>NW_017728911.1:32028232-32084054 GCF_001723895.1 Crocodylus porosus | reverse complement strand
TAGGATCTTACCTGTAGGCCCCTAACCATGCAAGTAGCCCTCCTCTGGACCCTCTCAAGGTTATTCACATCCCTCTTGAAGTGCATGGTTATCCACATCCCTCTAGAACTGGATGCATTACTCCAATTGCAGCCTTACCAGTGCTGCATAGAGGGGAAGTATAAAAGGGAAGATGTTTTAGGAGGAGAGTCATCAACTAATCCCAGCCTCTAGCTGTGAATTTTGGACTCAGATTCTATGTATTCTCCAAAAATGTGGCCATTAGCAGCCAAGCTTGTTTGGTTCAAACTTCACATTTTAGAGGTGGAGGGAGGGGGTTGGCCCAAGCCCTTCTTGCTGATCTTTTCCCTGTGTGGAAAAAGGCAGCCTGTATGGTGGCAGTAGCCAAAGAACGCAGCGCGGAGAAAAGGTTTGTCTAGCTTCTATGGGGATCTTCCTAAGGGTTGGGAAGTCTTTTGGCAACACTACTTTTGCCAAATAGAAAGGTGTGCTCTGAACATCCGTCCAGTAACCGCCTTGCACTGCAGTTTACAGTGGTCCTAAATTGTTAGAAACTGTAAAAAAGCAATTTGCCCCCTGAATGGGAAACCAATTCCCTATCTCCTTCCTTTTGATCACTTTCCAATGGCCCCTCCTTATAACCTCTTTGCAAAGCTAATGGACTGTTTTGTGCAGAGGTTCCAATGTACATCCAGAGGACTAGAAAGAGTTAAAGGAATTATTCATATAGGCAAATCTTAGCACTAAAATAAACCCATCTTCCTGAGGTCAGCGACTCTGCCCAGCAAAGTGGAAGAAAAGGTGTAGGAGTCTGATGCTGATTAAGATGCCACATGCTGGGAAGGTATCAGTTTAAACACTTTAGACTGTTACCGGCTCAGCAGGAGAGATCTGAATCCGCAGTTGATGATTAGGCCATATTTATGCCTCATCTCAGCGAGTTTCTATCCACGGGCTTGATGAGCAGAGTGTATAAAACTTACACCAGCGTCTTCATATTAACCTGCGGGGTGATGAAAGGTTTCACTGGTAATTTGGATTTCTGAACATGTGGGTGTCCAATGCCCGTTTACCAAAGGATGTATTATGGGTAGGTGACAATTCGCCCACTCTGCCTCCTTACCCATTTGAGATGAGTCATGCAGCAGGCATGGTCATGTCTAATTAATACTCATCTTGTGGCACAGGCAACCAAAGTGATAATCTGGTGTCTGAGAATAGGAATTTTTCTTTGCATATATAGAAAGAAATATACACCCACACAGAGAACTATACACTTGCATGCATGCATACATACATTAAAGCCGTGATGATAGGTAAAGCTGTAAGCTATATATTTTCTGCTGTAAGAAGATTTAAGGTCCCTTTACATTCTGTTCAACACACACTTTTTTGGGGGTATTACACACACACACACATACACACACTATAAAGGATGCCATCCCTGGGGTGGGGGGAATGAAATCAGATCATATACGTTATTTTTTTCTTGACACTTCAAGAGTTTCACTAAAAAAAAAAAATCTGAAATTAAAAAAAACCCTGATTATATAATGTATAGTTTGCAAATTCTCCTTTTGTTTATGCTTGAGTGAGTTCACGTGTAACTGAGAAAAGCATCTGGCCCATTAAGTCCAGAAAAGTAAGACTCCCAAGTAATTGAATTCGTGCAACTTCTACTTATGGTCCTGTGTGCCTTCTTAAAAGATCCTCCCATTTTTAGCCATTAAGATTAAATTCTATAAATCTTTATTGTTAACATTATTAATATAGCATTAATATGGATTGTGTGGGGTTGCTTGTTTGTTTGGTTTGGTTGATTTTTTTTTTTTACTGCTGGCAGTGCTGGGGATAATACAGGTGAAGAAAAGGCAGGCTATACCAAGCCTAAAACAGATAATCAGGTCAAGCAACATTTCAAGGATTTTTTTTTTCTAGTTCTCTCTCACCAACTTTCCTCTGGAAACAGCCCTATTGCCCCACTCTTGATCTTGAACCAGTTTTTCTGGCTAATACCATGGAGATATAGCCATCTTCTTAGATGGCCCTTGTTGAGGAATGTAGTTTAATGAGAGTCAAGGAAATACAGGAGCAAAGAGTAGGAAAAATATCCTCATGAGAACTGGATATGGGTTTTTCCTTTTTGGGGGGGAAGGGTCAAAAACACTGCTTCATTGAAACCATAATTTGTTCCTTTTTTGTGGGAAAAGGGATAAATGTGAGAGACAAATATATGCTGTAAATCAAGGCTCTCTCCCCCCTCCCACCCGCTTGTCATATATAGTATCAAAAACTTCAAATGTGTATATGTGTGTGTGTGTACGTGTGTGTGTGTGTATACATATATATACACACACACACATACATATTTGAAGTTTTTGATACTATCTAAACAAAAATTCTTTCTTCTTTTCATTGCATATTTTTTTATTTTGTTTGGTTTAGAAAGGTAATGAAAAAAGTAAACTTTTAAAAGGGCCAAAAGACTGAGAGAACCATTTAAAAAAATGTATTTTTATTTATTTCCTTTTTTGTTTTGCAAAAGTCATCGAGATATTGACTTTATGTCCTGATTTAAAACTGAATTAAAAAAAAATATTTTTTTTTTCCAGAAGAGGAAAACTATATCCAACCCTCCTCTCCTCCCTATAGCAAGCAGGCCATGCACCATGTGCCTCCCATATCATTAGCACAGTAGTGATGGACACTTTAGAATAGCTCTTATTTGTCTAGAAATTTTCATTAGATGTGGTGGTAGCAAATCACTGGCCCCCTCCATATAGCTAAATAAGAACGAGCCCTGGCTAGAATCAAGCTACATCAAGAGTCCTACTATGGAAAACATTAAAAAAAACCCAACCATGCTTTAGTAATGCAAATATAGAGGAGAGCAGACAGGCATTGAGATGAACAACTATGAAATCTATATTTTGTATCTCTTTGTCTTCCAATTCCATCTGTTCCCTCTAACCACCTTGGAAAGGGCCTCTTTTTTTACTACTTTCTGCACTTCTGTAAGTAGAAAGAATATTTATTTCCAAAGCTGCACAATGAATTTGTTCAGGAAGTTCCTTCTGTGGAATTTCATAGCTACCCAAAATGTAATGCCATGTTGAACCCTTAAGCTATAAAATGAGATTGCCTTCCTTGTCAGGGGCTATCATGATGAGACAACAGGATCCCTATTAAAAAAAATTCCACTGAATCTCCTCCTACCAGCCTGGAATTATTCTCTGTTTACCTCAGGGGTTGCAGACTGGCAAGGGACCCCACCATCTGACTATGGGACATGCCACGTCTTGCAGACTTGCTGTTGTAATAGAGCTCTTGCATGGAAAGTTTACGTTCCACACAGCACAGCACTGAATGGAGAATCATCCATGAGGCTTAGTGATGGGTGACCCAACCACAAATTTTCTTTTTTTCTCTTTCTGGAAATGATACAGTCGCTTCTGTGTGCATAACTAGGCTGGAGGTTTCTAGGGAATAGATGTCACCAAATCTTTCATACTTCCATCCTCTGGTCTGGCCAACCATACAGTATTTCATCCCTTCTTTTTTTTTTTTTTTGGTGTCATTTCAACCTGAACTCTGCAGAAAAGTTCAAAATAGAAAAATGTGTGTATATGGATGTGTGTGCGTGTGTGTCTACATCCACATCTATGTCTATGTCTATGTCTATGTCTACGTCTACGTCTATATCTACGTTTATGTCTATGTCTATGGGTGTGTGTGTGTGTATGTATATATAAAGGAACAGAGGTTTAAAATATCTTAGTTAACCCTGGTCCCTACCTCCCTATATACCGCTTTTCATTTTCTGTTCTGGCCAGGTTCGTCTACAGACAACATTTCCTAACGTTGTCAGTTTATTGAGGCCAAATAAATTCATCTGCCCATGTCTAGTTCAACTGTCCTAGACTTCCTGTGATTTCTAGGAAACACTGACACCGGTCCCCTTCTCCCCTTCTACTATATTTCTAAGAGGCTGGATTCTTATCTCAGTTACCCTGGTAGAAATTAGTAAGGATGCAATAATTACAATAGAGTTCAGGCCCTGACTGAATGTTTTTAAAGGTTTGTGCACCCATTTTGTTCATTACAACTAGGCAGAAGCAAACTGTTTTAGTAGGCAAGTTGCATCAGTCACTTTACCCACTGGTATAGAAGGCTGCTTCTTTCCCTTTCCACCTGCCCATCAGGCAATCTACCCTTGCTTAACCAGAGGGAGGCATCTGAGACATATCTACATCTCCCAATAATTCTCATGAAGGAGCAAAAAACATGAATTAATAAAAATGAAAAACCCTAAAGAACAAAACGTAAAGTCTTTACTCAGTTTCTATCTTGTCTCTGCTTCAGATATACTCTAAATGAAGTGCAGGGGGAAGAGCAAAGACTGTGTAATTGTTGAACAGAAACATCAGCATTTGACTAATCAGGATTCTCTCATCTTTATTGATCTTCAGGAAAGAAACCCTCAGATAGTAAAATTTTACTGCAAAATAGCAATTTATCTTTAACAATGAAGCAATTTGTACAAAATATTAGGGAAGTTCACTTCTGAGATGCATCTCCCTGAGTGGTCTGAAGTATTCCTGGTGTAGCCAGTTGTATGGTACAGATCTCACTGTATTGCCTGAGGCGCTGAAGTATGCCAAGTAATAACCTATAAAGAGAGAAGCAGGACTCAAGCAACACAAAGATGCAAAGCAATATTTTCCCTTGACACCCAAGGTCACGGCATAAAGAAACGTGGAACAAGAGAGCGTCAATTTTCATTGAGGATGCAAGGTACAGTGCTGCTGTACCAAGCTAACAGAAATAATTTAACATCATGGCAAACTTAGAGTGTCCTCTCCAAATGTGTGTGTGGGTGTTGAGGAGAGGGAATGAAGCTACATTAAATTGTATATTTTCAGGGCTGTGTGAAACAAGCATCCCAAATTTAAAGAAACACATTTTCCTTTTTTTCTTTTCTCTTTTTTTCCCCTTTAAAAATGGTAACTTAACTATGTTCTATAGGCTACAAATACTGGCTCAAGGTTTGGAGTATGCAACTGAGAAAAGTAGATGTATTTTGGTGCTCTGCTTATGAGATACATGGGCTTGGCATAATTGCGAGCTTTCACCCAAAAAGTAGGCTCTAATAGAACTCTTGGACTCCAACTCTACTACATTTTTTGCCTCTATCAGTCTGGAATACCTCTAATGGCATTAGCAAACATGCACCTTTATATTTCCATACCTCACAATAGGTGCTAAATACAGCTAAACCTGGTGTTGAATAGGCTTTGCTAACTGTAATGGAGTCACCGTAGTATAAATACGGAGTAGATTAGAAAAGAGTGGGGGGGGGCCTCTGGTCACTTTGTCCCTAGTCCAGAGCACACAGGTGTCAACCAGAATCTCTCAATACATTTTGGACCAGGCCTTTAAATACCTTTCAACTAGTGAGGAAGTATTCATAGTGTTCTCCATATGGCTCTCACTCACTTGAATTCTTTACCTAGCATTTCAGAAATGCAGCCTGTAAGGGAACGTTCCTTTATAGTTTAGGAAAGCACAAGGCGCTTAATTTTAATGGAAAACTCTTTTTTAAACACAGACAGATCCTGCTGTGTTTGACAAATATGTTCCAGAAAGAAGCTCAATCTAGATGTTATGTGTAACTTTATCTTATTCCCCTTTGAGCACTACTGTTCTTGCAAAGTGATCTCTCAACTGCCCAAAGTCATTACACTTTTTCCCTTTCACATTGTACCTCTGTAAATGTCAGGCATAACTACATTTTTATTTGCAGAGATACCACTGCTATGAATGAGTAAAAATTTCCTGCTCCCCCGCCTCCTTCTCTTTACCCTGTGCGCTTTCTGCTAATATGATTTGTTGAACAAATTGTTCCATTAATCTGGGGCTGTTTGACAGAGTGAGAAAATAAGTGCCAAAGTGAGAAGATTCACAAGAATCGGAAATCTCAGTCCCTCTTTCTCAAGGTAAATAGTTATTATATCAGAGTGTCAGACTGGTGAAATGGATGTGCTTTCATTCTCAGTTTGTAAATGTCACTTTTCCTCAGCCCATCAGGGTGACAAATGAGGTGTGGGTTACAGTACGAGTTCATTCCTTGACAAAGTTCTTGCTGCCTTGTTTCAATAAGATGGTATCCACCTCCTCTGCCCCACACCCAGAAAGGAGAAACCCCCCCCCCGAAAACTCAGGCAAAAGAAATGAGACAGTTACCATTTGAAGAAGTCTCTGTTCGGTTTGGAGCCCTGATTGCAAATTGGGACTGAAACCTGAGAAAAGAATCCTCAAAAGCCCGGCATAATGCTGGGAGCTTGGTTTTTCTCTCCCCCCCGCCCTTAGTTGTGTTTTTTTTTTTCATCTGATTCGCAAATGACATACTCTTACTGATGTCTGTGTCAATATTTATTGAGCAAGTGGTCAACTGAACTCCGTTTTTAAGCTCTTGTAATTGGCAGTTGTTAATTGCCACCGTGAAACACGTTAACGGGGTGGCACCCCCTCATCTTCTGACAGATAATTGATAAGACATCAGGAGGCCTGACAAGAAGCATAAAATGACTGCTTTGATTGCCCCACAGATCTCTGCACTGGAGCAGTAACAGGACTAAAGACTCGAACTGAAACAGCTGGCAAAATTTCGCACAGCCCTACTAAAGGGGCACTGACAGCGCTCACGGGGGGAAGTCATTCCAGTGTGCAGACCTCAGGAAAGAAGGACGGTGAAAGACTTTTCTGAGCAAACCGAACAAGCACAGCTGCTGGTGCTATCCAAGCATCCTGCCTTCCTGGCCTTCTGAGTGATGTGCAGGGCACGCTTATTGCCCTTCTCTTAATTGGCCGAGTGGCAATAAGAGCAAGCTGCCATTGCCTGAAACCGAAATCTTCTGATTAGTGTTGGTAAAGCTGGGAAGAGACGCAAAAACAATTCACAAAGAAATCATTTATTTGCTGGATTCCATCCCTTTCCTTGTGTTTGTGAATGTTCTCATTATTCAAAATTATTTTCAGACTAATTACTGTGACTAATTCCTGGCCTGTGGGCTGTTTGCATGCAGACTTGTCGTATGCGTTACTCGCAAGGCAAACTGTTATGAGCAGTGCTTCTCAGAAGTTGGAATTTTGTTTGTGCAGGAAGTTGGGAAATTCTAATTAAAAAAAAAATGCTTTGCTTTTGGAACAAACAATAGAATTTTTCCACAGAACAGACAAGCCATGGACTAAAGTGGGAGGGCATCAAATATTCCATTTAGAACATCTCAAAATGAAACTGTATCTAGGAAGTCAAGATCCAACCAAGCCAAGATGCAACCAAGCTCCACCATGGCTTCCCAGAACAACTTTTGGCCCATAGCTCTAAGAACCATGGCTGGAGCTGCATTTTTTCTTCCCCGCCCTGGTCTTCTAGGCTACTTGTGATAGAACTGAGAGCTAAAGACACCAGTAGAGGCAGATCACTCCTGGCAAAGAGACCCAGCCTTAAAGGACAGGTCTTGGAAGTCTGTGTTTCATCAGAAGTTTGTCAAAACTGATATGTTTTTGCAAAACAAAAATCTGTTCCAGCAGACAGTTCTTGACCATTGTCTACAGATGATTTGGCATGTCAGCCTCTTAAGTTTGTGAGTGGCAAATAGGACCTCTGGATCTACTGCTTGAGCTAACGGCACAGCTAGCGGAAGAGTTATAGTAGACTCATCAACCCCTGCAAGTTGTCCAGTCCCTCACGGGAGACGGAGGGCAACTCTAAGGGAGCAAACAAGCACTCACAGGACCCAGCTGAGGTTAAGCTGCCTAAACCTGAGCCAAGATCCAAGCATGTAAGCATTTGCCCATTGCCAGGAGAAGGCATGGACAACTGAAGGCAAGTGAGTCTCTCAGATAACTGTACAGGAGGAGCTGCGGTTGTGGGTTGGGAGCTGATCCATGAATGTGTGCAGGTATTTGCTAGGTCAAGTTAACCCCTGCTAGGTCAGGTTAACCCCATCCCAATCTAAAGTTAGTTCACCTCTGACCAGAAATAACTTTAGATAAGGCGTGCCATTTTTACAGCAAGTTAAGCCCTGCAACCATTTGTATACCAAGCCATTTAGATTGCTCTAACCTTGCTTAGGGCAATCAAAATGTAACACTTGTACATTCCCTAAGTGAATGAGAGTTTCTTTTTCCCAATTGAAGAAATGTGCTTTGATTTAGGCTGCCAAAATGGATGCTCAAATGGAAGTCTGCCTCATCAACATATTTTCCCATATGTGCTTAAAAGTAGCTATTTTAACAAATATTTTTTGTTATTATTGTGCTAGAATATTTATGAAAAATAAAGCATAAAAAGGTACATGGATACAATCAGAGCTAATTTGTCTAATTCTCTATGAGTGTATGTAGTTCTAATGTATTTATCTTAGCAATATCCAGACACTATATAATACTGAATTTTGTGACATCATGCCCATCTCAAGCAGATAACAATCTCATAGGCATGAAATTATGCCTAAAGGATCAGGGAATAAGGGAGGCTGCTTTGACTAAAAGCCCTTATTAAAAGAAAATATCTGAAATAATAGGACAGAGAACAAGAAAAAAAAAATATCCACTAGGTAAAGGTCTTTCTGTACAAAATATTCTTTTTTTCCTCCCAAGCTTGCTATTGCATGTAAATTGTTCTTTAAAGACCTATTTTCTATTATACCAGCTAAAATAAGCTGGGCAGTTAGTCAACAGAATATGCTGCCCACTTTGCAAGATCTTTCATAATTTATGTCTAACCTGGATAGGAAAAGCCCTTATAAATTTCAACAAATGTCTCATTAATTAACACCCCTTCTCCCTAAGCCTCAGAGCAGCTGGTGAGAAGAATTGTGTAGGTTGATTCTGTAGATACAAACTAGGTCAACAAAAAGGATCCATACTCATTCTTGCAGATTGATATCCCTCTGGAAGTTATTAATAGTTGTTTCTTGGGTGTTTCAGCCCAGCCTCAAGACTACTGAAAGTCAACTATGTAAAGCTTCTATACCTATGCACTTTGAATTTCACATTGCAGGAAGGCTTTGATACAATAAGGTCTAATGCGCCAAATCCTGAAGTCCTAATTCAGTGCTTGATTCAGTCCATATTCTATCTAGTAAAATGGGAGCCTCTCTATAGATTCAAGTTGGCTTTGTGTTGGGGCCTTTTTCTAACCACGCCTTGATGAAGTAAATTGATTGTTTAAGTGGTGACACTTCATTAGTGATCCCATATATTTACGGGCATTTTAAAGTCCTTGTTTACTATTTGCTCATTCCTTATTGAGACAAACTCTCATCGGCATCTTGATAAGCTGCCAATGAAGCAAGCATCTCTGTTCACAGCCAAACATTCCTTATTGAATAAAACACCCTGACTTGAATGAAATGTATTATTTACATAACCATGAATGATGCTTCACTGAGTGAAAATTTATATATATAAGAATGATGCCCTATGAGCTGATGATACTTTGAGCCAACTCTGAGGGGTGCACACAGAATGTGAAAATCAGGAGAGAAAGAAAAATGCTGGAGGAATATTTTGTTCACCTTGTATGCAGAAATGCATGCTGCAATCACTTGAAAAGACAAGTAGCATTACCCTGTTAATGTCAACTTGTAACGTATCAGGGTCCGGTAGAGGTGTAATGTAGGTCACGGGTGGAAAGCCAGCCAAAAGAGCTGAGGTTTTAGGAATGATCTGATGGTAAGAGGAGGCAGGACCCAGAAGGAGGAAAATGACTCCTTAGGCAGCAGTTTGAAAAATGATGTGGACTTGTGAGTGAGAGGAGGAAACAAATGAGAGGACGAGATGTTAGGAGGAGGCGAAAGCAAAGAAGCAAGCAGGTGCAGAGTTATGAAGAACCTTGAAGAGGATAATCTTGGCTCTCCTGAAGTCAATGGGATTTTTTCCATTGACTTCAGCGGGGTCAAGATATCACCCAGGGAGTGTTAATACAATGTGGAAAGAGATAGCGAGACAGTGGAGAGAATAGGACCTACATGGTCATAGTGTACAGCATGAGCATGTTGATGAATATGACTTTCTTATTATGCTGCTCTTTATGAAACATAGAGACTATAGGAACTTCAAGAAAACTAATATGTCATCTCATTAACTAATGCACTGGCCCTCAAAATGAGAGGTATTTTTCTCTGTGATTTCGAATGAGTATTGCTCTGGTCATAGAACAGAACTATCAGAAAGTTCAAGTCAACATAGTAATGGGAAAAAACCTCAGAATCAATATCAGAATGCCAAATAAACATGTTGGACTATGTGACCTCAAGTGAATGGCAGTGTTCAGTTATAGATAAATAATTAATTGTAAGCAGGGAATGTAATTGTCTTTTCTGAATTAAGTTACGACGACGTTTTTGTTCCAGATAAGGCACATTTACTCTCAAGTAACATCTTTATGAGAATTTCTCTGAGAACGCGCTTACAAAATACTCACTGTTTCTTCACCAAAGTTCTGCACCAGCCTACCAGTGTCATAAAAGCCTGTAGAAAAAGTGCAAGCGTTTGCTGCTGCTTATGCATCTCTGCTTTACCATTGCTCAGGGGTAGGCAAAATGTGGCCCAGGGGCCAGATGCGGCCTGCTAGGCCATTGTATCCGGCCCGCGGGGCCCCTAAAATTTTAGAAAATTAATATTTATCTGCCCCAGCTACCTGTCATGCAGCCCTCAATGGCTCGCCCAAACTCAGTAAGAGGCCCTCTGCCCAAAATAATTGCCCACCCCTGCCATAGTTAGACTATAAGTGCAAATTTACCCTGCATTCTGCCTGACTTCTGCCTAACATTGGTAAACGACCTCTCCCCGCTGCTTTACTTGCCAAGCACCTAGTGCTAAGACTAGTCTGATAAGAATTATCACAATACTTTAACTTCATCTAACCCCACCATGTCAGTCACTGTAGAGAGAGAGCTATGTAATGCAGGGTGAGAAATCAATGGGGTTGCTTGCCACGCTTCAGCATGCCACTGCATATGTACTTAGGACAAAACCAATGGAAAGACTTTAATGAGTCAGTGATCAGACCCTTAAATCATATCCAAACAGCTGAATCTGCCACTGCTTTAAAGATGCACAAGTCACCTGGCATTCCCCAAAGCCCAGCTGCCTCCCTACAACACCTGTCTGACAAGACTACAGAATATAATGCATCAGCTTCGCAGTGTCTTAAAAAGGCTGTGAGCATCAGGTTGTTACCTAGCTTTGCTGCGGCAGTACATGGGACTACTAAAAAATCCATAATCAGGGATGGTGCTGCGATAAGAAATGCAAGTATCCCATCTGGCCAAACAGAGTAACTCTCAAGACATTAGCCAACTGCTATGCTATTGCTTTTCTTCAATCTGAGTCATCACATATTCCACTGGGTTTTAAATGATTGACAGGGGGAAAAAAGCTAAGAGAAACAGCTATTTCTTTACACTTAGCTGGTTTGTCAGGGCATTTGAAAACTTCTGGATGAAGGTGAAAACGCTTAAGGATTAAGTGGAGGGGTAGGAGGGCCCAATCAAAACAGCCTAGTGCTGTGAATTTAGAAGTCAAAGAGGTGCACTCAAAGGTGTTAGCAAGACCTTTACAAATGCATTGTATTTAATCCACAGTATTATTTAGTGGTTTAGAGAGAAAAAAGGACCATCTGATGGTTTTCTCCAGCCACTGCCATATCTCTTCAGAGGTTCAAAACACGTAGCCTGCGTCTGACAAGGAGATGTTCCACAGAGTCTAGGGTCAGACATGCCCCAGATGCCCAGTCCATGCACATGACAGTAGGGCTGACTTCACCAATAGGACCCTGCAATGACTCACTGTAGTTCACAGGGGCATGAGGGAGAGGAACGGATAGGACCCGGACGATAGGAAAAACTTCTTCATGGTAAGGGTGGCCAAAAGTTGCAATGGACTTCCAAGGGAGGTAGTGCTTTCCCCTACCTTTGGGGTCTTTAAGAGGAGACTGGATAGACATCTGGCTGGGGTCATGTGACCCCAGCACGCTTTCCTGTCTAGGCAGGGGGTTGGACTCGATGATCTGTTGAGGTCTCTTCCAACCCTAGCATCTATGAATCTATGACAGCAAGACAAGGCTCATGTAAACTGCTGAATGGTATTAAAGCAACAGTTCTCAAGCTTTTCAGAGTCTCTCCACAACTTCTTTTGAATGTGGTGGCATCTCCAATTGGGATGAGAGCCACTGTTGTGCTCAGCTTACTTTAGGCGATCAGCCAGATGCTGCTGCCTCCAGCTAAACCTGTCCCATGTGCGCGGCACAGACAGACTGGGAAGGGCTGTGGTACGCGTGCAAACTCCTCCAGCATTAGGGTGCTCTGGTCAGCCCCAAACAGGCAGGAGAGCCTGCTTATGCCATTGCCCTTCCCTGTCTGACCCTGCATGGTGTCTTGCAGAAACAGAGGCAGGTGAGCTGGGAGAAGCATGGGTGGGGGGAGTGGACCACAAAGAGCTACAGCCCAAGCCAGCTCTTCTGCCTCCTTTAGTATCATCGGAGAGCCCTAATGCAGGAGCCATTTTACCTGCCTACCACCACGGCCCCCACAGTGCTTGAATCACAACCCCTTGACAGGCTTTGCCGGCACCCGAGAGTGCTGTGTCACCCCAGTTGTGAACACCCGCACTGGGGTAAGGTTTGTTGTGTGATGAAAGTCCAGAAAACTTTGATTCTGTTCATAAATCTGCTACAGACATCCTTTGAGGCTTTGAGCACTTGTTCCTTTATGCCTCAGTTTCCCCATCTGTGATACTGGCAGGCCAGTACTTACCTAGCAGGATTAAATGATGAATATATGTAAAGCAAATTGCTTTTCTGTTGTTGTTTTCCATCCAACAGCCTTACAGCATTACGATGAGACACTATAATTCTTCTTATGTGCTACGTCTGATTTTTCTTTTCTCCTTCATTTCCAATTCAGCCAATCTTCATACCTTTAAAGCAACAAATAAATACACTAAGAAGCAGCACATTTTAGCCATTTATGAATTGTCATGGAAGGTTAAAAAATAAAAGAAGAACAATTATTTTTCTCTGGATGGGGTAATATGACTGCAAACATGTTGAACTAAACTGCAAATGATGTCAGCCTTGTCAATAATTACCTTACAACAGCTTACAAAAAAAAGTGAATGCACATAAAATATCTGTGCTTGACAGCTTGCTAGCTAATTTCATCATTTCTATGGGGAAAAGAAAAGCATGGAGAAGATCTGAAACGCTCAACCTTTCAGGATGTACAGGAAAGTCTTGGCAGGTGGCAGAAGAAGTAGAGGGGAAAAAAAAACATATTTTCAATTAACCATGGAAACTCAAAAGACCATAGGAAAAAAATGGAGGAAGTTCTTCAAATGCTTGGAAAAAAGTCCAGTAAAATAAAATGGTCACAAAAGACGGGGTGGTGGGAAGCCATCCACATTAATATGTGAATTTTTGAACAGGTCATGCAGGGACTTTTTGAACTTGGAGCTTCATAGAACAACTTTATTCATGCATTTGTTCCTAAATGCAGCCCTCCCCTTGACATTTGCGATCATGAATAAGTACCATATGCTTTGGTGGTGATTGAAAATGCAGTCACATTTATATTAGCATCAAAATCATAACTTTGGTGATCCTATTTTAAGATTTGCACATAGAAAGATTCCTCCCCCCCTTCCCCTCCCCCACAGCCATACTTTACCAACCCATATCCAGCCATTACAGTATCTGTGGTTGCAAAGTAGCCATTTCTGGGGTAAAAGACAGAAGATACTTAGCCCAAGCCCTGCAATTTCAGACAAGAAAGCAAAGAACAATAAAATAGCATTTGTAAGCATAGGAGGTATTTCCATTCCTAAATAACACACCTGCCCTCCATTTGTTTTGTTCCCTAGAAGGAACAAATGGAGAGCTCCAAAATGAAGCACTCTTAATATGCAGTGTAACATCTGTTCAGTGGGATGCCACCTTGAGAAGCAAAATAATCCAGCAGTGCCCCAAAGCTAGAAAAAGTCATAAGTGGCAATAGATCCACTTTATTCTGGGATGGCTCTCCCACCTGCAGAAATGTCCAGATGTTTTTCGGTTATACCCAGTCAATCTCTATTCCGGTACAAGTAATACTTGACCATTAAATCAGTGTTTTTGTCTCTTCCAGCACTGAATACTGCATCAAATTCTTCTTGAAACACTTGAAGACCACTTTGTAGCTCAGATGTTAAAGAGTATGGCTGTTGACCTTTTACAGGCAGTATTAGTCACAGGGAACATATCACACTAGTTCTTCAGGAACTACACAGGTTTCCTCTTTGGTTCTGGGCACCATCCAACATGCTGACCTTTATCTTTAAAGCCTTGTATGGCTTGGGTCCCAGATTCTTGAGTGAGCTGCCTCTAACTCCATCTGCTGCCCTGGGAGTAGAGGAGAGCTAGGCTTTAAACATCTGCAGTCTGGAGACTGCAAGGTATAGTCTGACCTGATCATTTATACAGGTGGAAGGGAGCTCGAAATCTACCCCATGGGTTACGTATCAAAGGTTTCTTGCCTCTGTAATTCTCTTCTGTCATAATCCAATAGAGCCTGATAACCTGACTCTGGTCTTCCAAAGGTTGGCATGTATGCAATTGCAGTGGCCTTATTCCCAATTAACGCCAGTGCATAAGTAAGGCTTGGATCAAGTCTAGCAACTGCTGACTTTTTCCTTCAGCTCAAGCGTTCATTTGAGGAAGGGGAAGTGAATCGTACACATGAACAGGAAATTCTTCAGCTTTGGGGCTGTTCCTTTGCTTTTGACCAATATGGTTTGGATTTCAATATACCAAAGAGCAAACATTTGTATGTGTGTTATGGGTAAGGATTGTAGTTTGCTGTTTTAATTTGGCACAGTAAATGCACCGCTGGATATAGGCTATATCGCCAGGACATATTACCCGAATGAGAACTGCAGCAAATGTTTTACCCATCATATGGGTGTGATTTATCGGCTAGTGAGTCTTTACAGCAACCCTGGAAAGTTCATTTAGGTTAGCATTATAAAGCACTATTTACACGTAGCCCGATTTGGCTGCTTACTGCATGCTTTTGAATGGGACCTGCGCTCAGCCTGGGGTTTTGTGTTTGTTTGTTTTGTAACTTTTTTTTCGGGACCCACAAAATATTACTGGGTTCACCTCGTGTGATTTAGGAGTGTAATTAGCTGTTCCCATATGTAAGGTTCTTAGTCATTTTCACTTATCTCTCCCTTTTTTTTGTTTCCTCCCAGGACATTAATTGCACATGCACTTAATTTCAGGTACAAAATTGCCTCCATAATTAAGTGTAACTTTGATGAAAGGCTAGAATTTTAAAATGCGTTTCTCCTGTCCAAATCCACAAAAAAATACGTTAGTGGTACTTTTGTTTCTGAGGTTTCTTAACAAGCATGCCATATGATAGCCCTTTCTAACTCAGTGTTGCATTTCTTGGATTAAACAATGTGTTTCAGTCAGAAACGGCACAGTAGGAAATTAAAGCATGTTGATAGATTGGAAAGTTATTAAGCTTCCTTACAGTGTTAAACAAGGATTTACAAGAATTTGCTCTCCAGATTTATCAGGGATATATTTACAGTACTTGAGTGTGAATATTACTCATTGGAGATATTTAGTCGCATACTGTATCTCTCTGAAGGGAAACCATATTGCAATAAATGTCTCCACCATGTTCTCTAATTTAAAAGATAAATCTTTGAGTGCTGTTTAGTCACATATTGATACAGAGCATCTATTATTTGGGGATTATAAGAAGATTTTCATCTCTGTAATATTAATTTCTTAGCTATCATCATGGGTTTCTGGAGCAACTATCTTTCATCATCATCACTTAGGCCACCCAAAAATTGTTGAATTTCCTAATGTACAGTGCCAGCTTATACTACTGAAGTGGAGAAGGCAAATCCTACTTATATTAAGTGGTTTGATGTGGGGAAAAACTAGTAGCACACGCCAGAAACTTCTCCGTTTTTGTGTGGCTTTTTCCACTGCCTCACTTTGGGGCCTTGGGTAAAGCATTTTCTCTCCCTGTGTTTCAGTTTCTACATCTGACAAATGGAGGTACTCATTTTTATCTTCTCAGGGACATTGCCCGGCACTGTGCTTCTCCCAAAATCATTATGATTTATTCCTATTTCTATTGAAATTGAGCCGAAAGGTTCAGATCCAGCCTCCTAACTTGCATTGATTTCAAATCCCTAAATATCTTTGCAGATCTGAGCAAGCATTCCCTGAAAGTCACTGGTCCTGCATTGCCATCCTGAAGAGCTTGCATGTGTCATACAAGGGGGTGAAGTGAGCGGGGTAGAATTATAACTTAACAAAGGAAGTGTTATCATCAGTGAGAAGGCTTAAAGGAGGTTTGATCATGGCTTATAACTATCTACACAAGGAAGAGATACGGAGACTTTAATCTGATACTTAAATCTGTAAGAGCTGGAAGTGGAAGGTAGAAAAAAAGAAATCAAACTGAAAATAAGCAACAGATTTTTTTAACAACGAAGGAAATGAACAATTAAAACAGCTAGCTTACCAAACACTCGGGTAGATCCCCTGATACTTGAAGTTCTTTAAATCATGACTGGGCGTGAGGTTTTCAAAGTCATACATAGGACCTGGGAGCTAAAATCCCATTGTAAATTCCTTAGTTACTTGTTATTATCGATGAAATTGATGATTATAGATGAAATATGTACCAGTCATCTTCACCAATACTAACCACATCCATAACTGTAGGAATTACAATTTATTGCCCTGCAGTTTTCCTAAGGTGGATATTTTCCCCACTCTCATACAACCATAGAGCCACAGAGAAACTCTTCCTGTAATCCTGGAAACCTTGAGATTCTCAGACCTCATTATGCAAGGCTCACCCACACAGACAGCATCATTTATTTCTCTCCAATATGAGGGACAAATTTAGTGTTTCTGGAGGGTGAAGATGCAAGGTCTTGATTTATGTGCAAAAGAGGTGCAACAAAGGCACTACTAGAGTAGCGTATTTCTCCTAGCATGTCCTCCTAGCATGCCTCATCTGGAAGCCGGAAGGTTAAACGGTACTTCTGCTTGCCTTTTCAGTATTGGTCTCGTTAAGGTAAAAGCTAACAGAAGACATAATTACAAAGAAAAATTTTCTGTGCACATTATGATCAGTTGTCTGGTAGTAATTGATAAAGGAGAAGCCATTAATTTCTTTTATAGGTGACTAGGTTTAACCCAAAACCCAATGAAATAAATGGCAACGCTCCCATTCTCTCAATGTGGTCTAGTTTATAGCCTGTGTTCCGATGTAACCAAAGAAGGAGCCCATGTCCCCTGGCCGGCTGGTCTGCAGGACAAGTTCATTGTGTTTTGATCCGTGTTTGTGCTTGTCCTTTTGGTTCTCAAACATAGACTCTGTGACCTGATTGTGCACTGGGGTTTTCCCCACTTCTCTGCTTGCTGAGGCTGGTTCTGAACTTGCTAGCGCTTACGTACAAATACGTGCAGCTGCTTCACTTAAGCGTCTGGCCCCATTTGAGCTAGAAAATGTTGATTACAACTGAGCTGGGCTGCATACACACTAATAACCCCGGAGTCGCAGACTGCTGAGAGACAAACAATTTGTGAAAAATCATAAACTGACGCATTGCTGTCAGTTGCCCTTGGAGCAAAGGGAACCTGTCTGGATCTCCTTGGATATAGAGGGAATAGAAGACCTTAAACCTTTAGTTTCCTGTGGTCCCTCAACCCCCAGATAAATTAAAATATTTAATCAAAATCAAATGGCAGTGATCTTGTTTGTACAAATGCTTTATTATCTTGTGCATTTTAACCACAATCTGCCTGGTTCTTAATGTGACCTAAAGAACCAGTCGGCATTTATTACAAATGCAAGGCAGTAAGCTTCTGGCTCAGCAATTAATCACTGACATGGAGGAATTTCTTCTCTCCAGGTGGGGAACCCATCCAAAATCTAAGAAAAATAATCGGGCTAATTAATTCTTATCTGCAAAGAGCAATTAGATAAATGACCTAAAAACAGGCCTGTCACCCCTAGTGAGGTGCTCAGCTTCTAAATAGAATAATGTCTCTTTGCCAGGCCATCTCTGCAGTGAAGTGGAGCTCACAGAGATGAATAAAGGCATGTGGGGAAGGGAGGCATGATAGGGGAGTAGGTTAATTAGAGCTGAGACCAGCCTATGATTAAAAAATAAAATAAAACAAAGCTGTGTGCTCTCAGATAGATTTGGTACCATCCCCTCACCTTCATCTCTGCACCTCTGTACATCTAAAGGTGCTGAAGAGAGTGGAGTCATTTCTCCAAGCCACTTGCCAGGAGCAGAGCAGCTCACCTGGCTCGTTTGCCATGGCGCGGCATCTTGCACCAGCAAGTGGCATCTCTGATGCTGCACTCTATTAACTTTGAACTGCACGGCTCCAGCACAGAAGGACGGTGCTGAAGTGAGATGCAGAGTACTGCGTTTCAATTAGCTTAGTCTGTCAGTCTTTTCTCCGTTAGTGAGGGGAAGGGCAAGGCATAAATCTTTCCAGTGGATCAAGGTAATTGAAATAGCACGACAAACAAAAGCAAACATACACGTACTCATGCACAAAAAGTTTTCTTGGTTTGTTTTTTTATAAGGCTTTTGCACTGGCGTGAGTTTGCACAGCAAATCCAACAGCCCTGTTGAAGCTCTGGAGAGCCGTCCAAGGCTGTAGTTGGTGATCGGTGGAGGGAAAAAGCCTACTGATACAGCACAACATTCAGAAAACCACCAGGCAGTACCTATCACCGGTGCTGGGGTTCGCTTTCCTGGAGGTGCTAAATAAGAAAATAAAACAGCGTAAGACTGACTCAAATATCAGCAGCCATGGACTTAGCTGGTGGCTTGCTCTGGGTCTCGCACACAACTTCCTTGTTCCGTTTGTGCAAAGTATCGTATCCCTGATCCCCCTGTTCTGCCTGCTTATATCATGACACTACACCATTTCTGATGATAGGAGACAATGGGAGACACTGGAGTAATTGATTCAAGCTTATCTAAGTATTTACAGAAATAAGCCTGAATGACTAGACATAAAATACTGGAGCAACCAGATTAAGACAATCCACTCCAGCTATAGTTAATCAGGGCTTTAGCCTCCAAGGAACTGATCTGAGACTAACAAAGTGTTTTCAACCTCCAACCCCCATGTCAAATCACATTCCTCCTGCCTTCGAGCCATTAACACAATACTGAATGCTAATGTAAATAATAAGTCAGCAGGTAGTTCATAGATTTGCTGTGTTACTGTTTCCAAGATCCAAAGCCTCTTAAAGTGAAACAAAATCACCATCCTAAGAGCTACAGATGTTGGTAAGAGGACCTTTGTCCCTCATTGAAAACTTGTGTGACCAAAGTTAGTATAATTTATACAAAGCAGATGCCTACTCAAACACTTTCCTCAAAGCTGTCACAAATGCTAGATCCAAGCAGCTAACAATAAATTATGAGGGCTAATGGATTAGATCAAGATGCAAGAAAATACCGGATTTATTCTTAAGAACTTTACTTCCTTTACAAAAAAGGCGGGGGGTGGCAGGAGGAGAGCGATACATATATCTGAGTTAAGTAGTTTGCTGCTTATACTGAATGAGATGCTAGGACACAACAAAAACACCATCTGTGATGAAAGGAGGAGGAGGAGACAAGCCATTTTATTTAAATTTAGATTTTTTATTTTTCCTGAAGGATGACATTAACATCGGGTTTAAACCGTAACTAAGCACTCAAAGATGCCGGAGAATCGGTCCCTAAGTTGCACAAGACAGTACGTGCATTCAACCCATGCTGCTAAGTTCAGCCCCAGTTGTAAACTTCCCCAGGGCTTTTTGGTATTGGGATGTTAACAAGGGTGTTGTTTTACACCTTATAGCACTAGGGTCCAGTGCCATGTTTAGGGCTAGAGTCAACTGTTCCTAAAGTTCATGGATGGTCAGGTCACTGCATTTGGTTCTGGCACTCTGCTGTGTATCAGAGATGGGCAAAGATCAAACACACTTCAGCGTTCGGTTGTAGCTTGGATAATATGTTGCAGCTCATATGCTTTGTCTTCAAACTTTTGAATAGGGCAGGAAATCCCTGGAGAACATCTGTTCTTCAGAGAAGCTCGTCCTACCTGAGTCCGTTCCTGCTGGGACTTCTGCATAATACAGCTGAAAGGTGATCTTTAAAATTTTCACTGAAAAATTGAAACATTGCATGTGTTGGGGTTTTTTTTCATCCAGCTGTAAAAAAATTCAACCTGTGACCCTTCTTCTTCAAGACTCAGATTTAAAACTGTGGAAAAGCAGTAATAGAACTAAATAATGAAGCCAGTAATTTTAGCAAGATTTTTTTTAAAAATAGTTGAGTGTTAAAAGATAAACATTCAGGAAAGAAAGTTCTCACTTTTTTTTCAAACTTGTTCACCCATCCTGCATGTTGTCCATGCAGTGGAAGGAGAAGCAAATACATGGAAAGCAGAGAACTTCCCAACTTAAGCCCTTTGGTCCTGCTTTTTAACTTACACTCTTAGTAGTAGTACTACACTAACTTATACTGTGTGTGCAGCAATCTGCTGGCATATCCTACAGATACTTTTAGTTGGAGGCTTAGAGGTGGTTTGAAACAAAAACGTTCAGTGGTGGGAAATTAGCCAAAGATATGCAAACATCCAAAATGGCTCAGTTTGATATAATGGTTTGGGGTTAGGAGAAATGCTTGTTATTTCATCTGCACCGGGTCACTCATGTTTAATTTATACAGAGGTAGGTACAGCCTCAGCAATATTAGGGTGTTTTTAATGAATAACTTATAAGAAGCAGTCACCTACTAACAGGTCAGCCTCCCTTTGTGTTTCATTCCAGTTCCATTATTAAAGGGGAAAAAAAAGGCTTTTGATTGGATTAATGGAAATAAAACCACAGGGACTAAATTATAAAGTATCCAGTGGTTATTTGTAGCTCCTGCTTACAAATGGGACCGTGATTTTTATCATTGCAGACTCAAAGCTTTCACATGTAAGTGCAGCTGTCGTGGACTTGAACGCGGAAAAGGCTTTTTGCCTTAGCAGGAACCACATTTCATCTTTATCTCTCCATTTACGAGCTGATTAGCCCCTGTTTTTCAAGGGTATCACCCTCATTTGATTTCCGAGAGGCTTGGAGAGCGCTAAACAAAAACAGGTTGTTGACTTCGGCGCGGTGTCAGGGTTTTTTTTGGGGGGGGGGTCCCTTCCTCCCCCTTTTTTCTCCTCCTTCTCTTTTTCCAGGGGTTATTTGTGTGTGTGCGTGTGTGGTGGGACTATGCTTCAGTGATTGAAATGATTGGAGATGACTCAAGCACTACAGGCAGGCCTCAGAGCCACATGCTCGGCCTATCTCATGTAAACATTGTCCTGGATGACAGAGCTCCTTTACCCCATCTGCAGCTGTAAGGGAATCCATTATTTCCCCAGTCCCTGGGGAGGGAAAGTTCTTGGGCATTATTACTCCTAGGCAAATGTAACAGAGTCTGCCCCGCACCCTAATTTGCCTGCCATAATTATAGGTCGCTCACCCCTTTTTTATTTATTTTTTGTTCTTATCAATAATAAATGGAGCCAGTGAATCATGGAGCTGTAATATTTGAATATTATGAAAATGCTAATAACAAGGTATTATAGGCAGTGGCACCCAGGCCTTATCAGCTGGTCAGATGCTCTATTAAGCAGCCAGTGAGGAGTTCAAGCAAATTGGTTATGTTAATGTCCTGTACTACTTGGGAAAGATGAGGAGTTGGCAATTAATTTTTTTCCTTTTTTCCCAGGCCACAAGCCGACAGGGCAAATTTATATTCCTCCTTCTCCATGGGACTGGGTGCAGAAGGTGCGAGGTGGAAAAGCGAGCTTCTACCGGGAGCTTTCTGCAATCTAATTGAACGGTGCTAAATAGACGGGAGAGGAAAATAAATAAATAAGTGGAACCCACAACAATGGGAGTGCAACGTTCTTCCCCATTCATTCAGCTGACAGTGCTTTTGCAACTTAAACCTGTTTTATTAATTATGTTTGACATTTCCTTAATTAGTTTCATTTACATCCCATCAGCCCCTACCAGACGATTGCCCCATACATCATTTCAGCGCAGGACTGAGATGCCTACAGAATTACAAAAAAAAAAAAAAAAAAAGCTTGCTACCGTCTGTGTAAACTGCACAGAATTAGTGGCTGAGGACTTTTGCGTCCTCTTCCCTTCCAAATCTATTCTTTACCGTGTCTTCTGTGTGTGGAAGTAGTTTTCAAACCTGTGAAAAAAAGCCCAGGTTGAGCTGATTTTTTTTTTTTTTTTTTGCTTATTCTCAAATCCTTTTCTTGGCTTCAGGGCCCACAGCCTCTCCCATGGGTATTTTCAAACTCTGTAATAGGGACCATATAAGAAGTCTGCCTATGCTCTTTCCCCTGACACAAAGGCGTGCTTCTAAGTTTTTGATCAGGCCCCAAAAAAGGCAGCTGTGCTGAGCCATCACTGAAGTTGCCAAGTGCCTTTTCCAGGATAACCCCACAGCAGAATGCACTGCAGACACACAGGAGCGTTGCCGTTTACAGCCAGTCTGTTGTGATTGATACCGTACATTTTATATGGTAACATATGTGCATTTGTATATACATTGAAAATGTTCCCCTCACCCTCCACCCTTTGTATGATGCTCATCTTAGGAACCACAACAAAATAAGTGAATGGCAGGCAATGTGCTAGCATCAACCCAACCGATCCGCTTGCACGTTGTAGCCTTTGTCCATTCCTTGAGCCTGATGCTTTCTGGGTCTGCACTTTGAGCAGTCTTCAACGGTGGTGTAAAATGGGTGTAAATAATTCCCTTTCTCAGCTGGGAGCATTTTACATCTAATTGGCATTAGTGAAAAATGAGAGAGTGCAGAAAAGAAAATAAGGTATTTTGCACGTTTGAACTATATCCTGAGTTAGAGACTGAACCTTCCCTTTTGCCTGGCACCCAGTATGAAATGGATTAAGGGCTACTAAGTTGCAATACTGCTGATAAAGCCACTGGCTCTTCTGGCTGACTTCCAAACTGGCAGCCATGAGGTGCCTTTTCAGTCTTCCCACTCAATGGCCATGCAGGAGGAATGGGCCATTATTAAGGAACACAATTATTTTCAATTCCTTAATACAAACACTGGGTGTGGGGAAAAAATGTCTCGTAGTTTTGGGATATTTTCTTCTAAGCATCCTCTTCCTTCTAGTTGCTAGTGCAGGAGTGCTGCACGGTACCAGGAATGGCTGTTGATTTAAAGGAGTTTTTGTACAGGGGCAGTGAACCCACTGCATGGTACTTGCTGGCATGGAAGAGGCCGACTGGGAGACGGCAAAGGAGCTGGTACTCAGCCATGTGGGGAAGTGACCCAATAAAGACTTGCATGCTAGGCTGGAACTAGTTGGGAATTTTCCCATGACTGCCCAGGGCTAGAAAGCTCATATAGGGGCTCCCCAGATGTAGACTAGGAAGTTCAGAGCTTCAGTTCCCAGCTTCACAAGTGGAACCCTAGCCGCACTGGAAGACTTGGCTAGTTGGTTTTCTCTTGGCTGTTTTGGTACTTACTCCCTCTCTCTCTCTCAATTTCCTACCCCTCCTTTCCTCTTTCTTTACTGGTCTAGCAGGCTAAGTCCAGACCTCAGTATCTGCTGCTGACCCCAGTGCACTGAATAGCTATATATCATTAACTCTAAAATGCCTCCACCCCCTGATCCAACTGCTCCCAGATGGTGAAGGGTGAAACGACCTTGCAACTTGCCTAAAAGATTAAGAAATCTCTTGGACCAAAGGAGAGTTGTCAGTATGAGTTATGAAGTTGCACTAGGAATACTGAAAATACTCGCAATTTGTCCTAAAGTGAGAAATATCATCCTATTTGGGAAGCTTCCCAGCCAAAGCCAGGTCTGGGACCCCTTCCAGATTTTCTGCAAAGCAATGGCTATTTCATTTCCAGATCATCTCAATCCTCAAGATCAAAGGAAGCGTGCTTTTCAAAGCAGGAATTAAGTGGTAGTAAAGAAGGCATGGTAACTTTATTGTAAGCAGGCACATGATTCACAGAGGAGTCGAACAGAAAAGTTTGGGGTATTTTTGTTTGGTTTGGTTGTTTGTCTCTTTCTTCCTTCCTCTCCTTGTTCTCTCTTATCTTTGATACGAGCATTTCCCCAAGACACTGTGAGAACCGGGGTGTGAAAGGAATACAAAAACAGATTGTAAGGGAAAAGGTTGATAAGATGCACTCGGTTGTTGGTGGGTTTTTTCTCCCCTTGTCTTTTTCAAGCATGCAGCTCAGGAACAGTTCAGAAGAAATTTAGAGAGATGAAGACTGGTGATGAAATGCATATCCCTGTGGGACTGCAAACAGCCCTGGGTGGTGTTCTGTGGGCTTTTGCTTCACACAGTGCTTCTTTTTGAGTTAGGTTGGCTGCTTTTTAATAATGTCCTCCTGGGTCATTGATGCTCTTTCATGGCATGTTAACCTCAAAGGGTTTAGATCACTCCCCAGCTTTCCTGTTTGGATTGCACTACAAACAAATGAACAACACTGCCCCCTCCTCCCCACCCCCTGCCAGCCCTCCTCCCAAAATGTTCAGTTCATTTATGCACATTTAAAAAAGCTCTGCTGAAATAGTTTAGGAGATTGAACAGATGCCATTGGGGCTTAGAGATATCTGAAATATCATCAAATGGTCAAAAATCAAAATATTTTGCTGTCACATGCTGTCATATATTGTCAGAGAACCTCACGCTCCAGCCGCAGTGAAGTTGAATCTGATTAAAAGATCAGCAAACAAGGCAGGTTTAGGGGAATTTGATCTCATCATTGCTGTGCTTGGAAATACCTGTCAACTTCTAGGTTGTCTTGCACTGTGACACTCTTCCTTATTCAGTTTGCCAATGGACATCCAGGGTGACATCCCATGCAGGGGATGGAAAGAGCAGAAGTGATGCATTAGGATTTTTATTTCCAAGTCCTGTATTATTAGCCCTCTGAGATCAAACCTCAGCATACATACCAATTACTAACACTACAGTCAAATAAATAATTTGATGTAAAACGATCCTCTTTTTTCAAGCGACGGGAAAAGTGAAATTACCGCTACCCAGGATATTATGTTGAAAAAGCAAAAACAGAAAGGAAGAAACCAAACTGTCTAATTTTAACATAGTGTTGTTATCTATGATTAATGATTTCCTTGGGTGTATAACTCTTATGTGAAAATGCCATGTAATCATGTACATATTTGATTAAATAGCTTAATTTGTGTTCATTTAAAAAAAAGAAAATAAAGCCAAATAAGCTAGATAATGAGTAGGCGTGTTGTAGGAAAAGCAGATGGGGTTTGAGGCACTAGCTGTGTTCAAAAGAAGCCACCAATTTCACTTCAAGAATATTTGCGTATGAAAGCTGATATTTTCTAGAAACATTCATCAGGAGGACACAGTGAAATTTTGCCAAAATCTGCTATTTTTTTCATGGAGATGCATACCAAGTTAAATGTGATCCATTGGCAAATTGCACTTCCCAAGAGAACGATCTTTTTCTGTTCTCTAAATGCTGAGGCTCGGGGCTTGGCTTTTTCATAATGAAAACTAAAAAAAAAGGCCTCTGAAAATGTGGCTTGATATTTTTTCTAGTTTTTAAACCTCTTCCTGATCAATAAGAACCTTTCTCTTCTCCTTTATCACCTGTGGAATTAAGTACTTATTTCTCTAAGGCACTAGACAGTTTAAAAAAAAAAAAAGAAGAAGATACTTATACAGACTGGAAGAAATGGAGATTTCTTTGTAGGTAAATCTGTGTAAATCACCATGTCAAATAAATGGACACGGCTTTAATGAGGCTAATGAGCACATTGCTCTGTATCAAGCACGGGGAATATTTTTAAGAAATTGATCAAATAAAGTAATAAAGAAAAAGGGACTTTCCCTCTGGGTTTATAAGCTTTCTCGTTACACATCATGTATGACACACTGACTGGCAGAATATATGATGGACTGTCATACATTGCAGAATGACTTCAATTAGGGTGATAAGATGACAAGTTCCCATAGTTCATATCTGGGTTGCCTTTTTTTTTTTTTCCAATGGGCTTTTATGTGACCTTTTTCTTTCTATTGTTGATACTGAATTTAAAGGGCTGGTGAAGATCGCAGGGGGCGAAAATGGACTTACCTGTGATTTAAAAAAAAAAAAAAAAGATTTTACTTTGCAAAGTCCAGGTAATTCACTGCTCTCCTGCTCTTGATAAAATTGTCATTGCCAGCGGTTCAACTTAGGTGAGCAACCGTACAATAAGAAGCCAGCGTGTGCAGCCTCGCACTCCCGACTGACCATTAAATTGCACAACAGCATAGGCAGCTAAGTATGCATGAATGACCTGACAGTTGTGCCACAATACACACAGCCCAGCACGCTTGTCAGTAGCCCTATCACCATCACGCATCATTTATGCAAAGCTAAAACAGCAATCTACTATGGGCTTCGGTGATGGCAGAAATACTTTCAGTTTAGTAGGAAAGAAATGAATTTCACTTGCAAGTCCTCAGGGGGTTATAAGAAAGGAGGTGACAATTAATGCAATACCGATTATGGAGGCCCACCTTGCTTTGGAAGGCCGTGAGAGGAGACACAAAGTTTCAGCAGAAGCTAGCAGCGCTTTGCTCTTGGAAGCAGCGACCACACAGTAGCTTCATCCTAGGTAGAAAGGAAGATGATGACAGTTTGAACTTGTGAGAAAAGCTATAAAGTACAAGGCAATACGGAGACACAAGCATCCCTGAGGCTTCAGATGGCTGTGAGATCTCTCACACCCACATACACACCATATTTAAGATGCCTTGTTAGTATGCTACATTAATATCTTTGTAAAGTATACGTGTTTTGGTGGAGTAGACCAGTTTTTCCCCTGGGACCTGCGTGGAGTGCTCCGTGTTCAGGATTACTCTCCCTACAACTAGAAGTTCAGTGGGCTATAGACAAAAGGATTTCCTTAGCATCACCTGCTCTCTTCAGGCAAGGAAGCTCTGTGGATTTACATCAGGTGAGGATCCGGCTCAGAGACATGCCATTGTGATATAGTTTGAGACGGTCCAGTGACCAGGGAAAGGTAAATGTTTTCCGGGGGACGATCAAATATTTTCCAAGTGGCCTGGCCTGCACATCCAGGTGTATTCTAAAGGATTTGCCTTCAAGTAAAACTATCACTGTATATGAGTCTCAAAAGCAAATCAGCAAGTGGAAGAAGCAGAATAATGGAGGCACTTACCGATGAACAAAGACATATGTTTGGTCTGCATAAACTCAGATGGGAACAATCCTGACATTGCCTGCTATGTATAAGACTAAGACCTGTCTTGTATGCAGCAAGCTATGTTTCTGCTCCGGTAGAACAGTGCAAAGACTATAACTCCAACAGGGTTACAAATGAAAGCCTCTCCGGGAGGAAACTGAAAAGCAAGTAATGACTCCATTTATTCTTAGCTCGGGTGACCTCCCAAATATCAATAGTCACAAGTAAGAATTTCCCTAGTATCTACCTCCTGGGATAAAGTCTCTTGTGAGGGCATGTTAAGTTCAAATGCCCAGGGAGAGCCTTTTACAGGGATGGGAGGGAAGGAAAGAAAGAAAAAGAAAAGAATAAAGAGGAAAAATCCTGCTGAGTTTAATCTGAACAGTGTATCCATCACCAAAAATGATACAAATCAGCTATTACTGGATCATGCAAAAGCAACTCCACTACCTGTGATCCTTTCTTTGCTTTCTAAACCTCTTTTCAGCCCAGCCTAATGAATTGTCAGAACTGTCAGACAGCTCTAAGGAATGACAAATGTCTATGATTTGCTGCTGCTGCTGCTACTTTGCTGAAAACACCTGATGTATGTAGTCTTGAATTCTTCTGTTTTGTATTAAAAGCAAGGGAAGCCAAAAGAACCTGTATATAGCGGCAGTGTTGTTGTTTTAGCAGTGCTGACATATAAGTCTAATGAAAAGAATATGCTAAAAAAAAGGGCAGCTGTTAAGGTAAAGTACTCTAAAGTTTGGAAATGGCAAGTGTGGGGCTGCAGTGACAACCTTAACTCTGCCCTACATTGTGTGTGCTGTTCAATGTGGCTTTTAATTACGTGGGCTCATCATATGTCTTAAAATTTTCTATCAGTAATGCAGTGTTGTGCGTCTTTTCTTTAAGTGTCCTAAAATGCATCTTGTATGGGGTGTCACACACACCCACACACACACACACACACACACACACACACACACACATCTACATATATATCCATTCATGTACATACTTATTCATATTCAGAGTAGTTTCATTGCCATAATTACGGCTATACCTGTGTGACTCATTATGGCTCAGGATATCTTTATTAACACGGGGCCTGATTCTTTCAGGAATCTGTCTGTTGAGTGAAATCCTGGGCTCATTGATGGTTGTGCAAGTTTTGCCACAGACACGAATGCATTTAAGATTTCCCTTGTAGGGCAGTCACATAGATCATGTCGACACAATAAACTTAGCATGCTTGGGACCCTCAGGCATGCTGCAGTGCTCTATGCAGGCTGCCTCCTAAACCAGAAGCCATGTGGCCAAGTCCATGCAGTGCTTTTGGTGGGCTAATTAGCACAGTGTCAATTCACCCCATGATAACTACACAGCCCCAAGCCCACTTAGTGTGGCATGCTTGAGGGGGCCACTGCTAAACACTGTGAGCTTGTTGTGCAGGCAGGGCAATGGGCTCTCAGGGATTTGTAGTCTGTAGTGATGCCACACTTTATGGGCTATAGCAGACTGGTACTGTAGGGAGCCTTCCACATAGAATTGCCTCCCTATGAAGTTTCCCTACACCAACCTGGCTAAAGAAACTGCTTGGAGTGTGCAATGGTTGTGCAGTTGCACCCATACAAGTAGGCACATCTGGCACACAGGCATTTATGTCTGTGGGTGTATCTGCATGTGCATTTACACCAGTTCAAATTTACTCTGCAGTAAATTATTGCGCAGTAAGTGGGAATAGCTTGGCGTGTACACATGCAAGTGTTAAAGCGCATTAAAGCTGTGTGTGGACTAACTTGGGACTAAAGGGACACACACAGTGTTACTGACTGACTTGGGACACACACACACAATGTTACTGCACACTAACTAATCAGGCATAAATGTGATACCTGCATGATGCAGGGAAGTCACCATATTTACTGTGAGGTAATTTTGGTTACTGTGCAGTAAATGTGCACATGTAGACATGCCCTGTATTTTCTAATTATCCAGGAGTCCAGTGGAAAGGACTGCTGTGGTTTTGTTTTCTTTGTTTCCCCTCCTCCCTACCACCCTTCCAGGAGGAAGATGACCCGCAGCAGCTCTAGCGCTGGCTAGATTTATCATAGAAAGACTGAAGTCACCTAGTCCAACCGCCTAGTCAAGGCAGGTACACCCCTATCCCAACCATCCATGCAAGTGCTTGTCTAACCTATTTCAAAAACTCCACAAACACGTTACAGAACTACAAAGCAGATTGCCCAAGGACACCACAAACACCCCAACCTTCTTCAGGTAAAGCAGTTCCTAGGCACTTCCATGACTTTGGGGGTGGAATAAGGGATGAGAGTCACCTTGTGGGAGTGTAGAAAGGCAGCTCTGTAGGTCTGATGAGAGTGGAGTCCTCCCAGCCATTATTCTGCATCACTTGGCATGACGGCCACAGCCAGCGACTGGAACGGTGGAGCAATGGGTCATAGGAATTAGAAAAAAAGGTTGAACTTGATCTTCCCCGCATGTAAAAAATTCTCTTTAGATGCCTAAATAGGAGGTAGGCATTTAAATACTGGGGATAATCTGGGCTTCTGTGACTTGACTAAGGTCCCAGGAAGTCTTTGAGGGACAGTGACGGGAATGCAGGTCTCACCAGTATTAGACTCCTGCTCCAACCGCCGGACCTTACTACCTTCCTGGCGCTGACTGCCATCTTTTTACACCGAGGAGTGAATATGCCTAGTGACTAAGCTATCTTTACCCTAAATGTCGAAAGCAAGGCACACTGAGATGAGACAATGGGTGAAAATCTTGTCCTGCTACTGCCCTTGTGGCTATCTAGAGGACTTCTGGAGTTCAGCTCAGTATCAGAGTTAAATTTCCACAAACAGGCACAAATCAGACACCCCCCCTCTCCCCCCCCAGGAGGCAGACATATAAATCTTTCTTTGATCCCAGAGATGCACTGCAATTGGAGTAGTGTGTATCCAGGAAGGGAGGAATAAAGAGAAATAAGAGCTTACAGGTTTCCTCTCTCAGATTAACTGTAGTTTGGCAACGGCCAGGCACGGAGCACACTTCCATGATTTAACAAAAAAGAATTCCACTCTAAGTGGCCTAAAACTCGCTGATATATCATCACTTGCTGTTGTCAAATAAATAATCATGCGAAATCAGCTGCAGAGAAAAGTCTCCTGTAGAACAGAGTTCATGCATGACATATGATATATCTTTTCAAAGGGACAGATACATCTTTCTTACAGCCGGCATGCTGCTTCCTTCACTGCACCTTCCCTCCCGTCCAAATCACCTCAAATAAATGTGAGTTCTGCAGTGTTCACAGTAATTCCTTCATTTTTAAACACATAATGGAAATGTATAACTAGTCCTCATAAAAATTTATATCTCAATTCTTCCTTTTAATTTATAACAGGCCCTCCAGGCAGTTATTATTCAAACATTAATAAAATGCCTATGGATCACCAAAAGCATCAATTTCCACATTCACCTCTCCTCCTATTTGTACATATATAAAACCAGATTAGAGCTAATACCACTCCTGCGTCTAACAACAATTACGCCTTTAATAAGATAGGAGCAAATGATATATGGTCTTAATCATGTTAGGAATTTGGGTTCCTTTCATGAAACAAAGTTGAATTTTTTATGCCCTTTGTGTGACAATTGTTACTTAACGGCCTGTATGTTTGGATATTGCAGTTTATGCAAATGTTCATGTTCTATAAATTTTAGATTTATCTCCATTCATCATCCCATGTGTTCTAATATACACAGATTATGGCGTGGCATGTGAGTGTACACGCAGGCTAAAATATGATTAAAAAACATTTCATTTATTTATGCCAGACAGGAGAAGATGGATAAAATACCCTTAAAGAAAGGGTGTATAGATAGATAGATACAGATATATACATATATGTATATATGAATTACATTATGATTAATTATATATATAATTAGGGCAGATCATCAGGTGCCATAAATCAGCACGGCCCCTATGGCTCTAGCAAGCCAATTTTAAAGAATGATGCAGTAAACGAAAAATGCAGACTGAACCTTACTCACGGGAGTAATGCTTACATAGCCATGTTTTTCCATTGATATTAGTCGGATGATTCACAAGAGTAAGGGTTTTTTGGTTTTTTGTTCTTGTCTCAGGCAAAATTATGCCTGTGAGGTCAACAAGGTAGTTCAGGATAAAATTCCCTGAGATTTGTCATTCTTTCTAGTGGGATCCTTAATCTTTTGAATCTGAGGAGGAGAAATTGGCCATATCCTGGTCTTGGGTATGGCACAGTCCTAGTGGCATCAGAGGAACAGCACAGATTATTTCAGTGACAAATCTGACCCTTTGCAGGGGCCAAAAAAAAAAAGCTCAGAGGAGCTGCTTTTTTCAATCTCATCTTCGCTTATAGACATCTGATCCTCCACTGCCATTAAATTCAATGATGTTCCAAAGACATGACAGGAGAGGGAAAATTACCAGGAAATAGTTAGTGGTGGTCTCACTATCATTTATTTCCACAGGTAAACCCAGTTAGGGATGGGTAACCCATTTCAGTCCCTTGACTATGGGAACAACATTCGTAAGAGCTTCCCAACTAAAGAAGTACTGCTGGGGCAGTTAAGGAGACCTTTATTCTCTGGAGAATTTGCAGCAAATGAAATGGCACATGCTGCCTGTGCCCATGTCAGCGTCCCACTCCTGTGAGCACCGTACCAAAATTCTGGCTTTTTCACATGTACTCCACATTTGGGGTGGAGACCCTTACCCCGCAAAAAAGCCAAGGAAACCAGCTTGCAATTCTGAGCCGCCTTCCTGCTTGCTTCATTATTAGTGCTGAGTTCAGTTACTCTCATTTCTTCTGTTGATGAATTTGTAGCACCAGAACCAGGTCCCCAGCTGAGACTGGTTTGTCTTTGGTTATAATTGCTAATGTGATCCTGTACCTTTAAAAATCAAACTCCTGCTTCAGTCACTTTATATCTTTGCAACACTAACTGTCTTTCCACTAATTGGTTCTGTGTAAATGAAACAAGATGAAAAACACTGTGGCACCAATAAATATTAATAAGTTATTGTTTGTTTTCTTTACCTTGCTTATGAATTCATACAAAGACAGTGCTAAGACATTAACTCCAGTCTATTAATTGCCACCTGATAATTGCCACCTGATACTTTTCTCCTGGATAATTAGGTACCCATTAGTTCTAATCAAGTAGTTACTTAATTATTGCAGTAATTAGTCTAATGGACTAGCAAATTGAAGCTTTATCACTTTTGGATACTTAATGTTCCTGACAGAGTACTTCACAAGTGTCAGGGTTCCTGATTCAGCAACCTGTCATCTATGAACCCCCCGCTGCCACCTCCACCCCACCCACATTGTCACCCCAGCCTCCGTCAGAGATAACTTTGATATGTGAAGCAAGAGGCAACATAAATTCAGGTCCCCTCCTGTGGTTTTATTCACTCTGCTTTGTTGTCCCCCACATTCCATGGCAAGAAAAAAAAGAAGACAAAAACACAAAAAAAAACTTTGTTGGAAAATTAAATAACATCTTGGCATGGAGATTACATGCATTAAACTGTATAGAAGTGTGATTCAGAGAAAGGATTTAATGTTGGCAGGTGCAGACAAAAAGCAACTGTCAGGGGGGAAAGAAAAGAGTATTCTTGAATGCTCAGATACAGCAAGGGCTTGAAAAGGAGTAAGGTAGGGAAGTCGGTCTATTTATGGGGAGCAGAGGACAGGCAAGAACTGGTAACGGGTTGCAGAACTTTTCCTCTCCAGATCAGTGGTCAAAGCTAAGTCAGGTTTTTGGTGACCAGAAGTCAAGCCGTTTCCACTGAATGGTTGCTCGGAGAGTTTGTTTGAAATGAATGTCAGGGAATTCGCCGCCGTGGTTAGCACTCTTTGACAACCAAAGAGCAGATCTGCATCTGAGGAGTCAGAGCTGCCTCATCTCCTTCCAAGTGGACCCCGTAGGGCAGAACTGTGGGACTTGAGGATTAATTTTCCATTACTTTGACCCACATCTTCTATATATTACAGGGAAATAGGACACCCTGCTCCAAAGAGCTTTCCGTCTCAAATTTACATGCCCATATTATGTAAAGAAAGAAGTTTGTTGGTCCAGGGATCTTACCCCTTTCCTCTCCTACAGTTCATAGATCACCCACATTTTCTAGCAGATCCTAACACCTTTCTAAGAGGAAACTGCAAAGCACAGATGTAGCACAGTGTCACGGTGTTAAACCTGGACTTTAACTCTCCCATTGATCATCTGATCCGGATTCTCTCAAGCCTCCTCATGTCAGATTTGTATCTGAATTGATCATCAAGCCTTTGAAAAGTGTCAGCTGCCATGTGCATTGCAATTCATAACATTTAGGGCCTATTGAACTGGAAAAAAAAAGATTGATCCTGCATGAGAATAAAGATCCCTATTCCATTTAACAACATTAGACAATGGGTCAATTTTTATGCTGTTCTAAATATATGGTAGAATTACTTATTCAGAAATAGCTCTATGTAGGTAGACACTTAGATACACATACCTATAGATCTGTATAGATATATACATACCTCTATACACATATATGTGTAAACCTGTCCCTATATAGAAAGCTATTTCTCAATTAGATATATCAGAAATCAGCAGGATACACTTTTGCTTCTCTTATTATTTAGTACTGTCGTTATTATGATTCTTATGCCTAGGATCCCCATCTCAGATCAGGATACCCTTATGTTGCACAACCCCAGAACAAAACAATGGACCCAAAAAAGCTTAAAGTCTTTCAAATCTGTTGTTGTCCTTTGCAATGTCTTTTTATGTTACATGATTATTAGGGCTACCAACATTTTGTCCAGGGGTACTTGAATTACAGAAGGTATACAACTAATTTCATTTTCTCACTGCCGTGGCTTCTCCTCATCTTCAGGAGTCACAGTACAGATGATTCAAACCAAATCATTGCTGCCCCATAAGCTGTGCCCAATCTCCACGTGCATTGTGTTTCAGAGATTTCTAGGGTCGGAAGGGTAAATCACCAGGCCCGACCCCCTGCTCCAGGCAGGAAACGTTTGTTGGTTACAAATGTTTGTTTCCCGTTTTGGAAACAATCAATAACATGCCATGCAGCTCCCAAGAAAGCACGCAGCAAAAAGTGCTTAAACACCTGTTTGAGGCCACTGAGCAATCAAGTCCCTATGAACCCAAAGCAAAAACTATTCAAATTACACATGGCCCATTAAGGAAATCTATTACTTTAAATTAAAATTCCTAAGTATGCTTATAGCTCGCTCCCAGTGCTGGCACATCAGTAGGGGTGTGAAAGCCCAGGACATGAGGTCCTTTGAAAGTAAATGCCAGTTTCTGAAAACCCAGAGTCTAGTGAAGCTTCCCTGTGAGAAAAAAGTCCACAGGAGGGGCGAAGGGGATGATGTGATGCTGAAGGAAAGCCATCACATTCCCCTGCATCAGTTGCCCCAAGTGGTAATTGCCCTTGTAAAGCAAACAGAGCCACCTTAATAGCTCATTAACAGCTTTCATTGATTGGGCATCCATGACACTATAATCAAGCCCTTCTCCCCAACAGATATCCTAATGAATGAGCAAGTAGTAAAAAACACTATTAGCCTGCCACAGTGGTGGGGGTGGGGGTGGGGGGCGTGATTCCTTCTCTGAATCCTGAAGGTCTAAGCAAGTCACGCACACCAGCCTAGGTGAAACTAGGCCTACATACAGACATTCAAAAAGCCCAAGGCAGAATCAATTTAAGTTACGCCGCTTTCTGTAAGCGGCGTAATTTAGATTGGAAGCGAACAGAACATACGTTCGCCCTTTGGCAGGGGAGGGAGGAAGGCAGGGGAGATGGAAATCTCAGACCAGGTTCTGCCCTTTTTAAACCAGTCTATTGGTGTTGAACTTCTGTTCTGCTGTGGGTGTCGACAGGTTTTCTGTGCAGAACCGTTCTGTTACGAGCATGGACTGGTTTCTAATCACTCGTACTGGTACAAGCAGAACGTCTGTACTGGCCGAAGAGACTCCACTCTTCTCAAAGAGCGGTCCCTTCAAGGGCAAACTCATACTCATTGGTGAGGTGGAAGGGGCATGTCGCAGCTACCCAAGCCATACCAGTCCTCCACGCTGTGCCTATTCTGAAGCAAAAGATAAAACTTCAGACTCCAGGGCTATCGATCAGCACATGCATTAAATTCACTTTAGAGAAGCAGAGAATGAGGGAGAGAGCAAACCATACATGACAGATGTTAGTCACGTTGCTTAATGTGCTACTCGAAGGTGTTCAGATGCTATGGTGATGAGAGTGATATAAGAACCTATGTAATTAGAATAGAATAGAACAGACGAGAATAGAGAGGGAGTCCTGTGAGATTATAATGACTTTGGGGGAAGCTAATGTCATAGGATCCATGTCACCAATTTTCCCCATGGATTTGATTTCTAAGCATTTCTGCAGATCTACTGCAATGACATGGCAACAAGCAAATTAGATGACAAAAGAGGGTGCCTTTTATGTTTGAAATACCACTAGAAACAGTCCAATGGTTATTCGGAAGGAGTCAGAGAAATCATTATGGCAGGATTGCTTAAAGTGTTCATGATGGTGTTGCATCCAAAAAAAAATTTTAAAAAAGCCCAAAAGGAATAAAGAGGCAAAACCCTTATCATCATTACATCCTTCCCCATTTCACTTTATGCACATTCCAGCGCTCTAGTTCACAAGCTCCGCTGCAATCAATTTTAGCTTGTAACAATCCGGCAGTTTAAGATCTCTATAATAGTTTAGACCACTGCTGTTCAATGGCTTGTATAGCTTCTGGAAAAGACGACATGTTGTTATGAGAAGGGGCGTAAGTAGGGGAGCAAAGCAGGGAAATCTGGACTGTCAGACAGGCTGCTGCTAGTTTCTTCATCAGGTTCTAACCTTATTAATTTGGCTTTGATTATTCATGGGTAGGTCTCATTCAAAACATTTTTTTCCCCCTTTTTTTCATTGCATTTCCTAAACTAGCTGCCTTGCTTGTCCTCCTTGCTTCTTGTGCATGGGCCCAAATGCAACAAGATTGAGGCTATAAGGCGGCCCAAAAGGCGTGTTCAGAAGAAAGAGTGCAGTACACAATAACACAGGGTGGCATGTTTCACGGTCCCAACAACTCTGTGACATGTTGTGAGCTCTATGAAAGTCTATGGGGGTGCTGAAGCAAAGGCACTTGAAGTGTGCGCTTGTCAGAGCAGCGGCAGCAGAGTAGCTAGCGAGCTGGGAGTCTTCTCACTTGCCGTGAACTAACTTCCACCAAAACTCTACTGAAGTAGGAGTCACAGGCATTTGTGCCCCCCTGAAAATCAAGCCCATTGCTCAAAGTCTGGATTTAGGTGCCCAGCTTCTGGCAGGGGAATTTGAGTTTGTACAAGGCGGGGATACTGCTCTTTACCTAGGCCATAAGAGTATGGGGAGTGTTTGGTTATGCCACTTCTGAAGAGCACCTCAGTCCTCATCCTTCACTTGGCATGAACTGGGCTGCTGGGGAACAACGGGAAGGAACAATCAGGTTACACTGCTATACGGCTCCACCCCAGAGCAGGCACAGCCCAGCATAATAATTGAGTTACTTTCCCTCCGCCATGGTGCTTTCCTGGAGGTAAGGCATGAGACTAGAGGGACTTAATGCCTGGTAAATTCAGTACTCTGGAGACAATCCCTAGATTGTCCTTCTCCCAAAATATGTACTCCCCTCTTTAACTAACTTCTGAGGGATTGGAGAGAGGGAAGAAGGAGAAGGCTGTACACACAGGCCTGATTCTGCACTGACTTTGCAGCCCTTGATATTACGGAAAGCCCACACACACAGACTCGAGTGCTGAATATTCCTGGGCAGCCCTTCCCCTTGCTGGGAGCAGGAGAGGCTGGGGTAGGAATCACTATGCAGGTCTATCTATCTCTCCTACGAACTTTGGTAGAGTATTAAGGATTTAACTCTTCAATGGCACCTGCAGCAGCACTTGGGGGTGGAAACTGTAGTTTCAGCATAGCTTCTTCATCACGCTCAACCCAGGATAGCTTTCAGGGTGGTGCTGGCAGCAATCGTCCAGTAGAAATCCTACTCGTAGTATAAAGACAGGGATGTCCGTGAAGTGACATTAGGACAAAACAGGGGTGAGATCAGACTCTGGCCCCCTGAGTATGGCGTCCTTGAGCGGTGCAGGGATCCCCGGTTCTGTCTGAAGCAGCGGGTCAGTTCCCCCGGGGGTCCTTTTTTATCTATGCAGCTTCTTCTCCGCTGCTTGTCAGGCAGGGCCAGCAATATAACCCAACATCTTGCAGAGCCATAAAATGGAAAACAGGCAAGCCATCAGAAAAGTAGCAGCTGTTTTACACCACCACAAAACAAAATCATCATACACTAAAAACTAGATTTAGCAGCTTAAAAGAGCTGCTAACACAAAATTAGCTGGAGACAAGAGTGTGTTTTTGTAAGTGACATAGCTTCACTCAAACCCCCTAATTCATGTAAAAACAACTTAGAAAAAACATTAAGTGCCTGATGGTTTTGGAAAGCAGAGGAGCTTTCAGCCGTTCAGCTCCTGTTTGAAAGAATGCACAGATTTATAACATCTCCCCCCCACCCTTTTATGAATTTTAAATAAGCATTGTGTCAAAACTGCCACTGCTTAAATAACAATGGTGCTGCAGTCCTCCAGACTGAAGAGACACCAGCTTTTACAGGCAAGTTGGCTATATTTATTGTAGCTTGAGAGTCAGCGCAAGGCAGCCCAAACTTTTGCTACACATGCAATGTAACCATGAGGTATTGGGATCATTAAAGGCACTTGTAAGCGTGTGCAGATGCACGCACAGACACGTCAGAGTGGGTGCGTGTCTGCACAAGGTTTCTCTTCTCTGTTTCTCTTCCTGTGAGCTGCCCTGAGCCTTTTGATACATCAATATGATACATCAATATGATGTATCAATATACATCAATTGTATCAATATGATACATCAATCAATCAATAGCAATAAATCAATCAATCAAGATGTGAAGCCCACATCCAGCTTTGAGAGTGATTGTCTTACATTTATGAACCTGGATACACTTAGGGCCTAAGTGAGCTTATAGCATGAACAACTTATAGTGGCCTAAATAGCTGTCCCAAGGGTTATCCCATTAGCCCAGGATGAGCTGAATTCAGCATGCTCCATCTACATCCTCTCATTTACCCAGCGTGGCCTCTGTATGTTTCTCATACTGGAGGTGCTTGGGGAAGGATGAAGACAGAGGTTTCTTCGACACGGACAACACATAGCTAGCTTTCTGTTTGCACTGTGCTGGCAGAGTGGCACACAAGGCATGGAGCAGGGCAGATGATCTATAACTATGATGCCAGAAAGTGCTCATTACTGGTTATGTACATTTAAATTAGCTGGGTTTACACCAGCCTGAGATGGGAAGCTAGTTTCTTCCCTCTGTGTTGCTAACTGGAGTCTAGGTTCTTTACCCCTCTGCAGGTGCATCTACATGTTCATTAATGCACTGTAATTATGGTGCATTAAGTTTAGTCCCTGTAATCACAGGTACTACTACTACTTCTACTGCACATCAGGACTAGTGCACCCTTTTTCAGCGATGGTTGTGTGTAGTAGACAAATTCTACTGAACATTAGTACGGGGGTTTTTTGTACCACATCAATGTGCAGTAGAATTAGACCAGCTGTTCGTGTCTTGTGTAGACATGCCGTGCTTCAGTTTGTCTGGCTGTGAAATGGGGATAGCACTCCCATATAATCTCAATGGTTGTTCTGCAGGTAAGGCATATAAATATCTTGGAAAGCAGTCCTGTGTAGTTCTGTGATCCTGATGACATAGCAGTATGTCGCTTGCCTTAGTAAGTCCAGGTAGTTTCCAGGGGAAGTTACTTTCTTTCCCTGTCCTGCATTGCAATGTGTGGTCACTGTGTTCTGTAAAACAGGTGCCATGTTCCACCCTACAGGTGGCTCCAGGAAGCAAACTCTTGAATCTAAGTCTGACGCTACCTGCAGCTTTCCCATTGGCTTCAATAGTATCTGTGCACGAATCACGAGCATGTGCACGAATCACGAGCATGAGACTGGCTTTGTCTCATAGGTCCCAATTTTGCAATTCGGTGCAGGCAGACAAACAGCGATGCTCCTACAGAGTCCCACTGTGTTACATACATTGAAAACATAGCACTACAAAGCCCCTTGAGATTCTTCAAGAAAAAATATGAATCTTTAACATGGCTTAATATGTTCCCAACTGAGTGCCTAAAGTTGCTCTCCTCAATCCCTTCTGAATAAGAGTGGCCTGATTTTCAGAGGCATTTTGTTTATGTACAATAATTGGGAACTTAAATACGAATTTAGGAGTGTAAGTTTAGGTGTCTAGGTTTGAGAAGATTGCAAACTTTTGGAGAAGGTTAGGGCCAAGGCACACAAAGAAGTTAGCATGGGGTAAAATTCAGGTGATCTCACAGGCTGTCAGCTCCTCCCTGGGGAGAGCGGGCAGGGGTGGGAGGATGTTCAGTGGGGCTGGGGGAGCAGGCAGGGGCTGGGAGCTGGTGGGGGTCCCCCCTTGGTCTCCTCCCCCCTCCTCCATCCCCTGCCCCCTACTTACCGGCACAGAGTCTGGATCTAGCTCCCTGCGGTGGCAAATCTCCGAATCTCCTCCAAATCTTTCTGAATCAATTCAGACCTTTTTATTGGTCTCCTGATTCGATTCAGATTCAGAGATTCGGTCACCAAATTGGGCTGAATGTCCTCCGAATTGAATCAGGACCTGAAGCTTCGCACAGCTGACTACAGCTCTGTACTACAGGTTGGGAACCGCTGGTTTAGATAGTCCCTGCTGCTGCTGTTAACATTCAGGGTGTGAACATCAGCTCTAAAACCTACAGCAAGGCTGCAAAAAGCCATGCAGCCTCTGCAAGCCCCTCTCCAGACTTTTAAAGTGCCTCAGGGGAAAACCAGGAGCAATGGTCATAAACTCCTAGAAGAAGGTTTCAGACTGGATATAAGGAAAAACTTCTTCACAGTTTGTATGACCCGACTTTGGAACGGACTCCTGGGTGGGCAGGGGGGGCCAGCACCTACCCTGATCTTCAAAAGGAGACTGGACGCATACCTTGCTGGGGTTATTTGACCTCAGCAGTCTGTTCTGCCCAGAGCAGGGGGGCTGGCCCTGATGATCTCACAAGGTCCCTTCCAGCCCTAAATGTCTGTGAATCTGTGAATCACTGCTACAGCCCAGAGAGAACGAACCGGGGACCTAAAAGCGAGTGAGGCACAGCGCTCAGCCGAGAGACTGCCTCTGCAGATCCGATGGATGGGTCTAAATGACCTGCAAAGACATTCTCGGAGCCCTGGGCCACCACATTAAGAGCCAAGACACCACTAGCACTTCTGAAGTAGTTATTAGTGACTGAAGTAGCACTTGTCAACTGCGACTTCAGTTTCAAGTAATGGTTTAACAGCATCAACTTGAAGAAAGGTTATATCTCTCTGTGTCTGGTGTGTGGCTGACACTTAAAGGAAATAATTGGTAGATATAGAGCAGGGGCAGGTGCCAGTGGTGGAACAGAAGAGGTGGTTGGAAACTTGGAAAAAAACTTCAATGCTATTGTGTGAAACAAGAGCCAGGAATCCCTCCTAAGCTGCCGCATAAAAGGCATGAACAACCTGTAATCCAATCTCCGAGAAAGAGCTCTGTTCTTTCACCCATGAGCTATGCTGTTGTGACATTTTAAGTCATCTACAGTTGCAGCTTGCAGCTCTGTCCTAACAAGAGGGCAGAAAAAAGGTGGTGCCTTGCACTTCTTGGCGGTGTCTCTGGAGAATACATGGCATGCAATCTCCAGCCAGTTTTTGGCTCCAGTTTGGGAGTACCCAGGAGAAAGTGTGCATGAGGAAAGAAGGGGAAGAAAAGGAGGTTGGAATCAGGTGATCAGTCTCATTTTACCTGTTGCTCTGTCGCAGGACACTAAAGCAGCCGACTTAGCGAGCAAATCCAGCAGCTGCTGGGCTGTCATCGCTTTCCAATTAGCTGTATGTGATTTGGGTAGGTGCTGATGGCTTGTGTCGGCAGGTGAGAGGGGCGTCTGAAGGGGAGGTTGCCAGCCACGGGGAGGAGGGGCATGCGTAAGGGGGCCTTTTTCCCCCTCCATGGTGTCCCCTTGAATGATGCTGCCTTGCCAAAATAAAAGTACTACCTTTATTTACTGGGGTGAGGGACAGATCCTGCTCCTGGTACACCTGATTGTAGGCTTAGTATCACTAGAGTGGTGTTACTGCAGCGTGGCTAAGGCCAGCTGGACTGCTTTACCCCTACATCTTTACACTGATTGTACACAGATAAAATTCTAGTCAAATCAGCAGCTTGAACTCATGAAGCTTAAATCAACCAAGCCTAGAGACTGTTACTGTGTCTCTTATTAATAACAGCTCTTTCTATCCTCCCCAACAGCCTTCCAAAGCACTTTGTCAGGCTGTATTATTTAGTACTTGCATTGTAATAGCTCCTAGGAGCCAAATTTGCAAAAGTTTCATTTTTGTCATGTTCTTCTTCTGATAATAGTTTGGTATCCATGGGGAGAGATAGGAAACACAGGCCAAGATTTTTGCATGGACGGGAGAGAGATCTGAAGCGCACAGCTAGATCTGAGAGTCACTGTCATTAAGAGAACTTAGGCAACTGGTAGGGAGTACATGGGGGTGCACGTGCCCCCCCCAAGGGGGCCGGTGTCTCCCCGACAGCCAACTCTGATGCTGTCAGTAGGGCTGGTGCCATCAGCAGCTTCTGCAGGTGCCCCCCCATCCCCCCAGCTTCAGGGGGCACCAGTCACTCATGAAGGAGGATAGCTGAATTTGAGCAGAGGAGGTCCCCCAGGAGAGGAGGAAGGGATGAAGAATATAGCCCTGTGGGACACAAGTGTTGGAAGGGGTGAGAAGTTTCCTTGAAATGAAATGCTAAAAAAAGTAGATCACAGCAGGTGGCATGGAAAAACGTTGAGAAGTTGAGGAGCTTCTGAGCTCTGGACTCAGTTTTCCAACTTCAGTGAAAAGTTAAGTTGCTCAGCTTTGCATTTGGCTATTCAAACACTCATATAAAGTGCCTGAAGTTGGCCACTTGAGGGTTGTCGAACTCATCAATGCTGCAGTTGTAGGAAAACCAAAACTAGTAGTTGCTTGGAGATCTCTCTTATCTTTGAGAGCATTTACTATGCAATGAGAAAAAAGGTCTTTTTTCCTGCAGTGCCCACAAAGTGTTTTAACTACCATACAATAGGATAGGTGTTGTTTGAATAACTTTTCAGCTTTTCTCTTGAAACTGGCTCACTAGAGGCAGAGACAGGAGCCATATGCAGTCCCAGGAAGAAGACAAGCCAGGAAAAGACCACAGCAGGAGGGCCTCTGCCTTGCAAGGGAGCAGCTCTGGGTTCTGGACCTGTCTCCCAAAGATGTTTCTGCATCTTGCGTTTAACAGTCCTTAGATAAACTAGATATACAGACAGCAATAAGGTGTTGTCTGCTGTACTCTAGGTAGGTTGATCTCAGGTCCCCTCTTCTCCAGGGCTGCGTGCTTCTTACAGAGCCGAACTCCTTTTTGGCTTGCTCTTTCCCTGGAGACTCATTTGCTTTTCCCACTCTTGGATGCTCAGTAAGCTAACTGCGAGAGGAGAGTTGAAGGATGCTTTAGGCAATAGGTAGCCTAGGGCTTAGTACCTACAGCACTTTACTAAGGATCCAGGTTCAAATCCTGTAAGCAAAAGGGGGTGAGAGATGGATTTTCCCATTCCCTGGCCAAATGCCCAGCCACCAGGCTTTTGGCCTAAAAGGTGGGAGGGTGCTCCTTTTCCTTCTTCTTTCTCCAAGTTACTAGTCAACTAGGGGAAGTTGCCCACATGTCAGGAAGCTACGTGCTTACCCAAGTGATCCTGACCTGCCACAAAGCGTGAACAAATAGAGCAGAGCCTTCTGTGTGTGTGCAAAAGGGCCAACATAGCTAAAACCTGCATAAATGCCAAAAACGACAGCTCTATTTGGATGCATACAAAAAATACTCGGGTCAAATTCCCCAGACTTTGGGGTTAAGGATATGGATTCAATGTATAGCCTAGGCTCAGCTCTTGAAATACATATATATGTCTTGAAAAGGGACCTTGAACTGGCCATGGTAGACCTCCAGCATCTTTGTTCTGCCATCCTCTGAGATCTTTGCCAACCCTACCTTATCTACAGATCTAAGAACATTTTTACAGGGCCCCATACGAGTGGTTTCCATTCACCCATTAGTTCTACCAGCCAGCTAATAATGAGAAAGAAACATTGTTTGAGCCTTTTCAAGGACAAAGCAAAACAAAAGGAGCATCAAACCATTTGGGGACTAAGCATCTTCACACCAGAAGACAAATCAAGCCACTGACAAAGCTGTCGTGGGTACTCAACAGATTGAATCGCATGCCTTTTACATCAGGGTTATGCAGACAAAGAGCTGTGTCACAAACAAGACACTCACCTGAAGTCAATGAAGTCTTCAGTCTGGTGGATGTTGGGTGTATCTGAAAGACAGTAGGACAAACTGGTATGGTAATATTCAATGACAGTCATTTTGCCACCACCGCTATAGCGAAGACAGTGTCTGACCCAAAGAGTCCTACCAAACCAACTTTATCTAAACCCTCCATAATAAGTGCATTGTCATATAGGGAGGCCATTATGGATGCTTGAAGCAGAGTGACAGCTTAATTCCTCGAAATGGTAACATCACTACTTGGGAGTACAAGGAGTTTTACACCTCACATTTCAGAGAAAAGAATTTGACACGAGTAATGAGTATGTCATTAATAGGTAAATAAAAAAACTCAAGAAGAAAAATCAAACTACAGAGAAATGCTGAAGCTGCTTATATTTTGGTGGAGGATACTTGCCAGACATGTCAGCTGATAGCATCCATAGAACTGGAAGACTGAAAATTAACTGCATTGCAACAAACAGAGATTTCACAACTGAAAGCAGCACACTGACATTTATATTAGCTCAGTTTGACATGACCTGATGGGTTGGGATTGGATGAAGAGAAACTGTCTGCAGCATCCACCCACCTCCCTTTGCTGGAGCTCCTGACTCTTCCTATAACGTGCAACTTTCAGACCTGCCCGGTGTGGGTAATAGATCATGTGAAAAAACATTGCCATTTTCAGCACTAGCTTCTGCAGGAGTGCTTGGAGTTTCCAGACCAGGTTAACGCTGAAGCCTGCACATCTGTTCACAGAAACGATAAAATGAATACAAGAGGTGTGCATTGATTTTTAGAGAATGGGCTACTGGGACCTACTGTCAGTCACAATCAAGGAGTACTCAGCAAAGCTGACTGGTGGAGGTACAGAAGTGACTTTGGACCCTTTTATTTTCCCTGGGCCTGGGGTGTGCTGTGGCTCTTGGTCAAGTTAAGTAGCCTGGCAAACTCAGTCAGCAAAGGACATGGACACAGCAGTGCTGCCTCCATCACTCTGCTGTCCTGTGTACCTTAGCACCAAGCAAAAGGATCCTTTTAACATAGCCAGACAAGTTCAGTGCCCGCGGCCTTTGCACTACTCCGGGTGTGTACTGTTGTGGCGTTTCTCTCCTGTGCGCCACTTGTCTGATGAGAGGCACTAAACTGAGAAGTGGCTCATTTCTCGCAGACAACTAGAATGTGCTAACTGTCATACTTAGTAAGCACTCAGGTGTTGAGATTGTCGAGAGAGAAAGCACCGGGCCTTTATTAACTGCATAAGCAGTCAGATCAGTCTGAGTCTGCTCAGTCTGCATCTGCTTAGTCTCTTGGAAACACATAGTTCACGCTGGGCAGTGCTCAGAGGCGTAACGCAGGTATTGCCATTGTGCCTCAAGTACTAACATCACATCATCAACGTTGCATAATCACAACTACACTGGTTACCTTGATTGCTGACTTCCGAGCTATAGTTCATCCAAATCCTTGGAAAATCTAATATTATGCAAGTCATTAGTACCCAGTGCCCTAGCATTAAGTACAGCAGCAACATTAGATAGATAGATAGATATAGATAGATATATATTAAAACAACAGTTAGAATTCTTTCCTTGGCCATTTTCACCATAGAAAAGCCCTGAGAAAAGCATGAAAGCAAAAGGCTGCCTGGGTCAAAGAAATTGTTCACGGCTGGCTACAGTGCGGTATTTTGTTTCAGACACACTAAATAGCCTCATGCATCAAAAGAGAGGAAGAAGTGGAATATGCAAGGCACACTGGCCACAGCAGTGGACAAATCTATCGCCTTTTACATGGTCAGTGATGCTCGTTTCCCTCTCCGAATGAAGTCCTGCCTGTGGCACCATATGAAATGTAGAGTCCCGCAGTCATGCATTTGATTCCCTGGTTTATTGGGTGGCTGCAGGCAGCACATATTGAGGACAAGTGAAGTGGCACATCCTGTCTTTGGAAAAGGGTCAGTCAGCTGCACAGCGGTTTGTGCCCTTAGCAGGTGCTTCAATGTCAAAGGTATTAAAGCTCCTTATTTTCAGCTCTCTGCTGGGTGCAGTCTGGCTTGTTCCCCTGCCACCCCCCGATTAAGTTTATAGTCATTGACTACTAGCTGGCCTAAGAGTTGAGCTGTCAAGCTAAGTGCACAGCCAGCAGCAAAAATCCTTCCAGCTGGAAACATAAAGGTTTTAAGGGTGGCCACATGCTTTGGCTCTGTACCCTACACACACACTATATTGTCCTGCTTTGGTGGACTTTTATCTATCCACATAGAAAGAAACATAAAAAACCCAAAATCAACTCAGGGCCAAACCTTACTAGCAGGTCCAGCAGTTCAACTCAGATCTCACTTGGGTCACGCACAAATATCTCAACTGCCAGCAAAATTTGGCCCTGGATGTAAGGTCTCTTCCGATTTTTCAGACCGAGTGTTCACACCACTGGCTAGAGTTAATAGGAGCTCTGAGTGCTCAGCCCCCTGACAAGCAAGCTGCCTACATACATTAATAAGTATTAAGGTGTACAATATGCAACATTTAAACCATTATGTTTTTCACAAACACTTTACGTGTCCCTCTAGTAATCTTCACAGCATCTCAGATAAGTAGGTGATTAAATGTCATTATCCCACTGATGGAAACAGGATGGTAAATGACTTGCACAAGTCCCTAACAAAAGTCAGTAGCGGAGCCAGTGGTAGGCCTCACAGGTCACTGTCTCTCAATCCACCAGCAGCTTCAGAAAATATCATTTAATGTTACGTTTTCCTCTCTACCTCCTTTCCTCGCCCTCACAGCCATTGACATAATTACATGTTCTGTAAGGCAACCCCTTTTCTAATAAACTCAGAAAACCTCCCCCCTCTTCCATGGGCTCGTGATGATATACATATAACTTTAGAAAGGGACACTCATTACTGTAGTCATTATAATATGTAAGAATTTCACAGCCATTCAGGTTTTGGGGTTTTTTTAACTGTCATGTTGCTGCTTCCAGTCGCCCACAGTAGCCAGGAGCAGAGATAAAGCAGAGATCTCTTCATGTCTGAATAGTGGCATCTAAGTGCAATTCTCCAGAGATGGGTTTGAGTCTGTAGTCTGTCCCAGGACTATGCAGCTCAGCAGGCTAATGTGTTTAAGACCCACTAGCCAAAAGCATACGTGGGAGCGAATGGGATGGACATTGATTCCCTTGCAGCCAGGTACTTCCTTACACCTGGGTTGATGGAGGAGAGCCCCCAATGGCTAGATGCAGACATTCAAAAAGCCCGAGGTGGAATCAATCTAAGTGAAGCAGTTTTTCTGTGAGTGGTGTAGTTTACATCAGTAGCAAACCGAACGCACGTTTGCCCTTTGGTGGGAAAGAGTTGAGGACAAATCTTCGAGCAGGTTCCACCATTTTTAAACCAGTCGACATGTTCCGAACTTCTGCTCTGTTACAGATATAGACCAGTTTCTGGTCACTTATACTGGTTAAAGTGTAATGTCTGTACCCGGCCAACATGAGACAAGAGCAGGGCTCAGTCTCATGGTTTGGGATCCTTAGCTGTTCTCCCACCGTCCTGTCTACATTGAAGACACTGACATTTAGGACCAGCCTGGGTGGTCACATATTGTGTACGACCAGCACGGGAGATTTGGGGCAGACAGATGCATTTAACTTGCCCATGCTGGACTTTGACAAGGACATTGGCTGTATGCCCCTGCTCTTCCGACGCATGTTGGAGCTACCACTGGGTAGATAAAGGCCTGGGAGTGACCCAGTGATACCACTGCCTACGTGTGTCCAGATCATTCATGTTTGCACTACCTAAGGTTGGCATTGGGACAGCTGCCATGCTACTGGCCCTACTCTTGCTGCCTTTACCGTTACCTTTTACTTTATCCTGGGTTCGGATACACCACTGAAAGGACAACGCAAACCGGGATTCACCAGAAAGCAGGAAGGCCTCCAAGAGATCAGCTTCCACAACAAGGCCTACAACCAAGCAGGCTCTGCATAGTGTTGCCCTTGCTCATTGCCACTTCATGCAGCTCACAGCATTATGGCACCACTGGAAGATGGTATTTGTAGTGACACAGTGTCTCTGCTCACCAGCCTGAGACAACTCACTATTCCCGAGTGAGGACTCCCACTTACAGATGGTCTACCCCAAAATCTGCAGCACTTGCTTTCTCCCTTGATTTCCCATTCAAGAATCTACCTGGTCTAGCCCAGCTTCACTTGCAAAACATGAGGGGATCACAACTGTGTGATCCCCTGCATGTAATGCAGCAGCATGCCAAGCAAATACATTTTCTACGGCCCTCCTGAGGAAAACTTGAGCACGACAGCTTCAAGCTACCGTGTGTTTTTGCCTGGGCTCCCTGCGGGGAACCTGTGGAGAGTATTGGCTGGTCTCTGCGTGGCACAGCAGTACGTTCATCCAGTTCATTTCCCACATTCAGATCGGAGAAGGATAACGATTATGATAACGCTCTCCCATCCTGGGGCCGCTCATGAAATCAAATGGGAAGGGCTTGGTGGAGATTTGTAATGTGCTGTGTTCCAGTTGGCTTGGAAACAAGTTAAACAAGCATGGAAGAGACATTTTATTACAGAGCCCCATTACACTCCCAACACACTTTCAGAAGAAAGTTGAAAGGACAAATGTGAGAGACTCCTATTATGGGACAAATATGAGCAGAGTTGCCTGGATAAGTCTATATCATTATAACTCTATTCTGCCCCTGGTAAAGCCACATCTGGGGTGCTATGTTCAGTTTTGGGCCCCCCAGTACAGAAAGGATGTGGACAAATTGGAGCGAGTCCAGTGGAGGGCGACAGAAATGGTTTGGGGGCTGGGGGACATGATGTATGAGGAGAGGCTGAGGGAACTGGGCTTATTTAGTTTAGAGAAAGGGGTGATTTAGACTGAGAGGGGATTTAATTACAGCCTTTAACTGCCTGAAGAGTGGTTGCAAAGAGGATGGAGGTGGACTGTTCTCAGTGGGAGCAGATGAGAGAACAAGGAGCAATGGGCTCAAGTTGCATCAAGGGAAGTTTAGGTTAGATATTAGGAAGAATGTTCTCACTAGGAGGGTAGTAAAACATTGGAGCAGGTTACCCAGAGAAGGTGTGGACTCTCCATCCTTGGAGGTTTTTAAGACCCAGCTAGATGAAGCCTTGCCTGGGATGATGTAGTTGGGACTGGTCCTGCTTTGAGCAGAGGGTTGGACTAGATTTGGCCTCCTGAGCTCCCTGCCAACCCAACCCTCACTTTCTATGATTCTAACTCACTTTTCAAATTTTTTTAATATATATTTTACTGGAATGGAGGTCGCTTGTATGTGGCAGCTCATAGACTAGCAAGAGAGCAAGCAGCCTTCCTTCCCTTGCACAGCTGTGCTAGGCTCAGTGGCAGTCCTCTTGCTCAGAGATTTCTCTGCCTCTTATGAATATGTCTCCGAAAAAGAAGATGGGACACTAGTTTCCACTCCACCAGCCAGTAGATTGGGGCCTGCATAGTTGGTGGGAGAAACCTGATGTATCCTAACACCTGTAGCCATTCACATACCCCTGGCAGCCGTGGCTGTTGGTGCTTCTATTTTGGTGTTACTCTTTTAGTGTGAATCAGATGCTAGGCAAGAGGCGATAAAACACATGTGAAACCTCTCATTCCTAGAAGGTAGACTCCCATGTCATGGTTCATGGTTGCTCCCCGTGCCATATCATTCCTGTTGATTAACACTGGGCCTACCCTGGCAACTCTCACTAGGCAAAAAAGGATTCAAATATTGGCCCATCCTTGTCTTGGCCTAATCAATACAATGGAACTATAGAAGTTAACAAAAGTTAAAAAATACTGAAGAAAACCGGTAAGCGAGAAAGTTGCCATCATCTTGGCCAATGTTAGAGAATGGGCGGGGGCCATTGATGGGCGTTAGAGATGGGCTGGGGCCATTTGCTTCAATGGCTGGGGCCACTGGAGCAAAAATCTTGAATCTCTGCAATTTTAGTGAAAGCTAAGGCTGTCTAGCTGAGTGGTGTAACAGCCTCACATCCTCAGTGGACTGAGGGGGATGTTCAATGGACAAACTGATCTTCTCAAAAGAACAGAGACTTGATTCATTTTTCTGGGAGAAGCTCCGAGGACTTTTATTTAATCCAGCTGACTTTTTCCTTCTCTGGCCGGCATTGACATATACTGTATCACTATATAAATAGTATTGATGTACTGGTACAATAAATAGTATCGATGTGTAGGCAAACGCAGAACTAAATCAACCCTGATTTCTCTCATATCTTTCCTGCCTCCAATTCTCAAGCCAGATGCTTTTAATCCAAAGAAACTCCTTTCTGAATTACAAATAAGAATCTGGGTTTTGGGCGTCATGGTTAGGGGGTGAGGTTTGATGGGAAAGGGGAGTCTGCTCCTCAATTGACAGGTAGTATTTTAGGAGGGGGCATTGCTCTAGCATTGCAAAATCTATGCCAGCATCTGCCATTCCCAGAAATTCACTCCAGGAACTCTGCAAAGAACGGGGAGTGAGGGGTGGTGCAGGTGGCTTGCGAGAAGTATATGGTATGATTGGCAGAATTACAGTCTTCCCTCTTGGGGGCCACCAGTAGGTAAGGCAGGGCCATAGTTTAATTTGATCCACTGGTATCCTCTTAAAAATAATCAAATCACTGAGGATCTGGGACTAGCTCAGGTGTCTTCATCTGTGTTAAGGTTTAAGATGCTCTGAGACGTAATCTAAACAATTTGTCATCCCTTCCCCCCCTATTTCTAGAAAGGATAATTAATGCTATAAAATACAGTAGGCATGGTGCACCTCCTCTCCCACCCCCACAATGTCAGGGGCCCATCTCAAGGTCGATGATTGAAATGCTCTGATGCTGTCAAGTCGGCTCTTGTGTTGGCTGCCTGGATTTTACTCACAGAGCATTTTTGAAGGCAATGTCTGAAAGTCCTTCACTCGTTAGCTTACAAAAAGGGATATAATTACCCATCCAAACTGTACCATGTTTCATTTGCTACTAACCTTCCAATTCACCCAGGTAGGTGGCGATGATGGTGAATTTGCTAACTGGTGATTACCAAATTAGTTGCATGATAAACCTTTTTCAACACACTTTTTTGCAAAAATAAAATGAGTAATGAGTTGATCTTTTCCTCCAACATGCTGCAATTTTTATTAATTTAACTTAAGCCAATTTATTACGAGCAAGCGGGACCGAGAACAAGAGAGCGCTGGTGTGCTTTTGCACTCGTGCTGCAAAGGAGACAGCTTTGAAAAGCAAATTGAGAAAATTCCTGGATGTAGTTATATTTTAAAATCCACATTAATTATAGATCTACTTATTCTTCGAAAAGACAGGAGCTGCGGCGGGGCTGGGGGAGGGAGGGGGTCATGTATAAATTGTCTCCCAAGGACCCTACTGAAATTTCCATAACATTCACCATATGACACTGATGTGTGAAAATTGACATGAAGATTTGAAAATTGGGACTGAGGGAGACCAAGCATAAAATAACTTCAATTTTGCGCTCTCTCTGTCTCTCAGAGGAATAGTGCGGCAGACTGACCAACACAACACAAACAAGCGAAGGGGAGAGAAAAAAAATATTCAGGGAGAAGGATAGGAGTTATTAAAGAGAAAACACACTCCTCACTCACAGAGAGAAAGGATGATCAATGGATTTAGTCACAGAGAAATTCAAGCAGAAAATTGCTGCTGTTTTTTATCTGAGAGGCAGAAAGTTTAACCAAACCAGAATTCTCCCAACTCTCTGCGAGGCGAGCGGGGAGGGCAGCGACTACCTGTCTTCCGGACCAGCAGGGGAGAGGCATATGCATGGACTTTACAATTGTAGGAGGCCCAGCCAATTGCTGGATAAAGTCCTCACCTCCAAAAGTCCTTAATTCTGGTAGATTTTATAATAGCAGTTTTCATTTTTCAAACCTCATAGTCTACACACCAGTCTCAGAGGAGAGAGTTCCTTGCAAGCGAAATCTTTGTATTGTCCCCCTTGGCCACAGACAGGCTGGACTTGAACAAAGCCAGTTTATTTGACTATCCGGGCCCTGACGTGAGTTGCTTCCCTGCTTTGACACTTTATCCCAGTATGCGTACCTTAGATATTGCATGTCATCTGAATCCACCTGCCCAAACTGAGGTCCTATCCCCGCTGCAGAAAGAGGATCAGGACCTTGACTGAAGGAGGGTTAGAAAGGAAATAAATAAATGAAAGATCAGAATTTCTGAAGAACAATTTGGGATGGATCAACTACCTTGGTAGCTCTGAGCTGACTAAATGATACCCCATTGAATGGAAAGCAGAAAACCTGTCCCACCATCACTAAAGCTGAGAGCCAAGCATGCAGAAGAATCCCTAGTGTCCCCGGAGGCCGAGAAGCCATCATCCAGGGCACTACAAAACACAGTGACACACCCAAAAACTAACCTGGAAACACTTTATGAAGAAACTTCTGTAGATCCCTTTTCAGCCAAGCTTTTGACTGCTGGATGTTGTCCCTTGTTTACTGTTGCCTGGGGTTAGCCCTTGTCCCCTCCAATTGCAGGGTAACTAACTGGGCAAAGAGAAGAGTTGGAGATTAGATCCCTGAAGTAGGGAGTCAGTGGAGCCATTTATTTCAAGTCCATCTGCCCCCGAGGGAAATGGTCACTTAAACAAATATTCTGGCAGAAAATGGCTCAGGCCCCTGACATTAGCACTCAGGGTCAAATCTCACCAGGGCTTACTCAGCCCTGCTTCTTTTTGTCTCAGGTACCGTGCAGTAAATCAAGTGGAGGGTTTTCTAATGAAACTCTAAAACCTAAGATCCTGCCGGCTCTAAATGGACATTACTGGTCCTCTGATTTTCTTATCCTAGGGCAATTCTCCTCCTGATGCTATTGTCCATTTTATGGAGTACCAGTTCATTGCCACCTGCCCATTCCAGAAACAGCTTCACTACAGCTCTTCCTATATGTGCATATGCTTTTGCTTTGGATGAAAGCCACTCTATAGAGGTGCAGTGATGCCATATTTGCTAGCATGCAACACGCCAAGGATTATAATACACACCTTGTTTTTGAAAGGCAGAATGAAAGAAAATAAATGTTTCCCAGAGTTATGGCTATGAATAGCAGGGCCAGAGCCTCATCTTCAGCGGACTCGCCCTCCCCACCTGCTGCTGAAGACTGATCTCTGGCAGTGGATCTATGAAATTGTAAAGCGTCAAACAGTCTCCAAGGTGGTGAAATAGGAGGGCAGAGACTGGGAACAACTAGCAGACAACAAAATTGCCCTAAGAAAGATTTGCTGGATTACCTCCATCAAGACTATTAAAAAGGAGACACAGTCGTTAGCACTGCTGCAGTGAAGAACATCTACTGGCTCCCTCAGCTGCCTGCATAGTAATGCACCAGCATCTGCTCGGTAAGGGATGCAGCCAAAGGAGAATGCTTCAGTTCTGGGCAGAACATCAGTATCCCTGCTTAAATATGCACCCCAGTTTTGGAGGGCTGATTTTTTGGGGAAAGGCATGTGTTGTATGTGAGAAACTAAGATTTCACCTTTGAAATCAGTAGCCCTCCAGTTATGGTGTCCCCAAGGTCAATTTGAGTAGGGGAAGATATATTATATAGGACTGAGCACTGCACTATCTCACCAGACTATTTTTCTTGGGCTTGTGTGCTTTATTTTATTTCAGTTTGTGGTGCATTAGGTTCCTGATGCTTGCGTATATGATGATCTACAAGACCGAGTGTTCACAAGCTATGGATCTCATTTATTATGAAGTGAAGTATATAATCGTGAAAAATAGCTACAGCTATTCCCTCTTTCTCTAGGGTATCTCCGCACCAGTATGCATGACTGCACACATAGCCAGCACCATAGAAACAAATGGAGAGGAAATGGCAGCACAGTGTTCAAAGCTTCTTTGTACCTGTTGGATGACTTTCATCGGGAAGTGCACTTGATGAAGGGCTCTTTGAAGCATGGGCTTCACAACGATTCAGACATCGTCCTGAAAAGGTTTGTGCAAATAGAAGAAGGAGGGATAAGGGAAAGAGCAGGAAGGAAGAAGAGTTCTCCGTGTTGCAGTCTGAAGGATGCATTTATCAAAAGCACCTTAAGGATTTCCAATAGCAGCAAGAGAAAAACGCCCCCAAATTCACAGGCAAACAGAAAAGCTGCCGTCACTGTCTCTTCATGCTCTGCTGCACATCAAAACAACAGTCCATGAAACATCTTTGCAGGATTGGGGCCATAGTGGTCACTCTAGGCAGGTCGTGGTTACCACGAAATAATAGGGAACGTAGGTTTTGTTCCAATCAGTGGACATAGATATTACAGTTTGTGTAAAGGGTAAAGTCTCTGTTGAAGAGACTATACTTCCAATGAATTCCTGATCTGAAGTAGCACCTACCTCCAAACAAGCCAAACAGCCACAACCACAACTCTGAGGCCTTGCTCTTTGCTGTCTGATTTTGGAACCTAAAGGCTGAAGCTGGCAGCTGTTTCCGAGAGGTCTCCTCAACCAGGGTGACTAGAAAATGATCTTTTCTTAACAAAATCCAAAATAGTTTCCAAAAAGTCACAATGCATGAGAAATATATGAGATCTGACAATAGCGGGTGCATCTACATGAGACCCTTACTGCACAGTAGCCTAACATTGCACGGTAGTGTGCTTATCAAAAACCATGCCAATATGTTACTGCACAGTGATATTAGGCTACTAAGCAGTGAGCATCACAAAAAAAGGCGTGTCAGCGCTACTGCGCAATAACTGTAGTTACTGCACATTTAGTTAGTACGTCATTAAGCAAAAGCTAAAGTAAATGCAGAGTAACTACTGTGCATTAATGAATGTGTAGATGTGCCCACTGTAATGATAATGACAATGATAATAATGGTGTAATAGTCCATAGCCCTATCCCCTAAAAAAAAATACCACTTTTCTATGCCTTTTCTGGTACACTCTATTAGCTACAGTTTAGCACTTCCCATCTACAATTAGGAGCTGTCTCCTATTTAAATACCTGCATTTTTGTTTGCAATGCCCAAGCAATCTCAATCCCCTTACACAGCAGTTAGGCTGTTGAGTGCATTGGAAGTTGACTACGGTGAGAGAAACATTTCTTTCCGTGTTTTTCTTATTGCTTTCAAATCACCTGAGGAATTGTTTCAAGGATTCATTTTCCCATGGAAGACTGTCTTCCATCCTCAGTTTTGCTTTAGTGCTTATGTTTGAAACGTAGTTGAATTTATTACATGTAGATCTCTCCTGACATTTGTGTGATCTTTATGGTTTTTTCCCTCTACAAATGCTAACGTGTGCCAATAATGATAATAAAAGATGATTCTTAAAAGACAATCTTTCCCTTTCTTTTTAATCACAGGGTAAATTGAATTGAATACTTTAGAGCAGACATTTAAAAGGCTCCTGACTGGTTCCATGCAGTTTGGAGATATTCTTTCTGTGAAGATTCAGATTAAAAAAGAAAGGCTCACTTACCTAAAAAAAAAAAGTCTTTAGCAACCCACTGGGGTATGAGTTGAGGGGGAAAGATAGTTTAAGCATTTCAGAGAAGAATTGGGCACTCATCACAGTTATTAATCATTTTCAGGGCTACTTTTAACTCCAGAGCAAAAGCAGCAAAGAGGTTTGCAAGGTATTCTGAAGATTTTTAAGAAGAAAAGTATTAAACTCAGCAGAAGAAAAAAACCCAGAAACCACCAAGCCCATTAGCTAGCAGGTAATTAGCAACTGGCAACTGGTCTGCATTACAAAGTTGGGAAGTAGATCAGAATTCCCCCTCCACCCTGAGTTTGGAGTTAGATCCATTTAAAGGGAACCACATCCTCCCACAACCCACAGGTGTCTGAAAAGTAAAA
>NW_017728911.1:31989985-32028221 GCF_001723895.1 Crocodylus porosus | reverse complement strand
GTCCTGAAAAGGTTTGTGCAAATAGAAGAAGGAGGGATAAGGGAAAGAGCAGGAAGGAAGAAGAGTTCTCCGTGTTGCAGTCTGAAGGATGCATTTATCAAAAGCACCTTAAGGATTTCCAATAGCAGCAAGAGAAAAACGCCCCCAAATTCACAGGCAAACAGAAAAGCTGCCGTCACTGTCTCTTCATGCTCTGCTGCACATCAAAACAACAGTCCATGAAACATCTTTGCAGGATTGGGGCCATAGTGGTCACTCTAGGCAGGTCGTGGTTACCACGAAATAATAGGGAACGTAGGTTTTGTTCCAATCAGTGGACATAGATATTACAGTTTGTGTAAAGGGTAAAGTCTCTGTTGAAGAGACTATACTTCCAATGAATTCCTGATCTGAAGTAGCACCTACCTCCAAACAAGCCAAACAGCCACAACCACAACTCTGAGGCCTTGCTCTTTGCTGTCTGATTTTGGAACCTAAAGGCTGAAGCTGGCAGCTGTTTCCGAGAGGTCTCCTCAACCAGGGTGACTAGAAAATGATCTTTTCTTAACAAAATCCAAAATAGTTTCCAAAAAGTCACAATGCATGAGAAATATATGAGATCTGACAATAGCGGGTGCATCTACATGAGACCCTTACTGCACAGTAGCCTAACATTGCACGGTAGTGTGCTTATCAAAAACCATGCCAATATGTTACTGCACAGTGATATTAGGCTACTAAGCAGTGAGCATCACAAAAAAAGGCGTGTCAGCGCTACTGCGCAATAACTGTAGTTACTGCACATTTAGTTAGTACGTCATTAAGCAAAAGCTAAAGTAAATGCAGAGTAACTACTGTGCATTAATGAATGTGTAGATGTGCCCACTGTAATGATAATGACAATGATAATAATGGTGTAATAGTCCATAGCCCTATCCCCTAAAAAAAAATACCACTTTTCTATGCCTTTTCTGGTACACTCTATTAGCTACAGTTTAGCACTTCCCATCTACAATTAGGAGCTGTCTCCTATTTAAATACCTGCATTTTTGTTTGCAATGCCCAAGCAATCTCAATCCCCTTACACAGCAGTTAGGCTGTTGAGTGCATTGGAAGTTGACTACGGTGAGAGAAACATTTCTTTCCGTGTTTTTCTTATTGCTTTCAAATCACCTGAGGAATTGTTTCAAGGATTCATTTTCCCATGGAAGACTGTCTTCCATCCTCAGTTTTGCTTTAGTGCTTATGTTTGAAACGTAGTTGAATTTATTACATGTAGATCTCTCCTGACATTTGTGTGATCTTTATGGTTTTTTCCCTCTACAAATGCTAACGTGTGCCAATAATGATAATAAAAGATGATTCTTAAAAGACAATCTTTCCCTTTCTTTTTAATCACAGGGTAAATTGAATTGAATACTTTAGAGCAGACATTTAAAAGGCTCCTGACTGGTTCCATGCAGTTTGGAGATATTCTTTCTGTGAAGATTCAGATTAAAAAAGAAAGGCTCACTTACCTAAAAAAAAAAAGTCTTTAGCAACCCACTGGGGTATGAGTTGAGGGGGAAAGATAGTTTAAGCATTTCAGAGAAGAATTGGGCACTCATCACAGTTATTAATCATTTTCAGGGCTACTTTTAACTCCAGAGCAAAAGCAGCAAAGAGGTTTGCAAGGTATTCTGAAGATTTTTAAGAAGAAAAGTATTAAACTCAGCAGAAGAAAAAAACCCAGAAACCACCAAGCCCATTAGCTAGCAGGTAATTAGCAACTGGCAACTGGTCTGCATTACAAAGTTGGGAAGTAGATCAGAATTCCCCCTCCACCCTGAGTTTGGAGTTAGATCCATTTAAAGGGAACCACATCCTCCCACAACCCACAGGTGTCTGAAAAGTAAAAAGTTACACAAAATCCTTTCACAAGAAAAACAGGGGAAATGTGTCAACACCGGCTGAAACATCTTTGGAATGAAAGACTTTGTTTTCTTGCTTGGCAATCCCGACTTGCCTTTTTTTCTATTGTATTGGAACAAAAATTAAAATCAAAATAAAATGTTGGTCTACTTCATCAACTCTCTTTATGCCACTTATAAATCGCAGGTATGAGCTCATTAAATCTTTGTAATGTTATGTAATCGTTCTGCGTGGAGTATGCGTAGCAATCAAAGATGTCAAAAACCCTGGCACAAAGTGGTAGGGACTTTGAGATGTGGTCAGAGCATTTCCAAACCCTAGCATAGGCAAAGAGTCTAAGGAGGATCATGGAAATGAACCTCCTCTTTTTCTCTGGCCGTTGGAGACTTTACACCCAACTTTGAGCTTCCCAATAACAGTTGCAAAGCAGTATGGGAGCAAACAGCACTGACAAAAAGCATTTACTATAAGAAAATGAATCTTTAAGTTGATTCCACTAGAGATTGGAAAGCACTAAGAAAAATCCTGGGATAAATCCTGATCATGCAGTAGTTTAACTCAACTGCAGAACTGCTGTGTAAGGGAACTGAGGCTGCTTGGACAGTGCAAACGAAGATTTCGGTACATACATGGAAGACAGCTCCCATTCTACTGTAAGCTGTAAGTAGCACTGGGATGGATGCTGCTGCTGATTTTCCTTTCTCTCTTGTCTCTTGGGCTGAGCAAAGATTTGGTTTGCTCAACCGCCTACCAACGGGAATGTAAAATTTGTATTCAAGTGCTGTGATTTAAACCAGTCCATGTTACATTTCAACTCCTTGATCACTGGCTAGATTCTTCAATTGTCTAATTGGAATAGAAAAATATTTTTTTCTCCCTGGCTGCTCAGTTTGCTATTTACACTCATCCCCCACTCAGCCCTTCTGTTCCAACCATTTCTCCTTTGATTTTTCCCTTTTGCCTTTCTTCTGGGTGATTGCCTACACCACTTCTCCTGCTCCTGACTGTCACCAGGATGTTGCAGAATGCTCTTCTGTTTTCTCTGTTGTTATATTCACTGTCTTTTCCTCCCTCTTTTAATCTGAGCCCAAGGTGAGATGGACTGAGCGATGATGATGAAGCTTTCAGGATGTTAGAAAGTAAACTGCTGGAAGAGGTCAGCCGGAGCAGAAACCAATAAAGCACAAGAAGGAACATAGATAGGTATGGGCAAAACAATTGGTAAAGATCTGAAATAATCAGGTCAACCCAGGGCTGTGCACAAATGAAAAGATTCACCTCCAAACACCTGGGAAGTTTACCTGACCTGCTTTTCCTTGGTAGGAACATGTCTCTTGCCATGAACTGCTGCTAACAGCTTTACAAGGTGCTTTCATTTGCACATTCCCTGCTTCAAATGCACATCCGACCAGCAGAAGTGGGTGGAATTTTATTTCTCAAATGAAACCAAAATTGAATAATTCCTTCCCTGTCTCATCCACTCCTAATATAAGGTCAGCTTCTAGTAACCTTCTTTACATTAGGTAGCAAACTATGAACCACCAAATAGTGAATGGGACTGCTTTTGGTGTGTGAATTTATGCAACCTTCCATGTACCCCATATCTGTTCAGGGCTTATTTGTACTATGCAGCTTATGGTTTCAAGGGACAGGGAAGATGTTTTCTCAAAAGCGGTTCTCCTTCTGGACCTGAATTCTGGCTTGAAAAAGAGGATTAGAGACATGTAACAACTGGGATAAAGCCTATTTCCAGGATCAGTCCAGAACCAGTTAGGCTTGGGTTGAAATATGCATTGTATGTAGATAAATGATCATAACTTCCCCTAGATATACAAAGCACGCCCTATTGGCTCTCCACTGTGGGCACATGTACACATTCATGAACGTGTTTTTGCTACTGCACATTAAATTTAGTACCTCTAATGCGAGGTTAAAATGCGCATTAGGCTGCCCCAATGCGCAGGAGTGAAAGTGCATGCTTTTTTGGTGACACTTAATGTGCAGTAGCCTCTTTTTACTGCATATTCTCATATTAACACGATTTTTGATGTGACGCTCTAATGCTTAGTAAAATAGGCTATTGCACATTAAAGCACATGTGTGGATGCACCCTGTATTGGCTCCTGTAATCTGATTGCATTTCTCTAGGTGCTATGACACTTCAGGGACAGACGCTGGGTAACAACACGAACACAAGCAAATCTCCATGTATTTGCTCAGCCTTCCAATCCAGCATGCCTTTCTCCTTCTCTGGGAAGGCAGCCAGCCTGGCAGCTGCAGCCTGTGCCACCCCTTGGCAGACCTGCAGGGCACTTTTCTAGGCCTCTGCTAGGGCAGTCTTTATTAAAAAGAAAATTACAATATTAATAGGAAAATGATTTTTTGGTAATGACAAAGGACTCCATCCCTTCAGACTTGGAAGTAGTTATGTATCCAGCCATGCCACTCTCAATATTATCTCAGATGGGTATGTGTTCCCTGGAGGCACATAGGGGATAACCTTCTGTTCTATCTACCTTTGATAGGGTACTGCATGCATGCATATAAATCAATTAACACCGTCAGTTTATGCAAATTTTGTATTTAGATGGCCTGTGGAAATAAATGGAGGTGTTTATGCCTGTCTGGAAAAGAAAACACAGCAACAAGCTCCCCCCACTCCCATGTTGGGAGCAAACAGTCCACTTGCCAGAGAGAAAGCTGGCCTCATTTATCTACTTGGGCTTTCACTATTTTCTATAGGGATGTAGCAGACAGGCAGGGCAGATGAACTAACTCAGTGCAACACACAAAATTCCTTGCAAGACACTGGTTCTTAGGTTTTGCTAATGTATTACTCACAGCAACTTTTCTCGTCTTCATTTTTTTTTTTTTTTGCTATGGATAAGATGATGGGGATGGACAGCCTTATCGATCTGGCGTGGAAGACTTAGCCTGCTTTCACATACCTCTGTCAAATAATTAAAGGGCGAATTTCCACACAGCAGCTAAGGAGTCTGAAGGCACACAATTTGCTGGAGATGTACCAAGGCCTTGGTTCTGCAAATACTTCTGTGGGGTCAGAAAATTGTCAACTGGCATCAACAAAGTTTGGATCACCTGTATATTGCCTAAAGTCACTGTATTCCAGCAGAACCACAAGGCTTAGGTATTTGTGGGTAAGGGTAGGTAAAGGTAAACTTTGTGCATATTCCTTTAGAGGCAGAAATGATGCATTTCAAAGCACTCATGCTCTTTTACTCGCAGAAGCATGAGCAAAAATAAGAACTGAGGCTTTTCAAGAGCCATGATCCTTTGCATACTAATGAAGTGCTTGAATACTGGAGACCACCCAACTGTAGCTTTGTAAATGCAAAGACAGCATTTCCAATGGATGGGACCCTGGGCTTGAAGCCACAAGGCCTGGATCTAACCTAACTCTGCTGCTGACCTGTTATGTGACCTTAGGCATGGCGCTTTGCCTCTTGGGCCATGCACACACAAGTTTGGACGTTTGGTTCCCCAGGGAAATCTAGCAGCGAGACACCTTGTGCCACCGCTAGTTGTCTTTGGGGAACACGAGTGTCCCACACCCTTTGGCATGCAGCAAGTTACCCAAGATGGGGTAGGGGAGGCTAGGGCCAGCACTGCTGTATTTGTCCCCAAGAAGCACGCCCCACCAACTCACTCCCACTCAGTGTGCATCACACCTGTGAAATGAGACAGCGTAGCTGCTTTAGAGAGCCCTTGAGCATTCACCAAAGAACAAGCTTGAGATAGACAGCCTATAAGCCGGCACTGGGACATGCACTGAGAGCCATGCTAAGTGGACTACACTGCTTCAGCTCCAGGATTTGGTGCATGCTAAGTGTGTGGGGCTTGTTTCTTGGTAGCAGTCCCAAGCATAGCATAGCGACCGTTATGTCCACATGTATATTGGGAAGTAGAGCATAAGTAGACCATTTCTGCATTTCAATGCGTAATAAAGAGGTTGCAAAACAATGGGAACTTCGCCTTAGTCTAAGGCCTGCAGGATCATGCACTCAGAATACATTTTAGGCCTTTGAGCTCACTTCGTAATAAACATAATCAAAGAATTGCTTTTCTATATAACAGAAATGTTGAGTAGGCAAGTCTATTTCCTTACTGACAGAATAGATATGGATGTATTGTCTAAAGGACAACCCTGGTTAACTTCCTACAACAGTCATCAACATGGGCATTTTTACAATCATCTGATTGAGTTACCAGCCATGCCCAACGTCCCATGCCAACGTGAAGGAATAGCAGAGTACATGTGTTGAAACTTGTAACATGGCTCCATAAACAAGTGCTGGCTCCTTCTTGTATCCTGTTATAAAGTGCAATCTGCAGCGTGTTGCCTGCACATGCCATTATTCCTTCCTCTAATATCTCAGACAGCTTGACTTCATTGAACTTAAATACTTTTTTTTTTAATATTGTTGGACCTCACTTATTTTTGCACATGGATTTAGTGATTACATTAGTCATTACTTCAGGGACCTTTTTAGGTTGAGACTAATTTAGTTCCTCATGTCATAGCATCCAGTTGTCTTCCACTTCCCCCAATATGTGGGCACTGCTAGGAGCGCAGATTGTGAGGCCAGCCTGAGGCTTCGGTCAGCACTGTTCCATGGTCAAGATAGTTAAAAGATGCATTTAGCTCAGGCACACATTGATTTGGTGTCAATGGTATAATACATTCCATGGTTACGTTTCTAATTCACCAACCATCATAGCACCTAATCATCACAGTGACCTAATTGACAGACCACAGGCCAAGCGGCCCTGATAGCACTTTGTGGTTGAGACTAGGCCAATGGACAGCCAGAAGGGAAATCTGCCTGTTGACAAATATATAATAAGTAGGAACCAGTCTGGCTCTGTGGCTGAGGGGTGAGAAAGCTGTCCTGAGGGAGTATAAGCCCTTTCCTTGCTTCCATGCTCTTTGTGTATTCTGCATTACAGATTCTTTAGAAAAACCTCATATATAGATTTGGGGGAAGACCACAGGTTTCCTCTCATGGAACTCCAACAGCTCGAAACTCTCTTCCCATCTAGCTGGAATAAATGCCCACACTGAACTCTTTATAAAGCCTTTATAAAGAGTCTTTTTTACAATGCTTCCTCATTTAGGAGAGGCCTCTTGGAAGACAGGAACCCCCTGTAAGAGGGAACGTGTGACTGGTAGTGGCAAAACTGCAAGTCTGTTGTATCCATGTAGATGTTTTTCTGTTCAAATCCAAAGGCCTGCTCAGCTGCATATAGATTATGTGGCCAGGAGAAGAAGTGTTCCAAGCATCTGGGGGCTTTTTAACACAGGTTAAAATGAACAGAGCGCTATATGCCTCTGTGTGACCAAGGATCTGCTGCTCACTGAAATGGAAGGGAGAGCTGTAGGGTTCTGCAAGATGACGCAGAATTTGCTTCCAGGTATGACCAGGCTGTGTATGACCACCTTCTCTGTGGTTCTGCAGAACTATTCATGTCCACAAATAAAGCAGAACATGTCCGTGCCTGACCACGTATGTCATCAGGATCTCACACGCTAAGTACAGACAGTCAAAAAGGCTGAGGCTGAAATGATTTATTTACAGGTTAGTCTAAGCTGTGTAGATGGAATCAAGAAGCAAGTGAACAGACATTCACTTTTGATTCCTAAACTGCAGCCAGATGCCTGCAGTGGCCCAGGCTAGAGGCCAGGGGGGAACGAGAGCACACTTGCCTGCTCTGCCAGAGCAGACAGCTTGGAACAATGCTAGGCTGCCCAATCTGCAAGGAGGAGTTTGTGGGGAGATGCAAAGCATCCTGGGATGCTGGAGGACTGTGAGTTAACTTGAATCTGGAGGGGATCTGGGACACAAGTCCAATAAACCAATTTAACCTAAATCAATTAAGTCTGATACTACATCTATCCAAGCATATCTTAAACCTGTTTTGGCCATTGTGAGAGTAGTTTATTTGAACTGAATGTTTGTTGTGTTACAGATTTGAACTGCTTTCTGATCACTTATACTGGTTTATGTGTAATTTCTGTCCCTGCCCAACATGTTTCCAAATGGTACAGCTTGCTTTATCATCATATATTTCATTTCCTTCTGGACACATCACAGGGGCCCTCTCCTGCAAGTTTCACTCATTTTGTGTTCAGAGTGAAGACTTAGTACAATTAATAAGCCAGAGAATGTAGAAGAGGGTACATGGTAACAGTGCTCGGGGATACTACAGTAGCAATGCAAGCAAGCAAATTCAAGGACAGTTTTGATTTGCCAACACCTCAGTGTTCAGGTTCAGCAATGGGAAATGTTATATTTGGGGCAGCAAATTTTCTAAGTCACCTTCCTATGATAAAATTCGGGGTAGTAGGACTTTGAAGTCCATTTTATATGAACCTTCCTGATTTCAAAAAAAAAAAGGTCACAAAACCACCTCTCTCAGTGGCACTCTCCATTTCTCCTTCAATAGGTAAGTAACTTTACAGTGGGACATCTGTATCATATTAAACATTAAGAGACCTATATGGCAATATTAGGGACATCTGACTACTCATCCAATGCAAATGCTATCAGGGAATGGACCTGGTGGTGACCGCTTTGGGTTTTTTTCTGTTGTGAGAAGACTTTAGCCCTCGAAAAAGGGGACAAGGCAGCTTTAATAATAAAAAAGAAAGAAAGAAAGAAAGGTGCCTCAGTTGTCTCGGCAGCTGATCAACAAAGGAGCAGTCGTGAGCTGTAACCTCTTGGAGCTGCAGTCTGGAACATGACACATGTCAGGCTATGATAAATGGTGCGGAGTGTGTGCAATTTCAAGCGCAATGCCCTTGAGATGCGCAGGACCCCGATCGCAAATGTTATTGTTAAATTAAACCTTAAAGGAAGGATTGGAAAGGGGAGGGGAGGGGTGTGCATGTGTGTGTGTGTGTGTGTGTAGATATATAAAATAAGAAATGCACAGAAGAGAGAGAGAGAGAGAGAAAAAAAGGCAAGGTGAAGAGAAAAAAAAAAAAACTTTCTGTTTTCCCTTTAATTGAATTGAGAATCTCCAAAGTCTGTCTGAAATATAGGGCAACTCAGAGCAGGATTCTCTCTCCCTTACAGCATTTTTGTTGCTTGTGATCAATAACAATTTGATCATTAGAGATCAGCCAATGCAGATTGGCAAAACAGTCCTCTCGTCATTTTGTTTTCCTAATACTCAAAGACCAGGGGCTTTTTTTTTTTTTATCATCATCTCCAAAGTTTTAGAAATCTTTGCTCAACAGCTCTGGAATCAGTTCATTTCTCTTTTTTTGTTTGTTTGGTTTTGGGGTGGGGGAGGGTTGGTTTTCTTGCTTGATCTTTCTCTCGGGGTCAAATTTTGATATTAAACCACTGGGCTGAGAAGGGGACTGTCCACAGCTACAATAGACCAGGATGAGCTCAGGGAGAAACAGAGCTTTAGAAACCCATTACCCCTTCAGGCAGAGTTATGCTAGGGCCATAAAAATAATCTAGCTGCGTGGGACACCCTGCTCCTCTGATGCTGAAAACCCCTACATCTTTTGGATGCAAAGGGGCTGGGAGCAGTGGCAATGAAAGACTAAAGAGGAAACTGGTGACAATAGCAAGGGTGGTGGAATCTCAAGGTGGACGGGCATCGCATAAGTCTCTTATATGGGTAAAAATCCTTCTAGGCAATTTTTGCACAACCCCCGACAATAGGAGCTGCTTGTCTGAGCAGCCTAGTAGTAGAATGGGCTGCCCTGATGATTGTCACTTTGGATAGAGCCAGCTACACCTGAACAAAACCACTTCACGCTCAAGTGTGGAGGGGGCTACCACATACTTCCTGCTGGTGATCTGTTCTTTTTGAGGTCTTACATTATCGTGTCAGTGGCAACCATATGCGTTAGGGCTGTGCAAAATTTTGCTGGCTCTTTTGATTCGGCGCTGGTTCAACTCATTTTGAGCTTGAACCAGTGACATCGAATTGAAACAAAGGGCTTTGAAATAGCCTTGAAACAAAAGGAGGCTAGTCAAAACATTTTGAAATGTGTGGAGTTTCAAAGCAGCCAGCAGCAAGGTGGTGGGAGACGGGGAGAACTAGGTCGGGCTGGGGAAACAAAGTTTCCTTTCCCAAACTTTGTTTCCCCAGCCTGACCATGGGGCTGGGGTTGGGAACTCAGCCCAGCTGGGCTGAGTTCCTTTCCCCAACTCCATGGTCAGGTGAAACGTCGAAATAGCATCAAAACCGCCTCACTGTTCTGACAAAGCGAAACAGTAAGGCTGTTTCGACTCAAAATGAAATTCGAAACAAAACACTGTTCCATCCAAACCTCGAAAGTGAAGTTGAAATGGAACAGTGCTGTTTTGCACCCTTTGGAAGGCCGTGTGCCCCTGGTGGATCACTGTGGTACTGCAACAACATCATTCATATAAAATCTACCATAATCTGCTCCCTGCTAGCCTGCTCCACCCCTTCTCTGTCCTATTTATTACCTAGCATTTTACCTCCCTTCCCCCAAAAATCCAGTCTCTCTCAGCACAATTACAAACCCCCACTTTTCCCCACAAAACCACTGGTTGAGATTGCTCAAGATGCCTTCCTGACCCTTCCCCCTGCCCACACCCTATGTGCAATGGAATTAGTGCAGGAAACATTAGGTGGAATGGAATTATGCAAAGGAGGGGAAAGAACAGGGAAGGGGGAGAGGAGCTGGGGCTGGAAAGTGTTCAAAGGGAAATGCTTGCATGACCAGCATAATTGAGGGGAAGAAAGAAGCAAATGAGCGACATCAAACCTCTGCCAGAGAAAGAAACGGGAAAAGTCTTTAAACCATTAATCTAAAATAGCCAAACAAACAGTAAAAGGTAACAAAGGATAACTTCACAAATGGTTCATTAAGATCAATGAGCTGCTCTGAATGACACCAGCTTATGGGACCACAGTGCTGGCCAGGAATCAGCAGTGGTAGATCTACCCAGACCATTTAGATGGCTGAGAAGGAAGTGGTGCAGAATTATCCATCTTGGCCTTGTTCCACCTGTGGATTCCTCTCTGTCCCCTTCACACTCCCCAAATGGCATGACAGGGATGTAACCATGGATCAAGATCTGGCTCAGCACACATGAGGAGCCCTAGATTCTGAAAGCACTGAGCACTATTATTTTTAGAAGATATCTAAATTACCATCATACGGCTTGTTTTGTACTTTTTTACTACCGTTGCCTAGCGGCCAGGCAAAGTCAAGTCCTTTTTCAGTCCTTTGGAAAATTTCCCCCCATGTTTCTTGTTATTAAAGAAAATAAACATTAGACAAAAGGAGACTTTATCGTAACTATAAATAATTCAATGCAGATGGATTTATGAAAAGCACAGATTTTCAGAGACAGGGAGAGAGGAATGTTGTAAAGTTTAGACCAAGAAGAAAAGAGAGCAGAAAGGGTGAAGAGGAAAGGATTTATGGGATATGCTGGAGAAAATCTATAGGCATCAGAAGGAACTGCAAAGAAAGTAAAGAGGGAAGGGAAAAATATGAGCAACGAAAACAGCAAAAGAAACCTGCCAGGGGAAAGCCCAAATCTTTGAGCAGCCCATGTGTTTGGCTTATAATACTTGGATCATCTTTAGGGTTGAAAAAGAAAGAAATTTCCTACCACTTCTGCAAGCCTCCCAGAGGCTCCCTGCAGGCCTTCAGTAGTGCTCCATGTTTGAGATGCCATATTCCCTCCTAGTACAACTGGAACATTGTATTGGATCCCACCATCATACAGCGCCCCTAGTCCTCATTATACACATGACAGAAGAGCTCCTTTCTTCTGTCCTATATGTAGAATAGCTCCACAACACATAGGGTTGGGTAAAAAAAAAAGTCAAAGGTCTGGCTGGTTGGTGTAATTAGGGCATATTATTTTCTACCACCTATGACAAACAAGAGAGTGATTTGTTTGCCATCACAACCAGCTGCTTTTCATTCCCCAGACTGAACCACCAAGTTTCCATTTCTAGCTGGGTCACCTGGGGTGACCCTGTGGACTTCAGAACAAGACCAAAGAAGGGCTATTAACTACTCTGCTACCATGTCCCAACACAGGAAAAGGTGATTTTCCTAATTACTACAAACTCCCCACCAAAATCGCATCAGTTCCTTGGTGGTCAGAACTTGCATTAAGCCCTTTCAGCTGACCAACTCAATTGCAAAGTCCCATTGCCTATACTTGAACCCAGAGGTAATGGTTAACCACTATTTACATATTGCCTTTTTATTCAGGATGAAACATGGTGTAATCCAAGTGTTTTTCCCCTACCTCGCACTGTAAATCTGTGCTTTAGTTGCCACTCTCTAACTCACAGGGCTGTTCTGAAACTGCAATGGTTTCCAATACTTTGAGAACTCCAGGTGGGATGTGCTGTAAAAAAATGCAATGAATTTGACCTAGGCTCATCATTCACGCTTATTTTAAACTGGAATAAGTCCATCAGCCACAGTGGAAGGCCAGTGAGTAGGTCAGGAAAAGAAACAGAATATCTATCACTTTGCCACCTCTAGTAAGGAACATTATCAGCTGCTTATTTTAGGGCAGTGAAATACTAAAGAACACTTTCCAAAGGCTACAAGTCACGTATCCTGCTGCTAGAATTACACAGGACAATCCTCTACTTGCTCAAACATGTTAACAGAGTTGTTAATGTGTTCAACCCACAAGACAAAGGCACTCCACCATAAACTCCACTCAAGGTGCAGTGCCACACAGCTCAGCACTTGGACAAAGGTTCAGTGCTGTTCTATACAGAATAGATTTCCACAGTGAACCACGGAAACTACTTATGAAATCCAACAAAATTCCCAATATGGCTTTGTTTTTCTATGGTGAGCCAGGAAAGGAGCTTTTCTCTAGCATCTACTTTCTATGTTTGCATAGCCCCTGATATAATCTGGACCCAATCTTGAATATTTATATTGTTACAGGAGTGCTCTAAGTCTGTATACAGACAAGTAGTTAATATATACAGCAGCAATAAATGACACTCAAACATATGTGGAATATTTCTTGGGGTTTCCAGGATCAGGAAAACTTGCTTTGTACATTGCAAAAGGCTCCTTTTGTACATCCAGCTCTTTGCATCAGGTTCTTTCAAATAGTGCTAATCAAACCAAGAGGAAACATGCTCATTTGGAAGTGACTAAGCCAGCCAAAGTCATTAGAGGGCTAAACTTGCCATGTAGTCATGGAGAAAAAGTTTCTTTTTTTGGCTAAAATGTTCTTTTGGAGATGTAGCCCTAGTATCACCATGGGAGCTGGGGTCTTTTAGAAATTTGGCCTCTATGGTACAAGTTCTGTGACAAGATGCAATAGCTTGTACCAAAGCAAATTCTGCAGTTGATTTGGTATTGGAAAAAAGAAGCTCACTGTCTAACACAATGATGTACATCAAAATACAATATTGTGCATCAGCTGGTAGGGTAGCAAATGGTCTGAAAAAAATTGATGGCTACTCCCCGTTAACAGTCAGTAAATTTCCCTAATCTCTTACCTCCCACTTTCCTAAAATAATTTTTTTTTTTATTTCCAAAAGGGAAATCTCTCTCTCTTTCTCTTTCTCTTTCTCTCTCTCTCAATTATTCTCATTTTCTTTCTTTCTTTTCTTTTTTTTTTTTTTTGAGTTTGCAACTGAGCTGAGATCCACAACACAGCACCTGCAGCTCTTGGAAGAAGAAGCCTTTTCATCATTTAAACGGCAGCTTGGGGGACCTGTTTTATTTCTTATAACTTTAAAGCCCTAGGCTTTCTATGCAGCAGTGGTGCCAGTATAAATGCTGCTGGCCCTGAATTGCACATTTATAATCAGAAGACACTTTAAGACTACCCCAAAGACCCTCAAGAATCTGGAGCTAAACCTGACGCAGAGACCTGGAACTCTGGGCATTCAGAGGGGACTAAAGGAGGTTCTCCAGCAGCATGATTTCACTAGGATGGGAGTGGGGAACAAAGCTTAAAGGACCAAAAATGAAATATCTGTGTTTCTAATTTCCAGATGTACATCTTGTCCATTGCTGGCCTCCATGCTTAGAGTACCCCTATTGTCCCCAGAGCTTCTGAGTCCATTTATTTTCCATCTATGGCTTACCCACCTGAAGCAGCATTAATACAGGGTCATTTCAGCAAGCAGGGAACATAAACGTGCTCTGCAGCTTTGGGGGCACAGATAGGAAAATTAGTCTCAGAGGAAACCAAAGATGGAAGAAAAGTCTGTTCTAAAGTGGGCAGTGAGAGAAGAAGTGATGGCTGGGAAGAAAAGCATCATGCCTGTATTTAGATGAGGAGCAGGGTCTGGTTATTTCCATGCAATGGTATACTTTCCATGTATTTAGTTTTGTTATGAGAAATTTGGTGAGTTATTGCATGGTTCCACGTGTTGCTAGCAGTTCCCAGGCATGGTGATTATCCCCTCTATAACAGCTGTATAACCTCAATTTTTTCCAATCAAGCCCACATAAAGCCTCTGCAAATCAATTGCCTTTAAATAACTTCACTAGATTCCAGGCAATTACACCTGTACAAACAATTTTGTTGATGATGTGCAAGAAAGGATAAGCTCTCCTTTTACTCTGCACTGGTTCGACGGAGCTGAAAGAAGTAAAAAGCACTGAGAATTTATTTCTGTCGCTGAAGTCAGCAGACGGGGTTGAACATGTGCGGAATATCTGCTGAGAAAGGGCTAGAAGAAACCAGTTTCCACATAGGTACTAAAACGTAAGCCTTTTAAAGAACAACTATGCCCTGGCTAGTGACTATGTTCATAGCATCTCAATGCATGGGACTATACTGGATACTGAGAAATTATCCAGCAGAGGGCAAGGCAGCTCTGGGAAGAAGACCTCATTTCATCTCACATCACCAATCGCAATATTTTGGGGGGATCTGTAGAAGGGCACATATATCTTATTTGTATAGGTGGAGTTAGCGAGAGAGAGACAGAAAGCTCTCCAAGCCTTGAGAAAGGAGAACTCAGCCTGGGGTGGAGTAACACTTAATCGAGACCAGAAAACTTTTGAGAAACAAAAGCAGAAACTTAGGGAGAAATCATCTCCCTGTCATTCCCCTGCTTTGCCATGCACTGCAGAAAGAAGAGACTTGTTCTCCTGTTAAACAATGCACAATGCACTTCCTACCAACTACACTCATCTCTGGATGGGGAAAAGATGGAAACCCATCTGCCCAGTGCGGAGATAACTGTGGAGGTTGGCCAATCCCTGAAAAGCAAGGAAGACATTTGATCAAGAACTGGGTTACAAGTGCATGCATTTGTACTGAGGAATGTCTCTGAATTTATTTCCCGATTGTTTGCCATCCAAAAGCTGAATAAATATATAACTAATCCGCAGAGAATTGAATAAAAAGATATTGAAAAAAAAAAAAAAGAATGAACTCCCCCCCGCAAAAAAAATTAAAAAATTTTGAGAGAACAAAACAGCTCCATGTCAGATTAGCTTTAAATCTTCTCAAGAAGGATGGAGACTCTTGCAACCAAAGCCTAGTTATTTCATGAGGCTGATGGGGTACATTTTCAATCTGCCAACTGGATGCATTCGTTTTTGGATATAAGGGGCATTTTTTACTTGATTTAGATTTAATGTCATTGCATTTGATTTAGATTTAGAACTGAACAATCAACAAAAGCACAGAATATTAGGTGTTCCTTCAAGACCTATTCAAACCATATTCAAATAAGCTAAAGGGAGGCTTGTCAGGATTTCCAGGCTCAGACTACAGCTGGGAAGAAAAGCACTATTAACTTTAACAAACTTTGGGAAGGAAAACATTTTTCATCCAGAAGAAAACTGGCCTTCCATCTAGGTGAACTACTCTGTGCAAGTGCCTTGTCACACTGGACACTTGGCATGCATTTCTTCCGAAATCACAGTGAGCATTACTGCACCATACTAAAAGTAAGAACATGTTCTGAGTAGTCACATGGTAACACTTACTATGATCTCAACCTGCTCTGGACAGGACTGGAGCCATGTCAAACAAAGGCACCAGCACTGGGTTCTGCAGTGGGGACCTGCAACCCCCAGGCCTGGAGTCTGTGCCCTCCCCACTGCATGCTCAGCCATGCGCAGCCAAGGTGCTTCTGCCCTGGGCATGCCCGGGTAAGCCAGGCCACTGCTGCTGGGGTTAGGTGGAGGGAGGTATGGGGAACCAAGCCTGGGAGAGGATGCTGCTTGATTTGCAGGATCTCTGCCCCCACCAGTTTTGAACCAGTTCTGACGTATGGCTGGGGCTGGGACTGAGACTGATAATCAGCTGATTGTTGGTCCCAGCCCCAAACCTGCACCAGGGCAGGGCTGGTTCAAGAGTCCCAAGCAGTGCTAGGACTGGACCACTCCCAGCCCCTGCACTGCCCCAAGGAGTTGAGATGTGACAATGGAGTCGAGAGCGACAATAGCCAAACGTGTGTTACTTCATACAATCTGGAGATATTCCTCCTGCAGGAAGTCTTGACTTTGGTACAATAGAATCACACTTAGCACATGTTTTACTACTCGAACACATGGGCACTTATCTTTTAAGTGCACTTACAATGTCCTAAGCGTAACGTGTGACATGGCCCTAACAGCGCCCACGTACAGCCTTGGAGATTTATGACTTCACACATGTTTAACAAATACTTTCAAAAGAGGAGTTGTTCCTTTCATGGTTTGCTCTACATTTTAAACAATCTGTAACTGATTGGTCACATAGGCTACAGGTAACCATTTTCTGATTAATGCATTTTGCACTGCAATTTCATCACAAATCAGATAACACTTGCCTATTTTGCAGCCAGTTTCTGATACATTCCCTTAATTCAGTGGTCCCTAATCTTTTTTTTACCATGGCCAGGCAGGAGTGGGACAGGGTGTGCAGAGCTGGCTGCCTCCCTCCTGGAGCTACCCCACTGCCTGGCTTTCACCCCGGAAGCTCAGCTGTGACCCCAGAAGCTGCTCACCTGGGCGGACAGACAGGGCTCCCAGCGGCAGGCTCATGCCACAACCCCACAGCCAACTCGCCATGGCCCAGTATTGGGCCTCGGCCTGGTGGTTGGGAACCTCTGCCTTAATTATCCCCTGCATAGTCCTATTGGATTTAACTGGGCTCAAAAAATGGCATGTAACTTGCACTTGCAAACTGTGGGTCAGCTCTTGGTACCATTACACATGTTTAATATGGCCTTATAGCCTAAGTGGCCCACTGACATCAGTGGGACCAGACACAGAGGATGTAGCCATTCAGCACAGCAGGTTCTGGTCCCTAACTGGAAGCCAGTTTTTTTTCCAGCCTGAACTGTATACCCCAAGATATTCCTTAAACCAAGGAAATAACCAAAAGACACCAAACACAACAGAATTCTTCTATCTTAAATTCATAGGATGCTGATTCAGTCTGAGCAAACAGGGATCTTTCAGGATGCCGTGCTAGCCTAAAGACAGACCAGTTAGGTCTTCTGTTGGCAAAATCTTATTGCCAATCATGGCCAAGGCTGTTGATTAACTTACGCACTTATGGAAGTAACAGATTACTTTAATCTCTGTACCACTTCAGCTAAGCTGGCCTGTGCACTGATGGTATAGAGCCAAGGATATGGCCATTTCCCAGTGCTATGTTGAAGAAGGAGAATAAGGGAGTTTCTCATGCTCATTTCCCTGGATGGGCATTCAAGGCAAAGGGTATCCTTGCTTCTAATCATGATGAAAACATTTTATTACCTGTGAGACTTTCCATTCGAAGTGTATGGGGAGTGGCTGGAAAAGAATCTACTGTAGCTCACAGTATTTTTTTTTCTGTCTCTTGCCTCTACCCCTTAAAAAGAAAACTTTTTTTCCTGGTGCCTCAGTGCTTTGGGGAAAAAAAAGTATCCCCTTCTGCCGACATTCCCTTTCGAATCTGGGAACCTCTATTGCCTTTTCTCCCGTAATAAATGATAATAATTAAAGGCAAATACACAATAATTAGTCACACTAGGTTTATCCATCTGGCATACCTGTATCACATCACTGTGTCTTTGAAACAGATGACAAGCACCATATTGCACAACATCCTGCTAATGGGTCTGAGCAGGGAATGGGAAGGTAAAGGGGTTATCAAAAAAAAAAAGAAAAGAAAAGGTCAGCAAGGTGGAATGAGAACATTTTATGTATTAAAAAAGAGTGATAACTGACCACCAAGTTAAACATCCCTTGCAAACAGCTGTGCTTTCAATCAGGAGTTATAAAAGTATGGAAATATGCAGTATCCAGTTTAGACTGATGTATATGTCTGTGAATTATGGTTATACCCTGGAATATTTTATCCTAAATGCAGCAGTACATAGGCATTCAGTTTAAGATGTTTTAACGAGTTCATATTGGATCTTACCCTGGCTGTTTACATGCTTTTAGTAAAGGTCACAGTGTGTTTTGGACTGAATAACCATCTTCTGTTTCTTTCTTATATATCACATAAATCAGACCTGTCCCCTCTATCCTGAATCACTAGCATTTGGGTGTGCAACTCACGCTTGTTAGAGAATTATTAGTATGATGTGGGCAGGGTACCTGGTATAAGGTATTTGTAGCAGTCTTTTTTTATATGTGCCAGGGACTTGTAGATGTAAGACAAAGATTGGCAAAGAGTTTTCAAAAAGTACTGCTTTTTGCCCTCTACTCCTGATCGTGTACCATTGCCATTTCCATTCTTTGAAAGATGGCATTTTACTTTCATAAATAATCACAGAGAGACAGTTTCAAAGTCACAAGTACTCTGATTTTTTTACTTTAGCCCTCTAGAAGTACTTGTATAGTCATTGAAACAGGGCACAGAAATCAGTAACTACTGATATGGGTCATCATCATTTGTATTGCAGTGCCAAAAAGCTCATTTTGGATCAACATCTCTCTCTAGTAGGTGAAGCACAAACACAAAGGAAAAAGCCAGCTCCTGGCCCAAAGAGTTCACAATCTAAGGCAAGAAACAGGTGGATTTCTGTCTACTTCCAACTAACCTATATGCTATATGCCTTCAATACTGCATTGCTGAAAACTGTTCCTGATTAGACTGTGAAGTTAGAAAGACTGCAAAAATGAATCAACTATTTAAGTACACTAGAAGCTAAAAATCAGAATGATTGCAAATTACACCCACTCTCCACTCATTTCACGCTGCTGTAGGCGATGATGTAACATGCATGGCAAGGAATCAGGCTCTATAAAAGCAAAGTCGATGAACATATTGTCACATTATTCCCATTTTTACAAGCATTCTTACCTGATCTGTTTCCCGGGAACTTTATTTAATTTTTTTTTTTTTGTCCTCCACAGTAAAAGTACCAGTGCTTCAGGAGTTGTGAAGTAGTTCTGTAGCCACAAATTACAATGTGTTTGGTGCGAGGGTTGGCAGATGGTACCTCCTTTGTTGGACAGCCAGACCTTGGGAGAAAAAAAATATTGCAAGCATTAGTAAGCTTCCCCACTCTAGTGCACAATGTCATCTGATTTTCTCCAGTGACATCCAGGATTTCGTGGAAGTATTAATCACTAATATCATTGCTTGCTTGCTTTCTTAAGGTGCCTGTCTAGGAAGACAGTAATATAATCAAATATGTATTCTGCATTGTCCAGAATAGCTCCACAGGTGCCGCCTGAAAAAGACATTTTACTTTCTATAGCACTTACTGGACCCTACATTTGGATTACTCTGGGATATGTGTATATATATATATATATATATATATATCATGGGTTTTACTAGAAGCACAATACCTCTCTGTTCCTCCAAGAAAAAAACCCAAGTAATGTTTATGTTGCAGAGTGGGTGCTCTATCCAAGAAGCAGATGCATTTCAGTGACAGCTGAGTAATCCTTATGGCATACACTGCACACAAAATAGTGCCCAGTCCTGCTGTCATTGACATCCATGAGTGTTTTGAGATCAAATTAAGTAGTATCAGTCCAAATTGGTAAAGAAATTGAGGGTCCTTCGGAAGGGTGAGTGCCAGCTAAGCCTTAGATAGGGACTCTGTGCAGAAGACAGTAGGAGATGTAAGTCGGTCATTAATTTTTCCTATGTAAATTAACTGGGAGCAGCTTTTTAAAATACTTCCTGTAACATGTTTTCCACACAAAGAGCCTTTTTCTTGTTTGCTTCTTTCTTCCTGTGGACAGTCCCCAATGATGACTTTTACAGCTCTTTTGGAAGCTGCTCATTGTTCTGTTGAGACATAATTAAAGTTCACTTCCATGCAAAATTAGTGTATTGTATGTATTTCATTTTTATGGTAATTGCAAGGGTTGTGACTATCTACATCCTACTCCACACACCCTAATTCCTGGCTACTCCACCCCCGACCCCGTCCTCCCTGTCACCACTCCCTGAAGGAAACAGCTACTCATTCTGCCCTGGATCAACTTGCAATCTACTCAAGTGATGCATTTCCCCTTTGACCTGTGGACAGTAATATTAGTTTGTCGTGAAAACTTCTTTCATTGGGAGAAAGGTATAATAGAGAAGCCCAGGAAAGAAAGAAATGTATCACGTCATCCATGCATTGTCATCCAGCCCCAAACTAGATAGTATTATAATGATTTTCCAGGCCAATCCTTGGGCCTAATGCACAACTTATACCACTCCTCAGGGCTTTTATAGCTTGATTTTATCTCATCAGAAAGTTGTAAGTCCTGTTGGAGTCCCCGCCTGAATCATAACATAAGCATCTCTACAGACTTTACCTGAAATGCTAACCATAAAAGTCAACTAAAACAGAACTACAACATTTTGTCTCTCCATTTTTTTTATAGCTTCATAGTTCCTAGAAAGTACTCTAAACAGTTTTGCTGATTTATATTTTTTCCACCGTAGAATGCAATTCGGTTTCAGCCGGAGAGCCCTACTGATTATATTTTCACAACTATTATTAGCAAATTAAAGACAACATGGGATCCCACAGGAAAGTGCCAAGTTTAGTTGACTTGGATCTGCCTGGAATATTGTTGCCAGAGTTTAAGTCACTGATAAATTAATAGAAGGAATTAATCAAATATAATTACCTCATTACAAAGGACCACATTTTAGGATTTAGTTCAGAAAGATGAGCCCCAGAGTGGACGTGGCTCTATGCTAGAGCACAGGACATGAACTCTACTCTACTCCATACACTTCACATCTGGCTCCTAACCTCAGCAGAACAAAACTACCACATATTTGGAGTGAACACAATGTCTCTGGCCCATTGTTAGTACAGAGTCAAACTGATTCTGATCTGAATAAAATATACAGTTTAGATCTAGCATCCTGTTTAAATTAGTGTTGCTGCAATCTCTCTGTGTAGAGGGACATAACAGTCAACCCAATTTTTCATACTCGTTGATTAAAGCCCCATTTATTGGGTCTGCAGCACAGATTATAATCCACAGTGCTTCCAGAAATGATCTGGCCCATCTTTTGCCAAGTCTATATTTTATGTAACTGATAACTGAAGTGTTGCCTTTGCGTTTTATTTTACTGTGTTCTCCTATAGGGTCCCACAGGGCTGTTTCCTGGCCCTCAAGCTTGAATTGGCTTCTTTTGCATAAACCAGCATGAGGAATGAATTACCATTGCAACACTACACCAATATCTCTAGGCTTTGCTTGGATTTATCAAGAGAGTGATCCCCATGGCCCAGGACTGCACTCGTGTCCAGTAGATGTGCAGATGTAGCTATTATCATACAGGCAGTATTGATAGAAGTACTGTTGCTTCCTATCTTTAAAAACTAAAAAGATCGCCATTCTGGGTCAGACCTATGCTCCATCTGTGTCAGGGTCTAACACAGGTCAGCATCAGATCTTTCAGAAGATAATGCAAGAAATCCCTTCTTTGGGGCAATCTCCCACCCTCCCAGGACGATTTCATCTTAATCCCTTAGATTGAGTGACAAGTTTAAACCCCGCATCCTGAAGTTTTATCGTCTTTCAAAAATTTTCCTTTAGCCTTAAGTCTGGCAATTCATGTTACCCATATAAATGTCCAGTCTCTCTATAAATCTCACAAAATTCTTGGCTTCATCAACATCCTGTGGCACACATTTTCACAATGTTCAACAATGTGCCCAAGAATTTCTTCACAGGCTGCGGGGGATAGACCGGATACACTAAAAGGTTTCTTCCCAAACCGCACAGTGAAAACTTTCATTGGCAAACTGCTGAAGGTTTGGCTCATCTGAGTCCAAAACATTTTATGGAGATGATGATCCCTCCTACTGAGACAGCGGGTGTATTACTTTAGATGCAGTTATATTTTTCAGCACTACTCTGCATTTGTAAATGTTCTCAGCCTATTCCATCTCTAGGTTTTGAATGAGAGCGCATCAGAGCTAAAAGCACATCACTCTGTCATCTGAAACAAGAAGCACATCTAGTAACCTGAACCGGCAGCAGGCTCGCATCCTCCCATTGCTGGAGGGGGACACCACACTTGCCTATGATTATCAAATTATCCGTGCCATTTTCCCCCCTCACACAGTAGACATTATCAGTAGAAAGTTAGAGATGGGTGAAGGGGAGCTGTAAACAACAAGAACTGACCTGAAAACAATGGGAATTGACCTGAAATCTTGCCCACGAGTCAAAACAAATATCGTTGACTTTCTAATGCAGTTCTAGTATCTCTTGCTCCACTGCACTTCTTGTTGTGACTGTGACTGTATTCAGTCCTGGTGTCCACACGTCAAGAAGTGCTTTGAAAAATTGGGGAGGATTCCAAAAAAAAAACAAAAGGAACAATTAATGAATTGGAATATGGCCTATAATAAGCAGGTCAAGAGTTTCAATCTTTTTAGCTTATAAAAGAGAAGGCTGAGAAGTGAGGTACTCAGTGCCTACAAAATAGCTACATGGGGAACCGTATGGACAACAGAAATGAGTAATAAAGATTTCTTTATCTAGTAAAGGCCTAATAAGACGCAATGCCTGGAAACTGTAATTATAAAAAAATCAGACTACAAGTAAGGCATGGACTTTTTAACAGTGAAGATAATTAACCATTTGCCCATTTTACGAAAGGTTGCAGTGAATTCTCTACCACTTGAAATTTTAAAGTTATGCTTGAATGCTTTGTTTTGTTTTGTCTTTTTCTTGAAAATGTATTGTAGGACAATTTATGGTCCGTTCCACAGGAGGTCAGACTACGTGGTCACCATGGTCACTTTCGTGTTAAAATCTATTAATCCATATTTATGTTTAGGCTCAGAAATGCAAACACAGGGTGCTTGTACACGTGACAGAGGTTTACTCCTTAGGGCTTTATTTTGTGCCCCTTAAATTGAAATGAGTTTTTATCTGAAAACCACCATTTTCGTTTTTCCATCTTGTCATGGTGAGGGTCCTGATCCCTTTTTTTTTGTTTTTTTTGTTTTTGGGGGTTTTTTGGAGCTGGAGCCTGCCCATAGTCAGGGGATGAGCTGCTGGTGAGCAGAGTGGCCCCTGATCTGCAGGGGATCCCAGTCTTTTTCTCCATGGCAGGACCACCTGGGCAGGCTGCCAGTGGGCCAGGTGCTATCCTAGCTGAGAGGCAGCACCCAGCCCAATCCACCTGTGGGCTTAGGGAACAGTTTGATAGGGCTGGGTGCTGCCTCCAAGCTAAGGCAAAACCTGGTCCGCTAGCAGCCCAATCAGGCAGCCCCGGGGGGCACCACCCTGTGGAGGGCAGGACCAGGGACCTCTGTGCATTCAGGGCCATTTGGCCTGCCAGCAGCCTTCCCAGGCACAAGAAAAGTGGGCAGGCTCTGCCAAAAAACCCACCAAAATAGATAAAATAAAATAAAAATCAGGTCTCTCACTGCTTCTGCCTTTAGCACGTGCCCGCTGAAAGCAGAAGTGTTAAGGGCCTGATCCTTTTTTTCTGTGGAGGTTCCCCACCTCTCCTGCAGCTGGGCGGTGAGATGACAGCTGCAGTACATCAATGCAAGCTAGACTACATCCAGATGTAGTTTAGTTTGCAATGATGCAAACTCATCTAAAAACCCCCAAACTGGCGCATGGGTAATGTGTGATGCCATTAAGTCACACAAATAATATTTTCATCATGTGTACACCGTGATGACCGTCACATGTACAAGTGCCCCCACAAAGCAAAATCAAATGCACACAGTTCACAAACAAGGAAGCATAATCTCAGCAAGCATTGTTTCATGGTTTCCAGCTTAGTTGCAAGATATTGAGATAAGGTCTAGAGAAGTCACTGAACTTAGAATCATAGCATCATACAAGGTTAAGGTTGGCAGGGACCTCGGGAGGTCACAGCTAGTCCAATCCCCAGCTCAAAGCAGGACCAGTCCTAAAGCTTTGTCTAGCTTGGTCTTAAAAACCTCCAAGGATAGAGATTCTACCACCTCTCTGGGTAACCAGTTCCAGTGTTTTAAAACCCTCCAGGTGAGAAAATTCGTCCTAATATCTAACCTAAACTTCCCTTGCTGCAACTTGAAACCATTGCTCCTTTTTCTGTCATCTGCCACCACTGAGAACAGTCCAGATCCATCCTCTTTCAAACCCCCCTACACGTAGTTGAAGGCTGCTATTAAGTCCCCTCCCAGTCTCCTCTTCTCTAGACTAAATAAGCCCAGTTCCCACAGTCTTTCCTAATAAGTCATGTTCCCCAGTCCCCTCATCATTTTGTTCCCCTCCACTGGACTCTCTTTACATCCTTTCTGTAGTAGGGGGTCCAAAACTTGACACAGTACTCCAGATGTGGCCTCACCAGTGCTGAATAGAGGGGAATAATCACTTCCCTTGACCTGCTCGCAACACACTTACCAATGCAGCCCAGTATGCCGTTAGCCTTCTTTGCAACAAGGACACACTGCTGGCTCATATTCAGCTTATTGTCCACTGTAACCTCCAGGTCCTTTTCTGCAGAGCTGCTGCCCAGCCAGTCAGCCCCCAGCCTGTCCCGGTGCATGGATTTGTTTCATCGTAAGTGCAGGACTTTGCGCTTGCAGTTGTTGAATGTAATGAGATTCCTTGTGGCCCAATCTTCTAATTTGTCTAGGTTTCTCTGAGTCCTAGGCCTACCATCCAACATATCTACTACTCCCCCCAGCATGGTGTCATCTGCAAACTTGCTGAGGGTGCACTCTATGCCATCTTCCAGGTCATTGATGAAGACATTGAACAAAACTAGCCCCAGGACTGACCTCTGGGGCACTCCTCTTGATACCAGCTGCCAACTAGACATCAAGCCATTGATGAGCCCAATGCTTCTGTCAGTTTTCTAGCGACTTTACCATCCATTCTTCCAACCTGTACTTCCTTAGCTTGCTGGGAGAATGTTGTAGGAGACAATATCAAAAACCGAGCTAAAATCAAGGTACACCACATTCACCAGTCTCCCCACATTCACAACCAGTCATCTCATCACAGAAGGCAATCAGGTTGGTCAGGCACAACTTGCCCATGGTGATTCCATGCTGACTCTTCCTAATCACCTTTTTCTCCTCCAAGTGTTTAGAAATGGCTTCCTTGAGGATCTGCTCCATGATCCTCTGGCTCCATGATCCTCCTGGCTCTTCTGGGCCAGAATAGCTGATCTTCTTGACAGGGCTTTAAACTGAGACCACTGGGGGATGGGCAGTCTACTAACAGTTCTGGCCCAGGTCATGCTGGCTGCACTACCAATAACTTGACCAGCCCAAGGGAGACAGCCCAAGGAAAGGTCCCACTAAACCCCTCAGGGAATTACTGGGAGAATTAACTGCCTGTACACAAATGCCAGGAGCTTGGGAAATAAGCCTGAGGAACTGGCCCTTCTCCTATGTGAAAATGATTATGACCCGGTAAGAATTATGGAGACCTTGTGGGACTCCACCTACGATTCGTTGGTGACAGTAGAGGGCTACAACTTGTATACGAGAGACCATGTCGGGAAGAGGGGTGTGGGCGTATCTCTCTACATTAAGGATCAGCTCACCTCCCTGAAGATTAAGTTTCCAAACCAGGAAGGGTGTCTTGAGACCCTCTGGGTCAAAATACAAAGAGAACATGGGGAGGGTGACTTATTTTTAAGAGTCTACTATAGACCTCCTCACCAAGAGGAAGACCTAGATCAGGAATTCCATAGAGAACTCATCAAAGCCATGCACTCCCAATCCATGATCACATAGGGGACTTCAACTTCCCTGACATCTCTTGGGATGAGCACACAGACAAATCTGACAGGTCACATAGCTTCCTCACGTGCATTGATGACCTCTACCTAACCCTGGAGGTCTATGGGCCAACTAAGTGAAAGACATTGCTTCATCTGGTCCTGGCCAAAGGGGAAGACCTAGTGAGCAATCTGAAGATTGAGGGGAAGCTTAGTGACAGTGGCCATGAATTGGTCACTTTCTTAGTCCACCAAAGAGCAGGCAAACCCCTCAGTAAAGCAGAATTCCTTAACTGACTGACTTGCAAACTGAGAGAAGACTGACTTGCAAACTGAGAGAATTAGTCAATCAGGCAATTAAAGGCCATACCACCCCCAGAAAAGGGAGTACACAAGAAATGGTCATTTTTTAAAAACATAAACCTTGAAGCACAGGGCAAAGCCATACCTTCTCACAAGAAATGCAGTCAACGGGCAAGGAAGCCCCCATGGCTGAATAAGGAATTCCTAAACCTTATTAAGCTCAAAACCAGCTGAAAAACAGGAAGCATTACCAAAGAAAGGGGCTTACCCTGCATTTGCCCACACCCGTAGAGAGCGGTCGAGAAAAGCCAAGGCACAAACTGAATTTAGGCTAGCTACCGGAATCAAGGACACCAAAAAGTCCTTCTTCAAATATGTGGGAAGTCGGAAAAAACAAGGATAACACTGGACCCCAATGGGCCCAATAGATTCAATGGGGCAACTGACTTCCAATGGCCAAGAAAGGGCCAATCTCCTAAATGACTTTTTTGCATCAGTTTTTCACCCTCCCAGAAGGATCACACTGTCAGGAATGGCACAAACCAATCTGGGAGCAGGCAATGGGCCTAAAATTGATGTGGACCAGGTGAGGGAACACCTTAAGAATCTGGACATGCACAAGTCCATTGGCCCTGATGGAAGGCACCTGAGAGTCTTGAAGGAGCTGGCAGACATCATTGCATCCCCCTTGGCAGAGATATTTGAAAAATCATGGTACTCTGGCAAAATCCTGGATGACTGGAAAAGAGCCAATGTGGTCCCTATCTACAAGAAAGGAAGGAGGGATGATCTGGGGAGCTATAGACCCATCAGTCTAACATCCGTCCCTGGAAAAAATCCTCAAGAAAATTGTCAAGTGAACCATCAACACCAGACTGATGGAAGGCAAGCTTCTGAATGCCAGCGAACACAGCTTTGTGGTTGAACAACCTCATCTCCTTCTTTGACCAGGTAACGTGTCCTGGACAAGGGAGATGAAGTGGACTTCATATATTTGCACTTCAAGAAGGCCTTCAACCTAGTTCCCCATGATGTCCTCATGGGTAAGCTGGGGAAATGAGGCCTTGATCATCATACTGTCCAATGTCTGGGCAACTGGCTATGGGGTCGGACCCAAAGTGTACTAGTTGAGAGGAGCAAATCAATGTGGCACAGGGTGACCAGTGGAGTACCTCAGGGCTTGGTACTTGGGCTGATACTCTTTAACATCTTCATAAATGTTCTGGATTCAGGAGTCAAATGTGAAATGGCCAAGTTCATGGATGATTCCAAATTATGGGGGAAAGCGGTCACACCGCAGAACAGACTGGGGATACAGGCCAACTTGGACACGATCTCAATGTGGGATGACCAAAACCTGATGGCCTTCAGTGCAGAGAATTTTAAGGTGCTTCACCTCAGTAGGAAGAACCCCCATCTTACACCCAACCCAGATTACAGGCTCGGCAGTGCTATGCTTGCTAGCACCACAACTGAAAGGGATTCGGGGGTCTTGATTGACCACAAGATGAATTTGAGCCACCAATGTGATGATGTGGCTGGCAAACCTAACCAAACTCTGGCATGCATCCACTGATGCATCTCTAGCAAAATCAGGGAAGTCATCCTCCCACTTTACTCAGCCCTGATGAGACTGCAGCTGGAGTACTGCATCCAGTATTGGGCCTCTCATTTCAGGAAGGATGTAGAGAAGCTTGGGAGAGTCCAGAGGAAAGCCACTCATATGATCCAAGGCCTGGAGGGAAGGCCATATGAGGAGAGACTGAGGGACTTGGGACTCTTCAGTCTGGAGAAGAGAAGGAGAACTTGGTGGCAGCCTACAATTACATAAGAGGGGTCCATCAGGACCTGGGAGAACACCTGTTCACCAGAGGTCCACAATGAAAAACAAGGTTTAACGGCCATAAACTCCAGAAAGGCTGATTTAGACTGGATATAAGAAAAAAGTTCTATACTGTCCGTGTGTCCAGGGTCTGTAACAAACTCCCCCCAGAGGTGATGCAAGCCCCTACTCTGGATTCCTTCAAAAAACAGGTGGATATATTTCTCACTGGGGTCACTTGATCCTGGCTGACTTCCCACCTATGGTGGTGGGGCTGAACTCAATGATTTCTTGAGGTCCCTTCCAGCCCCTAATGTCTATGAAATCTATTAAATGATTTTTCCAGGGACTGAGGTTAGGCTGACTGGCCTGTAGTTCCCTGGATCCTCCTTTTCCCCTTTCTTAAATATGTTTGCCCTTTTCTAATCATATGGGACTGATCAAATCTGCTGATCGCTGTGAGTTTTTAAAGACAAGAGCTAATGGCTCTGCAATCACATCAGCCAACTCCCTCAGCACCCTTGGGTGCATCCCATCTGACCCCATGGACTTGTTCAGCTTGTCTAGGTAGTCCCTAACCTGTTCTTTCACCACTGAGAACTACTCCACTCCTCCCAAAACTGTGCTCCCAGTACTGTAGTCTGGGAGCTGCCCTTACCTGTGAAGACTGAGGCAATAAAGGCATTGAGCACTTCAGCCTTTTCTGCATCCTCTGTCACGAGGCGGCTTCCCCCATCTACTAAGGGACCCCCAATCCTCCTCTTGCTACCAATCTACTTGTAGAAAACCTTCTTGTTTGATCTTGTATGTTCTTCCAACCAAAATCATTAAGAATGCACCGATCAACATATGACCCTATTTTACAATGTATGGATTGGCACTGGATTCAGCTTCATGAATAAAACCGGAACTATACTGTGCCTTTTATAGCCTTTCTGAACACACTAAGAGACTCTGGAGTCACTGAGGGAGTAAGACATAGGAGGATCTAGGAACTTATGTTTTATATTCAGTCATGTACTAAAGTCTAGGGAAAAGGTATTTTCATGATAAAAAAATCTTATAATGACCTAATAGGCTAGGAACAGACATTACACATACACCAGCTTAAGTAATCAGAAACTGGTTTAAACCTGTAATGCAACAGACGTTTAGTGCACATAAACCAGTTTGAAAATGGCTGAAACCAGTTTGAGATAAAACCTCAACCTGGTTGAACGTAGTATCAGATTTAACTGATTTGGTTCAAACCAGTTTATGCAATCTTTGTCTTAGACCCCTTGCTGGTTTAAGATAAACCAGACTACCCCAGCATCCCGGCATGCTCTCTGGGCTGGGCAGGGGTCTCTGCTCCACAGCAGGACTGGGTCCTCCCCTCTGGTCCCTGGCTGGAGCTCCCACAGAGACTGCAAGTACAGCAGGGTCTGCCTGGCTCCCCCTGCCCTACCCTCCCTTGCTGCTCACTGCTCAACCAGGAATCCCCACCCCGCCTCCCTCCCATCTCCCACAGCACAGACCCCAGTCCCATAGACCCTAGGCATGTGGTAGGCTAGCTAATGCTGAGAGGTGTCTGTGTGTGTGTGCCTCGAATTTCACTGGACCTGGCAGGCAGAACAATGATCACTTAAGGCTTTTTTGGAGCTAATCAACAGGTCAGCTGGTAAGCTGTTTAAAAGGAGTTTGAACTAATGGAGAGAAGCTATTGTTTTGTTGATGAGGTGATAACCACTGTTATCAACCCCCTGCTGGCTTGTTTGCCTGTCAGTTTGCAGCAGACACTATAAAGAAGCAGGAAGAGGGAGTTTGGAAACCTCCGTATCATCAACAGGTGGATGCGCTGCACACCCCACTTGCCTCAGGGTGCTAGCAGGGGGCTAGGGTCTGGCAACACTCCCGCCTCTTGAGCAGCCAGAGGGGAAAAGCCTGTGGTGGTGCAGGCAGACCTCCCTAATCAGAGGTCCTGCCAGGGCCTGGCCATGCTCCTCGTAGCTCAGCTCTGTACAAGGGAAGGGAAGGCTGCTGTAGCATCCCCTGGCTTCTAGCCTGAGCCACTGTAGGTATGTGCCTGCACTTTTTCAGTCCAGAAGGGATGTCTGTAGAGTTGCAACTGTTTTAGCCTGGCGAGGCTAGACTAACCTGAAAAGACTGAATCAATTCGGCTCAGGCTTTTTGAATATCTGTCCCTAGCCATAAGCAACACCATACCTGTCTATGCCATTCACCCAGTGATCACAAAGCACCTCAGAAACAGTCAATCATGTCAATTTTTGGCATAAGTAACAAGTAGGGGTATTATATATACCCAGTGGCCTGCAACCATTGCTTAGGTCACTCTGTTGTGCCCCTTAGATAAAATTCACGTTAAGTATGCTTATATTTATCACTTTTATCAGAGCAGCTCCTAGAGGTTTTATCTGGATTGGAAAGCGTGGCTATCATGCTTGGTGCTGAATATATATATTATAAAAACCTTCCTTTGCTTGAAGGAGCTTTCGATGTTAGTGCAATGCCGGATGTAATAGGTGGATGAAATAAACAAACGGAGCTGTTGGAGAATGAACAACATGACCATGCTTTTCTGTTTTGTGTTTTTCATAGATTAGCTGTAGGCACAGTCTGGAGGTTTGCGAGAGTTTGGGAGAGGGATTGTTTGTTTGTTTTCCTTTTTGATTTCCCCCTCCTATTAGGCATTTCTTCAGGGGTATGCACAGGAAATTAGTTCATGATTTCACTCCTCCACGGAAGATTCCTTGACCATGTAGAATTCCTTCTTGATGCTGCTTTAGGCCTCTGGTATTAATATGCTGGACTGCTTTCTTCCTCAGAGACTGGCTATTTTGTTTCACAGAATTATTATTTTTAAAGACTTATAGGATTCCAATCCCACGACAGTATGGGGAATGGGATGAGATGCCAATTTCCATTGCTAAATATGAAGTTGACGATTCATGAACTTTCTACCAGGAAGCCTATATCTAAATGATAAAGACAACCTATACCAGGCGATCTTTGGCTAACATCCTCTATTTTGCATTGCTTCATATACACGTAGGGCACCTTTCTTGTAACAAGGTCCTCTGGCAATCCGAGACCAACAACTAACGTCAGACAGAACACGGCTATGCTTCAGACGTGCGGGGTGGGGTGCGTTATATCACACCTCGCTATAAATTTTCAGGGCCACGCCCTGCAGGAGGGGGATGGATGGAGGAGGAAAAAAAAGATATCATGAAAGGGAAGAAACTTCAGCTCCATTATCACTTCCTTTCATCTGCTCAAAAACCCTCGCTGTAGGGGTTGTCATGGTGATGCAGGTTTGACCTCTCACTTTTTACTCTTCCAGGCGCTAAAAAGGTAAAAATGAGCCATTCTGTCTTGAATGAAAATCAACCTCCTTTGGCTCAAAAAAAGGGCGTTGAATCACTTTTTCCCTTCGTCAGCGGGAGGGTTTGGGGGCCAGCCTGAAAATAAATAAATAAATCAGCTCCAAGTGCTGGGAAGAGAGACGGGTTGTTTCCAGGGTAGCAGCAGCAGTGATAGGAAGAACAGCAGGATCGGGCCTCACTGTAACGGCCCGCTGTCCAAGTTTCCCAGAAATCACAAGGCTCACGTCCTGCATTCCCCCACCTCTTCGCCCCCTCAGGCTGTCTCTGCGGTCACTTGTTTGTTCATTTGGTTTGGGTTGGGGTTTGTGTGTATGGAAGCTCTTGGGCAGAAAATCAAACTATTGATTGAACTGTGAGGCAGCCTCATAAGCCATTATTAGCATCCTGCCATATGCGAGACTGTAAAGGGTAAATTCATTTGTGTTTATTAATATTCTTGAGACTTATGCTTCAGCAAACCAGCTGGTTTTGCAGGTTGGCAGGAGCAGGATGGCACACACATTGTCCTGGTCCCTGGATCTAGTGGGTAAATTGAGCAGCAGGGCTTCTGCATAGAGAGTGGACTCTGATTTCTCAGAGATGTGTATCTTGACTAGCTTACAAATGAGAGCAGGCACCCTCTGTTCCAGTTTGGATCCAAGTCCTCTACCATTTCCAAGTCCTCCCCCTCCTACCAGTTCAACACAACAGCAGGGCAGCATCACTTGTGGAATTACTACGACGGCAAGCCAGGCCATCGTGACAATGGATGGACCAAGCTGCACAGCATTAGGGACTCGAGTGATTCATCTGGAGAATCTCCTATGCAAATACCCTTGCACGGCACAGAAATCTGTCAGCCTACTCCTGTATGTGAATTACCCATAATTACAAGCTAGGAGAGATCCACTCATTTCACATGACTGAGCCAGGCTCAGCTTGGATATTTATAACTTCTAAAGAGCTAATAATAAAGTGGGCATAGACAAGTCTAAGTATTACGCACCAGTGCATGCCGAGCTGTGGCTCTAGATGAACCACAAAATCACAATGTGGTAGTTTAGGTCCAGATCCCAGAAGACATATAGGAATCTCAAAAGAGAACCGGGCAGAATTTAGGAACCTCAATGCAAAACTGTGATCTTCAAATCTCTGCGCAGCTGCTGCCTAGCCCCACAGGAACCAAAGGGCCAGAGAGACCTCAGTTTTCCATACTTTTCCCAAGTGCCCTATCTTGTGCTTCTGGACATAGTAAACAATCACCGAGCCCCAAGGCTGCTGATCACCCATGGCCCGTGCTTGTACAAAGGTTCCCTGTGATGCACAAGGGAGGCCTTCTGTCATCTCTCTGCCCTGAGAAGCGTAATCCCCTGGACATGTTCACAGCACATCTACTGCACTTTCTCCCTATACCGTATAGGGAGGCTATGCACTTAACACAGGGCTGTGGAATTCACTATAGGGGCTATGCAAAACACAGCTGTTGCGACTGTTGGCCTTTGGACAAGGCTGAGGTGTTGACATAGCACTCAAAGGGTGAAGTTACATACGACACTTATTCATGTTTTAACTGCCATTACTGTGGTCTGTCTACATTTGTGCTAAGTGCCTTCGGAAAATTTCGAAGTTATGCCCTTTGGGGTGAGGGTTAACTTTGGGTTCTGCTGTCTAGTTCGTGTTAGGGTGACTTGAATCTGTCTCACAGAGATAAAACGAGCAATTTGCAGTCCTCCAGCATCCCAGGAGGCACTGCTTCTGGCTCCCACAACACCCAGAGCAGGAATAAAGCCCAGGTATAAAGCCCATGCCCTTGCTCATTAACCCTCTCCTGGCAAGTGACAGCTGTACAGGCAAGAAACAGCATCAGCTCTTAACACGCAATTGCTCAGAGCATATTCTAACTTTAACACCGCTGCTTAACATTCAACATGGTCTAGCGTAATGCGAAACTTCACCCTGGTTTCTCCGATACAATATTAATGTGTACTAAATCTTTAGCTGTCATAGAATACCCCTCCCTGTACAACTTCTCAACCAGATTACTACTATGGAGGGGGGGAAGGAGAAAGACTTGGTCATCTGACCAACCCTTTTACCCCCTTGATCTCCACCTTGCACAGAAGGAAACAAAGCAGCTTTGCAAAAGTCATTTCCCCCCCACATGCACAGACCATTAGCTTGGGGTGGTCTCTGCATACAGAGTCTTGCTTACATAGCCCCTTGTTTATTTGGGTGGCATTAAAATATTCCCCCTAAAAACTAAGCTCTTGGCGCCCACAACAGAGCAACAATTTCATCTCTGGCAGTGGCCAATGCTGAGAGATGCATAAAGATCTCCTAATGCATACAATTGTGTCATAATATACCACATAGGAGAGAGAGTGAATTTTGTTCTGGTCTCAGCTGCTAGCCAGCTGATGCCTGAGGTATGAAGATTAATAGCATGAATACCAATACTTCAAGAGCATCCTGTGGAAGTGCGTTCCACAGGTTAATTATATTTGCCACATGAAAGTATTGGATTGCAGTTACCCTGGTCTGCATCCTTGGAGAAGGGGCATCAAATTCACTCATCTCACACAGGAAAACATCTTCTAATATTAATCGCTACAGGAAACAAGCAAACAAAAAATCCCTGCTGTAGCCCTATAGACTTCATTTTGTTATATCAGAGATGAATTTGTCCTTATTTATATCAGAGGCATGCGACAAGCTAGTATGATTGGTTTATACTATAGTGCTTTGGAAGTTCAGGAGCTGATACATGTTAGGAAAGTGCTAGCATAACTGTATTTGTGATCCTGTGTTCATCCCCAAAATGCAAATTAAAATATACCCCCCCCATCTCACTCCTCCTTTTTTATCCTGCATTTTCCCACAATTTCAAAGAGCTAAAAGTCACCCATTAAATAGTTGCCAATTCTCTTCTGTGGTTCTGAAGTATATTATAAAGGACTAAATCCATACAGAAGAAAAATAATACATCTCTTAGAGAAAGGCTTTTCACATTTAAATGCACTAGATATCAGCTATTCCTACTCACGGGGCATTAAAATACATGCTGTTTCTTAAGCCCTGCTGCACCTCTAAGTGAACTAGATCTCGAAGCTAAAATAGCACATATTTTGCAAAGTGGCACAATCTAAAAACCACCGTCTAAACGTCCCTCTCCGGGGCTTCACCTGGAAAATCCCGCTGCCTCTTTGAAGTGTCACAATTTCCGTGTTTGTTTATTAATGGAACGAACTTGTCAGTAATCGTCTCCCCACCAACTTAATCCTTGCTCCCTAAATTGACATCTCTACCGCTTGGCTCTGCAACAATGGGGAGTATTTCTGCCAAAGACATTTCACCATCGGCCAATCAGCATGCTTTCGGGCTAGCGGGTCACTTGCAGGACCTAATCAGCATTCTTCAGAGCTGCAAGGCCACGGAGATCACAGTGACCTTCAGAGCTGCAAGGTCACGGAGATCACAGTAGGCAGCGCCGTTTTCCAAAGATGGCACTCCTGAGAATGAAGGAAAACTTGGCAAGAAAGGAGCTGGTGGCATAGGCAGGCAGGCTGCCCAGTGCACAGACCTCCCCCAGCCCTGCACTTCCATTTGTGTGTGTGGGAGAGGGCGCGCTTGCCGGCTCCTTGAAATTCCAGACTGCAGTTGCTTTCTAAAGCAATTTGCAACGCCGGACTTCAGATAGCAGGGGATATTTTTTTCATTGTTCACCCACAACAGCATCAAATATGCTTTAAATATTTATGCATTTAAAAATGAGCTCCAGAATGGCTCCAAATAATGTAACAACTGCAACCAACAGTGATTTGAGTCTGTCGTCTTAGGGAAGTTGCTTGGAGCTGGTCTGCGTAGGGAAGTTAGCATAAAATACACTGGGGTGTGAAGGCCCAGTGGGCAAAGTACCCTGAAGTAGCTCCCCAGGGGAATACTCTTAGTCCAAACTGAGTGTGTCCTTGCAGGGAGATACTGCAGAGCAGCTAGCAAAGGGGCTGTGAATTCACCCCCTAGCTTACTGCGCACTGAATTTCTCATGCAGACAAGCTCCTTAATTTCACTTCCTTGATTTGTAAAGGAGTGATAATAAATGCCTACCTCTCTGGCAGGGGGTGCTGCAAGATGAATCAATGGTCGCTATATGCCTTTAGATCCTCCAGCAGAAAGCATGATAGGCATGCAAATCATTATTAAATACTTGTTATTTACACCAGCTTAATTTTGGACATAGACTCTAGTTATTTGCAACCGATCTTGGCCTACCAATTCCTGCACCGCTCTAACTTGCAGCCAGAGGTGACAACAGTGGAAACACTTTTCAAATTTGAAAAAAAAAAAAAAAAATAGACAACCAACTTCCCATTCAAAAAGACTATAATTTTGTCTCCAAAAGTATTCCTTTTCAACAATGATTGCACCACTTTCCAAACCTTTCCTTTTTAATTCTACCTGTGACTCTTTTTGCACTAAATAAAATTAAATGATTCATTTATAATGAAGACGCAATAGATTGCTGTCCTGAAAAATGAATGCTAGGGTTGTCTCACTTCTGTATTTCTTAGGAGTCCAAAGACTCCATTGCTTAAGCAAGTGAAGCAGAATCAGACTCAGAAAAACTGCTTTTTCATTTCAGTTTTTGCTATAATAGTCCAAAAAGAAATGCTATAAGACAAGAAAACAAAAAAGACTACTTTTAAGAGGACAACAGTTAGAGGTTTCTGTTTCCGTTTGGACGCTGGTCTCTAAGCTTTCCTGTTAGAGGAACTTTTTAAGAGACAGTTCATACTACAACTTTTCATAAGTTCAGGAATCACTAAGTTCACACTTACTTACATTTCCCAGCCTACTCTTCTCCCCCATCTCTGACCCAGAATATTTTTTCTTTAAAATATTCTCCTTGTACAAAAACAACAGCTATGGTACAAGAGGGAAGAGGGAATGACTTCTGAGATGATATGGCAGAAGGAAAATAGAGATAGCAGGAACTTTTTCAAGGAAACATGCATGCACTGGAAAGATTGATTAGCACATGAAACAGAAACCACTTGAAACTTGTGAGCAAGTAGAGGGAAAAAGTCCATACACTTCTGGAGAAATTGGTAAGATCTATTCCTACTCTTACAAGCAAAGTGATTCAGGAGAAACATCTTTCTCGGGTTTTCTTTCGCTCTTTCTTTTATTTTTTTTGAAATTCTTCAGGTATTTCTAAGTGATCTTTCACATATTAAAGGCACAGCTAATTTCAATCATTGCCTGCTTTCTTGAGAGCTTTACATCACAGGACAATTTAGGTTGCTTCTGAACCATGTAACGTAACTGCCCTCCACTGGATATAACAGGCAAGTACAAGTTTTGTGTTGAAGCTTCAAAGCACAGCAAAAGTCTGAATTTGGGGGCTTATTGTGGATTTCATGTCTCTGGTTCTGTCTGTTCACGGTACGACATCCCCCAGGTTAGTATAATCGGAGTTAATGATTCTGAGCAAAGAGATGGGGGAACTCTCTCCCGTTCCTCAGCAAAGTAATCACAACATTGACTCTCAGTTCTTCAAATCCAGCCCCCCTGCTCCGTAGCTTCTTTTCATAACATTTGCTGTCAACGAAGCAGAAGTATTGTTCTGAGCAGATTCATTCTTTTGCAATGATTGGGATCCTCTGTGCTCACTCTCAGAGGCAAGCATTTGGCAATCCCTTCCCACATATTTGTATTATATCAGGAACTCCCAAGCAAGGTGCTGAATACCGTTTTCCATCAGTAACTGCTGACTGAAATACTCCTAGGAGCCGCAGGAGATATGCTAGCAATACCGGAAAGGCCTAAAGGTTTTAATGCTTTTTTCCTGAATTAACAGTGACTAACTTGATAACATTCTCAACCTGGGCAGATCCAAGTGAAAGGATCCTTTTCAGGTCCTAGTTGGTACCCAAGCTGGTGAAGGATTTTCTCAGCTGTTTCCTTCCCACCTGTCTTTGTCACCCCTGAATACTCCTATGGGTAAGATAATTTCCCTAAGGGTAGTGTCAGCACTACCTTCCATACAACACAACTTGCGTGGAGTCGCAATGGAGTGAGCCTGGTTAGTTATTGAGGCTGGTTTAGGTAGGCAGTTTTCCTAAGACTCGTGTGGGCTCTGAATAGAAGACCATTGTGTTCAATAAGGTCTCAGATCTCAGTTGCCTCGAGATTTGGTGTTTTGCTTTTGTTGCGGCCCTTGACGGCTGGGATCCGCAACTCTTGTCTGATTGTCACTCTCCATCAGAATCAGGAAGATGACTGGCGGACTGTTGGCTAAGAAATATCTATACTGAAACCCCCATTGCTTTGAGCTGCAGGCAACCGATACTCATGTTGCCTTGTCGCAGGGCCAGACCCCGCAGCCCTGCTTAAACAAAAACCCACTGACCTCACACTTTTTTCTGCCTCGGTAAGGACTGTAGGGTTTGACCTTTGGACTCTTAAACCATATGCTAACTTCATTTAATTCTGATTTTAAATGAAAACTTCTGTCTGGCAGAACAATGCCTGTGAGTGTAACTCTGGATTTTGAGCTGGGTGGAGAAATACCTGGTTCCTGCCAAAAAGGCAAATTTTATTTGCTAGTAACTTCTGAGCTTTGATAGATAGATAGATAGATAAATAGATAGATAGACAAACAGATCTGTCTATATCTATATATGTGTGTGTGTGTACATATATATGTAGATATATATGTGTATATATATTTATATATA
>NW_017728911.1:31914611-31989637 GCF_001723895.1 Crocodylus porosus | reverse complement strand
TTTTTTTTTTTTTTTTTTTGTAATTTATGAAGCATCACATATTATGAGACGATCATGGCCGCTGATGTAATGTGCAATAAATTTGACATAACCAAGCCTTTATCATGCCTTTTTCTCCTGATGTGACAATGCAGAACATAAATTTAAAAGAAATTTGCTTTGAAAGATAGAAGCTGAGTGGGAGGCAAGAAGAAACAAGGAATGCTCAATAAATATAGATATGTTCAACTAATAGTTTTATCTGGCTATTCCCCTCATGTCTGATTATGGTACACTCCATTGTAAAGCAGCTTGTTACTATCAATTGCATGAAACCAGGGCAAAGGGGTTCTCAGAGAACGGCACAACGTGCAGCTCCAAACTGAACGGGGATGAAGAGGGCATGCTGGAGCTACTGGGCTGGCAAAGGCTGCAGCCACAGAATTGATGCCTGCAGCTCCTGGTGAGAGAGCCCTGACTGCTACATGCTCCTCCCGTCAGCTGGTCAGAGAGCAGCAACCGTGTGGGCTGCAGGCACAGCTGTTTGCTGTCCTTTGCTGGAGAAAACCTACTGAGTAATGACAGTCAGTGGGTCAATAATCAACAACATGTAAAGGTAATCTTAGTCTGTAACAACTATCTCCACTTCTTCCCAGGAAGAACACCAGTGACGTACTTTAGACCTACATAACGATGATAACGTTCTGAGCCTAATCTAATATATGTACAAGAATGTAATTGTAGCATTACAGCAAATATATGTGTGCCGTATAATATGATAGACGCTCGTCTCTGTACTCATGAGAGCCAGCCAATACGCTCTTCTATTTCAGAAGCTTTGTTATGAATGTACAAGGTCGGATTCTCAGCTGGTGCAAATTGTCATCGCAAGAGAGCTTTGTCATAGCCAGACTTAGCTATGACAATTTACATAAGTTGAGGAGCTGGCCTCAAGCTCTGAGGCACATTTTTATTAAATGTGAGAAACCAACATCGATGGGGGAAAAAGCCTGAATATTAAAACTAACACAAACCATGGAGTGCAGAAGTTAAAAAAGGAAAGCTTCCTTGCCTGCATAACACAGAAGGCAGGAGGAGGAGGAAAGACAGAGCTTGAGACAGCTTACAGCCCTCTTCTGGCTCCCAGATCCCAAAGCTGTTCTGTGTTAATATATATATTCAGCAATGAAGAATTAAAAGAAAAAAAGGGGGGAGAGAGAGAGAAAGGGTGAACTTTCCCTTTAAGTTCTTGGTGTCTGTTTCTGTGCCTTTTGATTAAAGTTTACACCAGAAGCTCAAACAGAAAAAAAAAATCCATATGAACAATTCCCATCAGAAATGATGTAAAGTTCAATGTCTTGTCTCTGGCAAGAGACGAACTCAATTTTCCCAAGCAAGACAAGTTACAGTTGCAATATAGTGTCCAATGTAATCACTGCAGCTGTGTATAACAGGGACATCTACTGGCAGAAAGAACAGATCCAGCTGTTTAGTTTATTGAATGGAAGAAGTCTGCAGTTGCATTAAAAGATCATCCGTTTCAATGACAGCACGGGGATAGTAGGGGGGGTTACTAAATGGGATAGGTAGGAGGTGGCTGTATATGTGAGACTGATTTATACATCTGTGAAGCTAAATTAGGCCTGTACTTAGCCCAGGTTGGGCATAGGTGCACTGCCTGAGCAACACTGGCTGGAGGTATTATTTCTGATGTTTAAGGACTATTGCCTCTGAATGAGATGGAGGAGCATATCAAGAAGTGGGTCTTGGACCCCCATTGGTAAACATATTTCAAACATGCCCCGGGTCTTACTGTTGCTGCCCATTACACAAGGAATCATAGCTATCTGTGCAGCTACCTTAACACGTGCTCTGTGGGGTCATTAGTGCTCAAATCTGCTCTGGCTTCCCCCACTTCTGAGTGGTTGAAAATCTCAAAAAGCGAGAGCACAACTGGAGAGGGAAGAGGTATAGATGAAATGGAGGTACAGGGGCTCTTCAACAAGGGAGAGACTCTACATTGCATTGGGAGGTGTGGGGGTGAAAGAGTCAAGGGTAGCTTGCCAGATTGGGAATGAGAGCTCAGAAATGGCAGACTGGGGTGGTGATGCTGCACTATACTATGGAAAGCCAGCAACCTGTAAACAGGACCAGTAACCTATAAATAAATTGGCAATGTATAAAACCTATAAAGTCATTGGATACTCTAAAATTACGTTTTATCATCATCCACCCCTTGGATATTACATTTGCTTCTCCAGGGCACTCAGCAAGTGCATTTGTACAGAGCACGACTTCTACCTGTTCCTGAAGGTAGCTACCATATGAACCAATGCAAGAAAGCCTTTTTTTTTTTTTTTTTTTTTTTTTTTTTTAATGAGACAGTCTCTCCAAATGCTTTAACACTACAGCAAGCATCAGGCACACACAAACCCTTTACCATGAAATATTCCATTTAAAACATTTTGTCTACACTGTATTAATTTCCTCCTGAATTTTCACTCATTGCTGACGCCCTGAAAGTTAAAAAGAAAGCGACTATTTGACCTTTTAAAATGTTTACTTCACACTAGCCGTCTCATTTCATTTTATCAATCACATGTCTTCTGCTAATGCCATATGCAAAGTCTAAAATCTAAATGATATCAGTAAGGCAGTAGGAGAAGTCTTAAGAAACAGGATAGACATTTCTACATGGAAAACAAAGTGAATGAAAAACGAGGGAGTTATACTGCAGGACTGGGCTAGAGAGTTCGGTCAGAGAGAAAAAAACCCATAAGAAATAATGCAGTGCGTGGAGACTTTTGAAGAACAAGTCCTGAGAAACAAATGGGAGGCTCATGAGGACAAACAATCTCGTTCCTACTCAACCTGTCTTGTGCAAAGAACTAAGCAAGAATATTTGAGTGAGTTACTGGAAGATCTCCCAGTTCATCTGAAGATTGCTTGATATTAGCAATAACAAGACACAAGAAAGAGAATACAGGTATGCTTGAGATAGGGGTGCAAGCTCAAAGCAGTAAGTACATATAAAATATATAGAGATGTCTGTATGAAACAGAAACACAATGTGTGTCCTAGGTGTCTAGCAGGCTACCTTTTCCTCTATGCCTTGTTCTGACAGTTAAGATCAGCTGGGGCACTCAAGCTGACAGTCTTCCTCTTTCTCTATATTAGAGATGACAGAGACACAGACAGGCTAGACAGACAGTGTCTTAATTTGTGTATCTGGGGTCAGGACACTCTCAGTGAGGGCCTTTGACTCTGGAATTTGCTCCTCACTCTGATCTGACAGGGCTCAAGTCCAAAGAGCCATCAAGTGCTGCCAGGAGGAGGAAATGGTCTCCACCACCCATACACACAACAAAGAATATGCTCCCTGTGAGGAAAAGGGATCTAGGGGAGCTCAAGGCTTGACTATGCACAGTAAGCTACAGTGTAACTATACAGCATGCTAGCTACTCCATGCTAAGTCCCTGAATGGACAGGTTTAGCATACTCCAAGCACAATGCAGCATCTTTTCAAAGTAGAGTGAGCTACCTTATGCAAAGGTTGGTGTTGTGTACACAGAAAACGTCCACATGGGGAGTTTGAGTGACGTTGGTAGCGCACACTAAAGACACAGTCTAGTTCACTGCACACAAACGAACAGTTTTAATCCACTTCAAATCCTGCTGCAGCACATGATGGAAACCTTTGAGGGGGAAAAGAGGTGCAGTTAAAGGGAGCCTGTACACACCATGGGTTTTATAGTTTCATAGTTTCATAGTTTCTAGGGTCGGAAGGGACCTGAGCAGATCATCTAGTCCGACCCCCTGCCACGGCAGGAAAGAGTACTGGGGTCAAATGACCCCAGCAAGATGTTCATCTAACCGCAAGATGTTCATCTAACCTAAAATCATTAAATTAAATAGGTTTATAAAATTTAAACCTGTTTATTTTGGAGCGTTGTGTCAGTGTTTTCATGCACTAGGCTTTTGAATGAATTAAGCCCAGTCTCCGGCCAGCACCTTAGGACGGCAGGAGAGTTCAGTACTGCTCCCTGGCCCTTGCCCAGTGCCCATGCCCATATCATAGGGAGCTGACAAACCTCACAAGATAAAAAAAAAAAAAAAAGCAGAAACAATTCAAAAGCAAAAGCAATTTGAAGGGGTGAATTATAAAAAAGTCACAGCCATCTCATGGACAAACAGGCTCATTACATGTCTTTGAATGCCTTTGTGTTTGCACACAATGAATCCATGGCTGCGATGCTTTAATTCCCAGTGAGCCAAACTAAACTACATCTGAGGAGTTTTAGTTTAATGCACCGGAAAGACTTTTAAAGTGTCTGGAAATCCCACTCGTGCAAACAGTCACGCAGTTGCAACACAAGAAAGGGCAAAACACATGGCATGTACAAAGGCCCACAGTGTGTATCACTGGTACTGTGATGAATGAGTAATAATAACTTCTATTGAACACCTTTCAGGTATGACTATGACGGCACTTAACAAGCAATAATCCCATTGACCTAGCTATGACTGCATTCCAAAACACTCTTGAGTCATGAAATGGCAGAAGTCCAGTTGTAGGAATCTGCACTACAACATATGTCCCAATTCATGCGTATCCTCTTTCTTCCTTATAATGGGTTTTAAGAGAGTGGATCTAGGAAATCCCTGCAGTCAGGAGAATTTCTCAGGTGGCACAAGGCCTAGCATAAAGGCTGTCTGTTGTGGGCAGCTAAGTATAAGTCAGAATCAGACTGCACCCCATCCAGTCCTGTATCCCTCTGTATCCTGCATCCTCCCTGCTCCAGCTCTGGCAGCTGGGAGGACAGAGAATCAACTACAGCTCAGGAGCAGAGACTGGAGGTTTACTGCTGAGGAATGGAGAGGGAAGAATGTCACTTCTCTTTTTGACTACTGACATTTATGTCAAAGCAGCCAAAAAACCCAACCCACTGGTTTTCAGCAGGGGAAAAAAAAGGTGGTGACATCTCTCCCATGGAAGCATAGGACTTCCAGCTGCTTGCCCTGAACCATGCCCTGCTGCCACTCCTCTGTCCTCCCAACAGTGCCACTGCAGGGAACACAGGAGGGACAGAAGTGGGGAGCGGGGACAGGAAGGGAGCACCCTCCATCCTCCACATACACACACACCTTAAACAGTGCCTAGGCTCATGCCCCTGGCCCTAACCCATTGTTACATCCCTAGTTAGAATAGCCCTAACATAGCAGAGTGAACTGGCTCCGGCTTAGTGCTTGAATAGGGAAAGTACAACCTCTTATCAAATACTGTGCTGAACATAGGTTCATAGATTGTGAGGCTGGAAGGGACCTCGGAAGATCATGGTGTTCAGTCCCCCGCACCAAGCAGGAAAGATAACTGGGGATCAGGCGACCCCAGCGAGGCGACGGTCCAGTCTCCTCTTGAAGATTTCCAGGGTAGGCAATTGCACCACCTCTGGAGGGAGCTTATTCCAGTCTGGACACCCTGACTGACTTGAGCATGATCTTTCCTACAGTCTTACAGGAGCTGCCACTTGCAGCATTCATAAAAATTAAAGCTGGTCCAAGAATTTGCTGAAAACTTGCAAATGTTTTTCATTTCATTGTGAAGATTTTTTGGTGTGTGTGTGGTTCTCCTTGCAATTTTTTTTTTCATATGCCATTTTTAAAAAAGTTATTCAAACTATTTCAAATGCTATTTAAATATGTGTTTGCTTCCCTCCCTACCTTTGCAACTACAGTCGAAATCATGTCAGGGGCTTTATTGTTATTTCTCCTCACTCTACAGCTATTTAATTTCTCCTTTTGCCATTTAAGCTTTTCCTAACTTCCTCAGGGTTTGAAAAGTTACAAAAGGAAAGTTTGGGGAAGAAAAAACATGCACACACCCTTGACATTTTTCCTAATTCAGTTAGCGGCAAAAAAAGGACGAAGTGGCACATAAGGAAAAAAGCAGAGAAAAGGAAAAATTCAGAAATGTTAAATATAGACGAGAAAGAAAAAATACGAAAACTTGCTGTAAAATGTCCAAGATTCTTTTTTTTTTTTTTTTTGTACAAAAAAAAGTCATTTTGTGACTAAAGAGTTATGTTACAAAGCTGTCATTAACATTTACGTGCACACTGGAACAGGAAGAAAATGTGGGTTTCTCTATAAGTATTTTGTCTTTCATCAGAAGCCACCCTGAACTATTTTTGGGAAGTGCAGCATACACATCTAATAAATAAATGCACTTATAATTCTCTGTAAGTATACTGTCAAAAAGGTCTGGTATACTTGTACATTTAGCCTTTTAATATGTAATATTTGTACAGAGGTATTTTAATTAATGCTCAGTTAAGACTGTCCAGTCTATCCCAGGTATCAGTACAGCCTTTCTGTTATCAACAGAGTCTTCCCTAGGTGGTGCAATGCATGACAGGAGACACTTAGCTAAACAGCTAACTCAACTGTGAGCTAACTGCACATGGCTTTGGCACGATGACCAGGTTCTCAACATCAAGAAGTTCAAAGGAAAAGTGCACTTAGCCTGTGTCCACACTACAGACTTCTTTGGCAGAACTTTGTCAGTCACTCATGGAGGAGACATGATCCCTGACCTACATAATTTTGCTGGCCAAAGTCCATAGTGTGGGTGCAGTTCGAATAGGGAAAATGTGTGTCTGCCAGAATAGCTTGTTTCACATGAGCGGGGTTGGGATGGGGGATACACGAATAAATTATGCTGGCAAAGGAGCAGTTTTGTAGCTGTAAGTAGCATCCACAACAAATGTTTCACAAGTACAGTGTACCGGTATATGTACCAGCAAAGGCTTCCCAGCATAGAGTGGCCTTATGTACAGCTTCTGGGAATACGATGTGACATTGTCCCACAGAAGCAGCTTGCCATAGAGGTCAGAGGACTCAGGAATGTCACAGTGGCATTAGGGATGTGCCATTGCTCTATGAAAATACCCTAACATTTGGGGAAGGAATAAAATTGAAGTTTGCACATGCTCAGCAGATGCTGGCTGAGTCTGGCAATCCAATTCTGTAATGCTGCCTCTGTGCTCAGCTTGTTGCAACACAAGAGCACAGGGACTCTTCTGGCACTTCCCGTTTTCAGAAGGTCGGGGTTTCATGCCCAAACTCAACACAAGGCAACACTTGTATGCTCAGTGCCCTCCTGCTGCTGACATCCAAGCCCTGAGGAGGAGGAGGAAGATGAAGCAGATTCACAAGAAAGCAGAGGCTTTCAGACGGCAGAATTGAGGAGAAGGAAGGAGAAGTACGGGCATAGGTAGGAGTGGAAGGAGAATGTCCATGAGGAACATAGTCCAGAAAGGACCTTTCGTCTGCTGTCCACAAAGAGCTATGAAAACCACTGGGAAAGGAGTAGCACATGTCTCACCTCCCTCTAGGGGCTGATCCACATAAAGAATAACGGCCTGTGTCTGCTACAGCTTACTCCAGACCCCTGTGCTAACATTGCTCATGATCCAGAGCCCAATGAAAAAAATACTATGCAATCATATAACTAAAGGTAATACTATATGAGGGCAAGCTGAATGGTGTTCCCTACCTTTCTGAGCACTCTACCTTGTAAATGAAAAAAAGTTCTTCAATCTACATTGCTAGGGGGATTATTTACTTCTAAAATACCTATTATATGTGTTTAAGATGATCAATATTGCAGGCCAATATTACAGCTCTGAGGTCAGTATGCATATTCCCATTTTAAAGATGGACAAATTGAGATGGAAACTTTCTTAAAGGACTTAGCCAGTGTTATAAAAGGGTCAAGTTATGAAGTTTTCCTGCTCTGACCAACCACAGTAATAATGGTGGGCAGTATTTGTAGCAGCTCCTGTAAGTGTTGGAAGGAGGTACTCTGATATATGTGAAAGCACTTTGTTTTGAGGAATATAAGTTAATGAACCTGCGCAAACTCCCCCAAACAATTCAAGAAAATATAACTTCAGAGCTTACAACCAGATTGTGCATGCAGAATCTTCCATGTGACCTTGGAGGAATATTACACAACACTTTGCTGTTGTATAGAGACTTTAAAATAGTTCTTGCTTATAATTCAGCAGCACAGCACACATTTGTAATCGATATAGTAATTATGATTACCTCCATTTTGCAGATAAGCAAACTGAGTCAAGGAAGTACAGCAATTTGCCTATAGTTACCCATAACACAGACTAAAATACTGGAATAGAGTTCAGAGTCCAGATGCTTCTCTGTAACTACAGTGGCTTCCTAAACAGAGGCAAACATTCCTGTATGAGAGCCTTCAGAGAGCTCATTTGACTTATAAAATGCTCTAAGTGCTCCAATAGCACCTTACCTCCAGGAACTTAAAAGCTATTTGGGCATTTGATTTCATGATTCATTTACACAGCAATCTGAAGTGTTGCTTTGATGCACCCACTTTGCATCCAATGACTGCACAGCAAGCGGAATTATATTCAGTGTGTCACACTCCAGTGGACAGAGACGGTTTGTAAAGGCTGATAAGCCTTGTTAGGGTTTGCAACTTTGTATGAACTTCCGAGATAAATACTGTGTTCATGAAATGCCAAATACTGGCAGAACGTTGGTATGAGCGCAACTGAGATTCCAGTTAATGTACTGGCTCGTAGGTACGTTGTGCAGTGAATCACAGCCTCAATAGGCATCCTTTTGCTATGAAAAATGTTGTTTTATGCCCAGCAGTATTTCCTATAGTACAGTAAGTAGGGATCTAATAGAGCTAATGGCTTGGATTTAAATTAATGAAGCATGAATGATGTGACTACGAGTCTGTATGGCTAGTTGTGGAAACATTTGTCAATATTTGCTTGAGATTTTTGCTTGTATTGCACCTGCAATTGCTAGGGTACCATGTGCCTAGATACATCCAGACAAGGGATAATGACTGGATAGAATGCTAATTTCTCTTGATTTTTAACAACTAAATGACAAACTCATTTACTGATTAATGTGCAACTTGTAATTATTCTAGGATTCTCCCCTGTATACAAGGAAAGTTTAATAGCCATGAAATGCTGGGTTTCTTTACATATACTTAGATGACTGAGATCAATGATAGTTTTGCTTTTCAGAATTAGCGATAGAAATAACTATAAATGGGGAATGATATTCATTTGCTGGAGACAACACTGTCTTGCACTTAAAGTGGAGGATGGTAGGGATAGTATTGCAGGGTTCTGCATCATGATTTAATCTTGAGTCACTCTGGGATTTTATGCAAGTGCTAACATCTCTGCACTTCTCTTTACGTAGCTGTAATATGGGGGGTAATCGCTGCGTATCTTTAATGGACATAGCGAATGCTTTCTAAGTACATACATCATGGGCAAAAACTGGACAACTGTTCAGCTGCTGGTATGAGACAACTGTACAGCAGAGGGACCAGCAGCTTCTCATCGCCTCCCTGCATTTCCATTTCACGCTGTAGATACTGAGATTCTCATTTCTTGTATAAACTACGGTCTGTCTGGAACTGGGGCCTTCTTGTTGATCTGTGTTTGTACAGCACCTAGTGCAGGAGAGGCTGAGTCCATGATTATGTCCACAAGTGCCATTGTACTGTCAGCACTCGAACCCCCAAACCAATCAGAGAGCAAAACGTGCAATACTTCTAGGTGACTGGATCACATCTGACTCAGAGAAGTAATGAGTAATAATAGTTGTTATGCCGATGGGTGCTGATTAGCTTATGTGAAATACACCAGTCTTCTTATTTAAACTTCCTTACTATTGCAAAAGCACCGCCGCAGCTGGTACTAACTGGCTTCATGGTAAGCAATCAGCAGAAAAGCTAAAGCCTGAATGAGCCGGGGAAGCAGATCAAACTGGGTTAAGGCATGATATCAGGATGTGCAATCTTGTAGTGCCGACGTGCATCTACACTGCATAAAGGAACTTGCTTCTCCAGAGCTGTCAGGCTGGCAACTTTCAGTAGCATTAAATTAACTACAGAGGGAAACCATACAAGGACTCTCACCTCACCTCACCTCACCTCACCTATGTTATCCCCTTTTTGCCTGTTGTGGCAGGCAGTCCTTGTGCTCTGTGCTACTGGGAGTAGTAACCTGTCTAGATAGACAAGAGAAGGGGAGCTTCTTGCTTGCCCTTCCACTGCTGCATGATTGTAGCCAGTGCATTTTGCCTCCAAGGATACCCAATAATGCACAAGGAAATACTCGGCTTACCAAACCAAACAGGCTCAAAAGAATAGAGCGCTCTATTCCAGTCCGACATCTTCCCTACAGACACACCCAAGGAGCCAGCCCCAGCCATTAGACAAATCAGTCAATAAATCCATCCGTCAACGTGGGGTCCTCAGTTCATGGAAATTGTCTGGCTGTGGTGTTGTATTACTAAACATCTATATAAATAGTAGCACTTTGAATGACTTGTCATCTCTTACAAATTGCACAGAGAAATAAAGGCTATGAGACAGAGTGGCATAATCATGAGATGCAATTACATGGAAACCTTCTTTTGCTCACCCTGACATTTTGCTAAAACTACACCAGGTTTGTTTTTTTTTTATGTGGTACTGAGGCCTTGTTATAAAGCCCCCTCTAACTTCTTTTCTAGACATCCAAAATATCAAGCAGGGAAAAAAAAAATGTTTGTTTAATTAAGGCCCTTAATCTTAATTTGAGCAAATCTGGACTATATTTTTAAAATGGTTAAAATCTCACAATTACCCTTACCTTACGTAAACACAGTCAATGATCCATATAGCCAAAGACATCCTACTTAAGCCCTTCTTATTTTTACTACTTTTTTTCCCCTAATAATCAGCATTTATTGCCATTCACTATTAGACTAAGTTGCCACATGATGTTAAAATGAAAGGGCTGTTTCTACTCAGTGAAGTATTAAGTCCAAAGACATCTGGATTCCCAGTAATATGGCCCAGTCTTGTTCTAAACAATTCTTGAGGAGGAAAAAAAAAGCGATACTAGGTATTATAATCTAAATGATGGAAGTGTGGTTAGATACCACAGTGATGGAACCTAATAAATGTAAGTAAGTAATATTAATAATAGAAACAACACTGTAAAGCTAACAAGACATTTCCTAGACTTCAATGGTGCTTTTTATGTTCCCTTGCATAATATCATACTAACTTTTTGCTAACATGAAATGGATATGAGACTTTTATAATGTCAAAGTCAGCACCACCACAGGCTTAATTATATAATGAAACATTCTTGAAGTCCTCACATTAGATCACTGATGCTTAGTGGAAAAGCATTACCTAGCAACAGTTACTAACAAATCACAGGAAAAATAATAGAGATTATATGCTACATCACTCTACAGAGTCAAAATTGATAGCAAGATGTGTTTGCCCTTTCATTTCATGTGGAAAATCTATTGTTTACAGGCGTTAGGGTGTAAAAGATGCACTTCAGAGAGAACAGACCTTGTGATCTTTCATTTAAAAAGTAGTGTCTAGAAGAAGCCAAAAGGTAGTGAGAGAGAGAGAGAAACAGAGACACTAATCTGTCCAGAAATACCAAGCTATTAGGGTGCAGTGATGATTAGAGAAAACTGACCTCTTCTTTCTCTGAAAAATGGCTCCATCTGAGTCATCAATTCATAGGTGCTTAGTTAGACAGATGATCCAGTAGTTAAGCTGGTAGTTCAGAGGTCTAAATTCAGTGTCTGGCTCCAGCATGGATGTCCCATGTGACCCTGATCCCAGATCCTGTAAAATATTAGGCATCTAATTGCCACTGAAATAAAGACAGCTTTGAGGAACGATGCCTCTACATTTCAGTTTTCCATCTGTAAAATGGGGAAATGCTTCCTCTACCTAACAGGAGTGTGGAAAAGTCAACAGGTCAAGGGTAGGGACATTTACAAAGCCTGAGCCTGAATTGATTCAATCTTCGCAGGTTAGTCTAACCTGCAAAGCTTGAACCCCTTTGGAGGTGGACGGATGTTCCCTTTTCATTCTAGGATCCGGCTAAAAGCTGAGGGGGTGTGAAAGCAGCCCTCCGTTCGCTGCCACAGGACTGAGCTGGGGGGGTGTGGCCAGGCCCTGGCAGAACTCTCTAATTATCTCCCCCCCCACCCCTCCACCGCAAAGCTACCCAGCAGGAAATGTTTATCACCCCTAACTTGGTGTTTACCACCCATTAAGAAAAGAAAGCCTCTCTCCATTAACTAATGGAGCTCTTCTTAAACAGCTCTTCCAAGGAAGGTCATTAAGCTACCTGTCGATTAGCTCCAAAAAGCCTGTCTGCCTGCCATCTCCCACAGCCAGGACCGTAGTCAGCATGTGGTCTGCTAGCTAGTGCTGAGATGTCTGTGTAAGGCAGAGGGGAGTGGGGAATAATCTCTGTTTAGCAGCAGGAAGCCAAGCAGACACTCTGTGCCTGCAAGTCTCTGCTGGAGCTGCAGCCAGGGATCAGAGGGGAGGGGCCAGCCCTGCTGTGGAGCAGAGAGCCCTGCCCAGCCCAGAGTGCATGGCGGGATGCTGGGGGTGTCTGGTTTATCAGCAAGGAGTCTGGGACAGACATTGCATCAACCAGTTTGAGCCAAATCAGTGAAGGCTGATATTATGTTCAACCAGGTTTATCTCAAATGGGTTTCAGCCATTTTCAAACTGGTTTATGTGCACTGAACATCTGTTCTGTTACAGGTTTAAACCAGTTTCTGATCACTTAAACCAGTTTATGTGTAATGGCTAATGTCTGTCCCTAACCCCAAGGTCCTGAAATGCTTAAATACTATGATAATGGGAACCACATAACAAGCAAGATATGCTACTACATTTAGCCATATGTAACAAGGAAATCTATGGGAGGGAGATCTGGGATTTATTCTAAATTATGCTTCATTAATAAGTTGTTAACTAAGTTCCATGCAGAATGTCTAGAGCCAGCTAAATAATGCGTGTCAGACCACTGATGTGACAAATTTCACAACTCGCCTCTCTTTCCATTTCAAATATCTATTAAAAATTAGTGAGTTTGGTTAGTCATTCAGCTTTAATTACTGGTGACAGTCTAAAAGAAAGGAAGACCAAAGATGAATGTTCAGATCCTAGAGGGATTTGTCATTTCCTGACCCAGACAGAGGGGGAATCATCCTCTGATATAGAAACCGAGCCTGCTTTCCAGGAAACACCATGGAAGGAAGGGAATGAAGAGCCCGCTGTTATCATTCCTTGCAGTAACTTCTCTGACTCTACCTTCTGCTAGTTACTTTTGTAGGATTCCTTGTACAATAGGATTATTATAATTGAGGCAGAACTTCTACAAGGGTTCAGTACGTTTGTTGCTTTGAATACAATATGGCTGGCATAATGAGCAGTAAGAAAAGCAGTGGAATAGAGCAGCGTCCTTTACTGAGAAAAATGTGTCTGTTCAGAGCTGGAGGGCTGCTCTGGGGGACACAATTGTGACCTGAAGGAATGGGAATTTTTACAAAATAATATCCAGCGTTTCAGGGCCTGATGATTTAAGGCCTTTGGCTGCATTAATAATGAACGGTATCTCCTAGCTCCCTGTGTGATGATCAAGAAGTCAAGTTTAGCTCCAAGGGGGACTCTGTAGAGCTGGTGCACGGAGATGCTACCAAGGTGTCTCGTGATATGCTGTGTGCCAAATCTCGCAGCAGGTTCTTCAGGTTGTTTATGCCCCTCTCGGGATCCTCCTGGTCCCCACACTGAATGCACAAGGCAGCCAATAAAACTCCCCTCCAAAACATTTTAAGATAACAGCTCGCTGCCTGGGCTCCCCTCTCTCCTGTATAGTGTAGCTGTCCTGATTCCACCACGGGCCTTAGAGCAGAGCAGTAGGTTTTACATCTGCTCTATAAGAGAAAAGGGGCTTTTACTGACTGATTGAGCTTAACCAAACTCAAAGGCCCTAGATGCACGCAGTATATCACCTTGAGTAGGTCAGACAAGATTGAAGTTTGATCTCAATAAAGATTTGTACCTTGTGCAAATACTGTTCCCTTCATATGTGGCCTAGCTGTGGTGCCTGCACTCAGGGTCGAGTGGTTCTTTGCTAACCACACACATAATCCTGAGGACTTTAGTCTACTCAGAATAAGGTGTCAGTCCTTGAGAGGGAAGGCAGCAATGCTGGACTCCTAACAACCAGCTTCTGAGTGACACTCATGTACACAAACAGCCAATGAGGATGGACTGGCCCTGGATACTAGAGAGGATTCCTCATTTGCAGTTCAGAAATGACTGAATAAGCAATGCTGCTTAGCTCCAGGAGCAGTCCCTCCTCCCACTTCATATTTAATACAAAACTTTTGCCTCTTTAACACTTCAGTATGTCTCCACTTGCAATAATAAAGTGAATCTGATGTCTCTGACTGATGGCTCTCTAACCTACCAAAGCATGTGTTTATCATGCGTTTCAGTTATCCAAAATAGTTCTGACCTGAGGTTACAATGCAGGCTGAGACTGTTTCGAAGCGGGTTAAATGGATGATAAGCAAACATTTCATTACCGAACCTCAGCGTGTTGTAAGGATGTTCAAATCCCCCAGAAAGATTTTCAACATATCCTCCAGAGAAGCATGATGCTTTGGACCTAGGAGGTTCATTCAATCAGAACCCTGCTGGCATTTAACAAATATCTCTGCTGACTGCACCTTGCATCATCACTTTGTGAAGACTTTGGTGAGCAGGAGCCACTAGAATAGGCAGCTTCCACACTCGTGATGCATCACAAGGGCTGAGATTTTTTGAAGTCTTAACTTAATGCCCTTTGCTTTCATTAGTTTCCATACAAGCAAAGGAATGAAGTTTGGAAAAGGAAGGAGCAGTGATAGGGCCACTGGAAAAAATCTCCTTCCCTCCAGCCCTTACGTACATTTTTGAGCCTGCTGTGTCCAACTGCTTCAAATGTCAGCAGCAGACTGAATGAGCAGAAAAAAACATCAGCGTTTCTGCTCCTGGTGAGGTGGCAAAGGGAGGACAGAAAAATAATCAGATGGGATTTCAGATCTGCTGCCAGCTCAATCCGGAATCTGCTCAAACAGCATTGTAGCACGCTTGCTGTATTTTTATCGTCTTTGGATACCTGCACATGTTGTGCGTCAGTAATCCATCTTGGACAGCGAGACAGACTTACCCTCTTGCAGGAGACAGGGTAAATACTAATTGACATGAAAGCAGTCCTCATTTTACATGTGGATTACAATGAGGACAGGGTATATCACAGTGCCAGTTGCTAAAAGGAGGTCACATACCATACGCGCACATTGCTCTCCCCAGATCGTTTGCTTCTCTGCCTCCCTGCTCAGTGTCCTGTTGATACCTTAACCCTCTAACACTGGCATTTTCCACACTGTCAGCCATCTTAATAGTTAGAGAGAGAAGGATATAAGTGCCCTAGCAGTAAACAGTTGCTGCTACTTAGAACTGGTGTCAGCAAACTTCAAGGACAGAGATCAAGGAAGTCCCACCTCAGCATACCCATAGCCTGCTGGTTAGAGACCTCTGCTAGAACTTATGTAGGATCACATCCCCTAGTCAGAGGAAGGACGTGAACCCAGGCCTCCCACATCCCAGATCAGCATCTTTCTCTGGAACTGATATGGGTTTGGGGCACTCTTGTGGGGGATGAGGGTTTGAATGCCATCAGAGGTAAAGTTATCCACCAGGGGATTATGAGAAAAGTGGGCACTAGCACCAGTGAGTTAGACACCTAAGTTCAGAAGCAGGACGAGGTGATCTGTTTCTTGAGTGAATAGGGCTAGGTACAACCTGAAGCTGAACTGATTCAGTTTTTGCAGGTTAGTTTAAGCTGACAGGTTAAACTGGATCCTTCTCCTGAGGCAAGGGTCTATATTATAAGGTTTCCAGTGGTTCAGGTGAGAAAAAGGATATTTAGCGCGGAGAAGAGAAGAGTAAGAAGGGATTTGATAACATCTTTAAGTACCAAAAGGGTTCTTATGAAGAGGATGTTCATAGGGGCTGGGCAAGGAGTAACAGGCTAAAACTGACAAGGAAAATTTAAGATGGTTATTAGGAAACATTTTGTAACTACAGAGGTATTCAAACACTGGAACAAAGTCAACAGAAAGGCTGTGGATTCTCCATCACTGGAGGTTTTCAAGTGCATTTTAGACCAACACTTAGCTGGCATGGTTTTCCTATGATGTTTCTCTACGCTTATATAGCCCAACTGGGTTTGGCCCTAGGAGCCTAGTTTTACCCAGGTCCTTTTCAAAATGTCCAGTCTTATCTTGTGCCATGTTTAAAGCTTTATCTGAAACTCATCGGCTTGAAATAGGAAAATAATAGACAGAGAAGCAAATAAATTACAACTGCATCCTTATTTCCTCTTTGTGTTGGCATGCATCTTGATAGCTACCACTCCGTCTTACAAATTTGTTATGTTATTATTTCTAAGACAATTCACGACCTCAGATAAACACACAAGTGCTGCTTTGTGGTAGCCAATGAAGTTATTTCCCTTAGCACCTCTAGTCTTACCCTTTAATAGTATAAGAGCAAATAGCTTTACAGGCACAGACCTTTGGCACTGACCTGCTGCGGTTGCATATACTTCTGAGTTTTTGGTTCATTTCTATCCAAGGTGATTATTCATTTATGACCAGCGCTGCTTACTCTTTGGCCCGAAATTAGGTACATCTTCGAGGGTACTTCTAGTAAGTAGTACCTAAAGCACTTTATCCAGTGTACTAGGACTCACATTATCCTAGACTTCTTCACTCTTTTAAAAAAAGTGTACAAGAGCAAGTCTAATTATGCTTTGCTAAGTACAAAATGTCCTTCTATTTAGCAGATGCTTGGGCCCTACTTTGACCTAACACTGAGTGTTTCAAGTAAACTGCCAGCAGCCCCGTCAAACTGTTGTGGGTAATTTGGAGTATGAAATGTGTTAAATTATTCAAAGAGCTGAATAAGCATAAACAGGCAGTACAACGGGAGAGATATGCATACCCAGCGAGGCTAGCATGACATTTAATACATCATATTAGCACTCCTGTTAGTACAAAGACCATGAAGCTCTGTGCAGTGTCCTGTATGTACACAAACAGAACACAATAACGCTCGTCAGCCACTGCCCTTCCTCATTAACCATTTATCTGTGCGCAAGTGTAGTCTGAATCAATCCACATGTGACTACAGGAAGAATTCAAGAGGAAAGTTGGGATGCAACATTGCACCTTATCCCCGAAATGCAATGAGCCAGATTTTAATCTTGCCTATACTTGACTGGCATACAAGGTCACTCACCTGATCTTGGCTGCATTATTGCTGAAGAGCACCAGTGATGCAAATGAGATCAGAACGCGGCTTAAAGCGCTTTGAGAGCAACACTTGGAGTTAGACAGATGAACATGGAGATAATATGGGGCAGAATACATCCAGGAGCCCAACTCATGCCCATTTCAGAGATGCGATCACTTGATCTGAGCCTTCGATTGCTGTGCCCATGTACAAGCCGGCACCAATTCGCAGCCAAACCTGCGTTCCACTTACCAAAGTAACAGTCCGTTATTTCACGTCCTTACGAAGAAAGGGGTTTTTTTAGGTTTAAGAGTATTTTTGAAGCCCTCAGGGGATGAAGGAGATGCTTGTGTGGACAGAGTTTCATGATGGCTCATTGCAAGGGGGAGGGGAGTCTCTCTCTCTCTCGCTCTGGACTTTGAAAGCTTTTCCTGTGGCAGAAAAAAAAAGGCAGCAATATGAAGACGGTTGGACCTGGCTGACCAATCTTTATTGCTTGGTTTGTCAATGAAAATAAAAATAATACTTAAAAAAATCCATAGAGTGAGCTCACAGCAAATAAATGGAAGGAGTTCTCCAGGGAACAGATGGAAGCCCCAGCAATGGAGTTAAAGTAGACTGGACAAAGCACTCATGGACTGAAAATACTGCAAGGAACATGCATGCATTGGCAAGGGACGGACTTTGTTGACCTAAAAGGCCTTTCCCTTCTTTTTTTTCCTTTTCCTTATGATTCTAAATAACAAAGGTAGGATTACTTTCTGCTTGCAGGAAATCTGATTGTAAATGGTTCTGAAGTTAGTCTGCTGGCTGCTATATTCCCTTAATACAGAACCACCGTTTTCCGTAATATTCTTCCTCTCCCCCGTCCCCCACCCCGCTTTTTCTTTCTTTCTTATAATGCTCTTTTAAAAGGCTGGAAAAAACATTGGTATATTGTGTCCATTCCTTTGGGACAAATGGTTTTCAGTATGTTTCTTGGCTGTGCTTTTCTGTACTCTATTTAACGACACTGGACCAATGAGTCCAATTTCACGGGGAGTGTTTCTAAGTTTTGTTACCACTAAGAGTTAGCAAGAACTTAAGCAGCAAAAAAACCAAAAAAAACCCAAACATGGTTTGATTTTCAACGGTGGACTCCAGGTGTAGCCACACACTCCCTTGCAATGGTTGCAAACCAGTGTTGCATTGTATTAAAAATAGTACGCAAATTAGAAACATCTCCATATAATTTGTATTTTGAACTGATTTTTGTCAGTCCTGGAAATGGCTGTAAAGGAAAAAATATTGAACATCAAGAGTCAATTAAAAATCATCCCATTATATCTCTTATATCTGATTTTTTTTATTTCTCAGCAATGCCACGGTATCCAAGGGCTGTTACACTGCTGGCCAATGGAACATACTTTGATCCTAAAATGAACATGATGCCAGCCAATGCATTCAAACAGCAGTAGATCCAACTAGCGTGTGAAACTGAGAAATGGCTTTGAAAATTGGAGGTCACAATTATGACTCCACCTTTCCCCGCTTATGTAGTAGCAGTTCCACACAGCAGCTTTCTTAAGTTCCTTCTCCTTATTGACATGATATACTGTATTTCATATATTCTTATAAAACCCAGTGGATTCGTAAGTAAATGCAGATTAGTTCTTTTTAAACATTTTTCAAGTACCAACTAAATCAGGTCAACTAATAAAATCTAAAGATGACAAATTTGCAAAATGTCTTTAATGGAAAAAAATTAATTTAAATGAACTACTCTTAAGATTTAATGAAGTTTAAGAAGAAGGTGGGAGAATACTTCAAAGTGCCTTCATCCTCCAAGGAATGAAACTCCGATTTTGTGCTGATGGGCTATCATTTCTTACTGCTAATAATTTCTTCAGTTTTATCACTACCCCAAGAAATGTATACATGAGAAGGAACCAGTTTGAGATGTTAAATACTGTACTGTGCTGGGCAAGACTTGTGTTTCTGTATATGGTGTGCTATGATTGTGTTGTTATTAGGAGGTTGTCTAGTAGGGTGTTGCAGGAAATTTATCTAGTTTTTTTTTTTTTTAATAGGCTCTGAGTTTTGTTACTGCAAAAGAACCAAATACATTTTGTAGGCCATTATTTGTCATAAAAATGAATCAATTTGTGGCATTTTTAGACATGCTATATGAAATGGAAGAGAAGGAAACAAGCCCCAAAGCTAATAAATTGAATAACTTTCTCTTTTCTGTCTTCCTGTTTTCACTGACATGGCAGATTTTGCATGGTTTGTTTTCGCGGCAATAACTAAGCTGCAGTTACATGATCTTTTAATATGCCAATAGCAGGTATCAAGGAAGCCCCTGCATACACCACATTGTAAATTAGATCGTTAAAGGAGAGGCTGATTGAAATAACCAGGACCGATCAAAAAAAAGTGAGGGGAAAAAATATTAAAAATGTAAAATCTCCCTAAGCCATTTTGGCAGCCTAGAGCTCCTGTCTAGTTTCAAACTTTCTTTTTCTTCAAAATATATTGGTTTTCTTTTTACTTAACCCCTGCTATTCCCCCCGCCCCCTCGCCCACACTACCACCATTAAGCGGTTATGATGGCATTAGAAAGCCCAAATGGTTGGTTACCGTGTCTTTTCAATGCTCAATAATTACATTTTAGTTGCATTACATATTTTTTTGCTGAGTGACTGAGGCTTATTATAAAAGCACTCAGCAAACACCCAGACACAGAAAGTTCTGTCAGGCCTTAAAAAGGGTCATAATAGCATAGGTCCAGTGTTTAATGCTTTGCTTTTGTGATACTGCCACCATGAACTGGCCGAGGGAGGCACAGACAACCAAATTCCTACCTGGAGGTGACGATTCTTGGTATAGGGGATTTTTCAGCTACCGAACGGGCTTGCCCCGTACGCTTGTGGAACTCGCTGCCTTCCTCTACCTCAGTTTCCTCATCTGTAACATGGGATTGCAAGTCCAAATGTTCAAAAGCGCCCACTCCCGTGGTGTGCTCCCCTAGCCATTCGAAGTGCTCTATTGCAAATGAGAAAGTGCTCTTGAGAATGGTGACCGGGGTACTTATTTTCAGGATTCAAAATATGGGGGAACTTGGGTGACCCCCCAGAAGCCCCTCCATAAGAGATAAGAGCCTCCCCATAAGGCCCCCATAAGGGTCGAGAGCCCCTGGCCCACCCCATGCCTTTCGAAGCAGCTCAGGCAATGGCAGTGGTGGCTCATTTGGGTTTCCGCTGTCACCGCTGCAGACCCCGCCCATAAGGGTTGGAGTGTAATTCAAACCCTGCTTATTCTCTTCAAGAGGAAATTTATCCCACGCTTTGACTCAGTTGTAAGGAGAGAGGTGGGGTGAACTGCCTGGTTAAAGGTTTTATAGCGGAAGTGTAGCTGAAGCAAGTAACATAACAAGGAGTGGGCAAGTGATTTTTCAGGGGGCGAAGTGTTGGTTGCCACTACCACCAGCTCAACCACAGCCACTACCCTAACTACCACTGCTGCCCTAGGCACAGAAACTGCGTATCGCACCTCTGGTTACAGCCCATAGCCCCCGATGGAAATTTGTGAGTATAGTTACCTAGGTCCTTCCAGATGCACAATAATAAGACTTTTGGATTGTACCACACCATTGTATAAGATGTACCTGCTACAAATAAACAGCAAAAGTGACATCAAAACAAGTATAGAAATTATAGAAATACTATAGATATTATAGAAATATTGTAGAGATTATTATGAAGTTCATTGGGACTTTTTGTTGTTTTTTCCTTCCATCTGTAAAGCCCAGATCCACAAACAGAGAGATCAGAGACAAGAAATATTAACATTTGAAGATGGGACCCCTCCACGATTAACTTCTTTTATAACTTTCATAATTTTGAAGTCCAGCATCTCAAATCCTTCCAGGGCTAGAAGTGAAGGGTAGGGAAAATTTTAAGAAGAGAACTCTTTTAATTCTGTCCTTTCAGATCTGCAAATTAGGATAGGATAGGATAGGATTTTAGAACTGTTCAGAAATAGTTTGAGGGATCCATATTCCATCCAAATATGAAGTTTCTGGAGCACCAAGGCTTTGTGGAATTGAATGAATGGATGCAATTGATTCCAATTTATGTACCTGATGTAATTGCAATTTGTTAGGTCTAACTTTATCTCAGTGATACCATTTGTCCAATAAAAGATATCATGCAAAGACGCCCTTGCCTCTCTCATCCATTTATACAGAATTTTGGATTGTAAAAACCACCAGTAAGATGCTCGTGCTTCATTTTGACTTTTAAAAAATAAATATACTTTTTTTTAAATTTAGAAATGAATTCCCCATTAGGGAAATTTTTGAAGTTTTGCATTATACGTAATATAGCACAACATACAAGAAGCCAAAGTTTAAAGGCAAAATCCAACAAATGATTTTGTTAACATCCAATTTAAATAATCACAAACAACATGGTCTTCCCCCACCCATGCAGGATTTAAAAATATCATCTATTATCCCCCATCAGAAGGAAAAGAAATTTCAAAATCAGTCAGTCCTTTGTGAAACCTAACTTCCATCCTCTAATATTTTTATGTCTCAAAAATGTACTGCTAATCCATCTTGGATAATCAGGGTAACACATGTACCTGAGTGTGATATTATGTGTCCGGGACAATTGAAAGGGGATTCTTTAGCTGGGCTTAAAAGGTGGGAATATTTCCATCCTAGGATTTATAAGATATTCATTGTTAGAGCTGGGAAATTAGAGTTAACGCCGGGAAGGTAGGCAGGCAACTGTCATGAGCATCTGACAAATTTATTATATGCTTCCGCAAATCGTCACATGATTTGCCACACACATATTGGAAGGCATTGTAAATACATAGCTTAGCCCTCTATGATTTCAATAATCTTCCAGGCTGTTTCTGTGTCTTTCAGTTTCTATTACAAATCTGGAAGGGAATGGGATTCATCAGAACACAAACGGCCTTTATTTCTAGCTGTTAAAAACCTGATGATGAGCAAGATTTCCAAGGAAGAAAAAGAAGTCATTTTCCTAGCCATGTGCAGAGTTAATGTCTACAGTAATTGCGACTAAGTACAGTAGAGCAGAGATTCACTGCCAGCTGGGGCCAGGGATTAAAAAGGAAACATCTGTGCTGAGATTATAGGAACAGAGGAAGTTTTAGGAAGGAAGGAGGGTAGAATGCCCATATAGGTCCACCTACCTCACCCCATTTATTTCATTTCCTTCACGCCATTGTTTTCCTTTAGCTAATTCTCCATGCTAACTGCTTGGTGTATAAAGAAATGCCTCCTTCATTCCTGTACCTTTTTGCTTAGGTTAACATTGTGCCTGCTTTGTTTTCTCCAAAGCACAAGCTTAACTTTAAGCACATGTTCACATCCATTCCTCTTCACCAAAAACATAGGTTTTTAAGGCTCATTGAAATCAGTGGGACTTTGGCACGTTGAAAGCTAAGCACATGCTTCAATATTTTTCTGCGCAAGAATAACGACTTAAGCATTTGTGCTTTGTGGGCCAGAGTCTAGCAGGATACTTAATTCTGTGCTTAACCTGAATACACATGTTGATGCCTATGAGCTAGCCACAAACGTAAAGTTATATATAGTAAAGTATAGCATCATAAAAAAAAGCAACTGGGAAACATTTACATACCAGTGATGTGTACATCCTAAGGCCCTAACTTGGATAGATGAGGACATTATATACCCTCAGATCCCAAATCTATTTTTTATTTTATTGTGAGAAACAGGCACCCACTGTGTTGTAGATAAAAACTGTTCTAATAAAAAAAATTATTCAGTAAGCAAAGAGCACATTAAAAACTCCCCTTTCTGTAGGCACCTGGACACTTCCCTACCTACTGAAATAAAAGAAAGGTACATGGGAAACTTTTTATTAATAACATAATGAAGTCCTTCATTGCAAACTAACATTCAGTGAAATGTAGCAATGCATGAAATTACAAATGTCTTTTTAAAAAGTGCCTCCTGCAAAAGAGTAAGCGGAGTGGGGGGGGAAATCTATTTTTTTTTCCAGCTAGTCAGCTTAAATTCTCCAAAACTGTGCGTGTTGCTTTTATCCCTCCTAGCCCTGAATGCATACAAACTGGTGTTAGATTTGCAGAAACTGCCTGTTGTACAGGACAGGTCAGAAAGAGATTAGAGAGCTCTTTAAATTTCATATATTTCCATTCCCTGCCCCCCCCCCCACCCCCTTTCCAATTCCTTTTGAACTTCTGTTCTCAGGCACCTCCGTAAGGTGCAAATTCAAGGATAAAGGAGGTGGGGGTAAGGGAGGGTGAAAAGCTGGAAAGGGAATTACTTCCTTGAAAAATAAATAAATCAATAAAAAAAGCACAGAAGTATTACTTTAAAAAATCCCAGAGACAGCACACACACTCCATTTCTGCTAATCGGATTGTGATGTGTTTGACTTTAATATGTGCAGCCAGCCCCTACGCCCTGCCTTGTGCACATGTCATGTCCTTTTAACATCAGCAGCCATTGGCCTGATTCTTAGTCTTTGATAACATGTTCTGAAATAGTATCGTGTCATTGGCAGAAGTGGGGGGGAAGGGAGGAAATAACCTGCTATTGTGGCTGTGTTGAAACAGTACAGACAATTCCCTTCTAATCTTTGGCCCTCTCATTTGATTTCAATTCTATGTTTCTTGTTGATATGTCCAACGGAGGCTATGGTGACTGTAAAACAAAAGGCTGGATTCAAACCAGGATTTGCCCTTAATCCTCTCTCCCCCTCCCCACCCCCTCCTTCTCTCTCTCACTCTCTCTCTCCTTTCGGCAGATTTTCAATATCATTAGTTTCCCCGAGTGTGCACAGTTTTTCTCTCCCATTTGGAAAGGAGAACTGCATCAGGCTGCAGCAGCTGATGCTAGGAAAACTTTCAAGGGTTCAGAGTGGAGAGAGAATCTGGAAGCCCTTTAGTGGAAGGGTTCAAATGCCAATAATGCCAGAGGAGGGTCAGTAGTCAGCAATGGGAAGACCTGTGCTTATTCAGTCCATATTATGGCACAGTTTCCTATGCAAGACAGGAGTTGTGACCAAGCATTGGCATGTATTTCTCCCCAAACCCAAAACCAAGTATGTAAGTATGTTGTCTGCACGAGGGAGCACCGTGTGCACACCTAGATTTCATAGACATTAGAGGGCTGGAGGGGACCTCGTGAGATCATCGAGTCCATAGGCAGGAAGTCTGCTGGGGTCAAACGATCCCAGCACGATAAATATCCAAAGGCCTTTTGAACGAGTCCATCTCTCTCCTTGAAAAGGTCTGCACTGAATAGAAGAGAAAATGGCTTCCTGTCTCTGAAGACAGAAAAATATTCTTTACAGATAGAGGCACAGGTATGTTTATGCAGGAAAATAAAGGCGGTATTATCTTTCTTGCTAGCCTTGATCTTGATAGCAATAGCAGTACAAAGATGAAGCCCCCTGGTCATTAGCCTGTGTCATCCTGTCATCACTGCTATGGTTACCCAGACTGACTGGATTAAAACTAGGATGGGCAGGCCTATCTGGGTTGTAATCACACTTGAAATTTTGCTGTGGAGACACACTTAAGAGTCAAGAAAATTCATATGCCATAGCGACATAACTAAATACACAATCACAAGCTAAATCCTAACAACATTAAAAAAAAAAAAAATTAAACAGCTGAGCCCATACAGTCTTATTCCTTCTGCAGCTATGAATGAAAATTATTATATGACCTCACATCTCAATGCAGCCCACAATATTTTGCACTGATGTACTAATTCTGGTCTACAGGTGAGATGGAAAGGAGCCTGTACCTGTAGACTCCAGCTTTAGGAAAGTCCCCCCCATAAAGTAACTCCAATGGGTCCAAGGGCCACGGCCCTGAATTATGAAGGGCTATGCAGGACAAGGAAGGGAAGGTGGTCCATGTCTGGTCAATTGTCTTCACCAAAGAGATTGTGACATCAACACCAGTGACTTCAGATCTTTTTTTCAAAAAGCTAGTTGGCCTAATAAAAGATATCACCTCTGCCATGAGCTCTGATTACTAATGTAGTAAAGCATTTACAGTTAAGTATGCCTGAATAATATCTGGTTTATTTTTAGACAGCATGTGCTGATTGCAAAAGTAAAAAATATGCAGTGAGTTATGGGTCGCACCAGGACAGCAAAGAAATGAGTGTTGGATGTTACAAAAGAATGAACAAAACATTAGTTCTTAATTATTAGGGCATCTATTTGATTTGTAAAGTAGAGCAAAGCAAAATATCATCAGGATGAGTCCAATTCTAGCCAGAAGCTACCAGTAGGTGTTTAGGTTTGGGGAATGGCTGATACTCCAGAATTTTTTCTGAATCAAATGAACTTTGAGGGTTTGCCTCATTGGGCTACAACATTCACTTCTTTCCCCACAAAAAAGTTGTAGAACAAAATGGGAATATGAGAATGAGACATCTTCCTCAGGGTACTCACAAAGCAATAAGAAGGCCAAATCATCTATCAAGATAGCCAAAAGACTTATAGAAAGGGCAAAAAGGATTGGATACAATCTTCATCTGGCTTTGTTGAACCATTGCAATACCATTTCTCAGTAGTCCAGCCCAAACACTGATGGGGCAAAGAACCAGGGCACTTCTTTTCCTGAGGGATATCCTGCTGCAGTTGGATGGATAGAAAGCATACAAACACAGAGTCTGCTAAGAGAATGACAACACAGACAAGCAGCATATTACAACAGAGAGCTGAAAACCTGATGGTTCTCCACATAGTGGAGGCAATCTGGATTCAACCCTTCAGCAGATCACAGAAAGAAATGCCAAAAGGCTACTGTCCAAGCTGTCATGGGGCCAGTGTCCTATGAAGTAGGTACTCTGAGAGTCAGTGCTTGAGAAGAAAACAGATAGTTGCAAAGCAGTAACACCCCCACAAGTCAACTTTCCCCACAAGTCAACCATCTCAAAACCCCCTAAAAGTTCAGTTCCATCTTTGTGTTAAAATGGGGAAAAGGTTTATACTGGACTGCTTTGGGTCAAAGCAAGACTACCCACCCAGACTGACTGTACTTGGGTCTTAGGATCTGGAGAGGGATGGGTTTCCTAAAGATCAATGCTGCACCTACTGGCAAAGTCCAAGGTAAAGAGTATGGAGGTGATCACAGGAGAGCTGATGCTCAGCTAGGACAAAAAGGGAGAACCTAAAGTCTCCAGCAGCGGAGTCGCATCAAATCACTGCTAGGTACCAGGAGGAGCAGTGAATTACTGCTACTTGTGAAGACATTTTTACAGTGGCACGAGTTGCAAGCAAACAGACATCCTAGCTCATTGTCTCGCTACAAATGCCCCAAAAGGTTGCCACAACCTTAGACAATCACAGTTCATGATGCCTTAGATGGGAGGACATCTGTTTGCTTATGGCATCCCTCCAGAGGATTCCCATGGTGTGTATCAGGCTGCCAATCCCTCCGACTCAGGCATGCGTCTGCAAGTCTGAGAACCCCCAAGCATTTACAGATGCACACCCCAACGCAGGGTGCAGCCCCCAGGTACGTGGTCCCACAGGATCCAGGCCCTCAAGTCCCAGGAGTGGCTGGGGCCAGACCCTGCAGGACAAGGGCCCCAACAGTATCTGTAGATGGCAGTGAAGCCAATCATTGCCATCTGCCACTCCAAACACAGTGTCTGTTTATAGTCTAAATGCCCTCTGAAAGAGCAACAAGTTACTGTGATAGTTTTCCCCGTGATCCTTCTAGGGAGAGTCCAATGTGGATCACTGTTAGCTATCTTCCTCCTACCCTGTCTCAAGGCACTCAGATAACTGATACCTTCTTAAACAACAGACAAACACATAGATGTAGTTGTTTCTAGTGTCAAAAGCATGCTATCTGCTGACAATACTATGGACACAACCCTAGTCTTACTGAAATCAAACAGACCGAGGTCATTGACTCTGCAGGGCCAACACTGCATTTCAGATTTCTGCTGCCATCCTGTACAAAAGAGCTACAAGTTTGATGATGCTTTGAGATACCTCTCTGCACAATGCAGAGTAATTCACAGGCTTGTAGGCAACAAGTTCCACGCAAACTGCAAGAGCACAATATATGCTAGTTAATATTTCACAAACAAGGACAAGACCAGTGCAAGATTAAGTACCACCAGAAAAAAAAATATATGTGCATGTGTAAGACCTGAGCATCCAGTCCACTTGTCCACCCACAAAATAAAAATAGAAATAAAAAGATCGAACCAGTGGAGACTATCCAGAAGACCTTTGAGTCTTTAAAATAGTGAGGAATCAGTCAGATGCAGCTTAAAACATCAATTATACCCATTCCCAATCTGGGCTTGATTGACAAATGTGCACATCCTGAACTCTTAAACCTTGTCTTGTAATCATAATTATGTGGCACTCGCTGCTACATACAAGTTCTGCTACAGTGGATTTAAGTGGCTTCTGAATGAACCATTGATAATCTCTGTACCTGCAAGTTCAGTCTTCATAGATCTGTGTACTAGCCACAAGTGCAAGCTGCCAGTATATAACCGCTAGCAAAGCCCTGTAATGTAGCTGACTGGCAAGGGAATAGTTTCCCTTTTATCTCTTATTAAAGGGGATCAGGTGTTTGCCCATGAGAACTGCACTTTAAGCTACATGTATTATTTTTTTTCCCAGAACATGCCCATAAACCAGAAATGTGTCTGTTTAAATAAGCATAAAATTATGAGTATCCTGCAGCTAAATGAGACAGCAAAGTTCAACAGTAATGCTAACGAAAAACCGCTTTCCTTTTCCCTTTGTAGTTGAACAAATGAACCCTGGGCTTGTCCAGATTTTTCAAGGGCACAAAGAAGGCCCCTTTACATTTGCCAACTCTTTTTGACTCGTTTTATAGGAATTTCAGGTTGTATTTTGCCAAGGAAATCCAGTAAAAAGTGGAAATAACACACACACATGTAATGAATGATTGCCGCTGGTCTGACAGTAGAGCAAACGATCTCTCTCCAGACTTATGTGTAAGAGTAAGTTCTGTGCTTTCATATTCTCCGAGCAGACCCTGAATGGTAATATTACTTGCACTGGCCACAGGCCTCTCCTGTTCTTGAATCTAGTTATTGTAAAGCATTTCATTTCCTAAGACAGCTGCAAGGTGTGCCTTCAAGGATTTCGCTTTTTTGATTTATACTTTTATATACTTGAGTCTCAATTGAGATGTCCCAGCTTCATTCTGTTTCTGACCTTACGTTATCAAACTGGAGTGACCCGCTATCTCTTAGGACTGGGCTTGAGTCCAATCCACAATATAGAAGTGCAAGGACAGAGGAGCAAAGCAACCCATCAGCTGAATCCCAAGGAGAAGCTTTATGTAAAGCCTCAATGAAGGCCAATCACCAGACATCATTTATGTCTCCATGGGATCGTGTCCAACTCTCCAGCCTCTAACCTTCCAACAGGACAGCTGGGGGTGGATCTGTCCAAGGCCTGTTTATACCCATTTCACAACTGTCTTACTGATGGCACGGAAGTTGGCTTCGTGGGACTCCAGCTGCAGGTTCCCTTTTGTGTTTTTTTCCTGCTGAGACTGATCTCTAATGGCAGCGAGCCTGAGTTCCCGACATATCACCCAGAATGCCATGCACCTGTTTCTGGTCATTGTTCTCCCCATGACACACCTGTCATTTTATGATCCCATAGTAAGGATATCCAGGTACTCGATCCCCCTCCAAGCCCAGCCAAATCAGTTCAGTCACAAGAGAGGCAACACCCGACTGCGGACACCTTGTGCTAACTAATCTGGAAAAGAAATATTTGCTGGGGGAAAAAAATCATTGCTACCGTCGCTTCATTTGAGGAAGATATTTAACCAGCAGAGTTTTACTCTCCAGGCTGACAGAAAAATGCAGCAGTTATGTAAACTTCCCACCAGAAACCCTTTCGTTGTCAAAAAGCCCTCGTTCAACTGCACACATGCTACGACGCAGGCTGTTTTCAAACAAACTTCTTAAAAGTGACTGGAAATAAAATAAAAGGGAGTGCCATGCAAGAAAAGAGGCCACAGCTATTGGAGTCAATATGGACTGGATTAGCTGCCAGCTTTGAAGTGAGTTAAATAAACCCCTAAACGAGCCTCAGTAGTTACTTTAAAAAGTCCAGGTTTTTGAGGTAGGATCTCTCTAAAACCTTTATTCCTCTTCTGTTTGAGAGCCACCCCTCGGCAGCAGCTGATGAGAGCAAAATCGGGAACAAATAATGCTCCCATCCTCTATCTTCAATAATGCCTTTAAAACATATAAGTGCCGCTGAATTAGCCTATTTATAAGGGCTCTTTTCCCCCCTTACTGTAAACTCCTAATGACACTCCGTTACACAATGCAATTCAATATGACTCAAGCTTCCAGGGGTCATGATCCTCTCTAGATAGTGTACCACAAGAGTGATTTATAAACTACAGTCTGAGAAAGTCACAGAAACTGAAGTGATTTGAGAAAATAGTTCAGGCTTGTAAGTGAATACAAGTGCTATGAATTCCAATGACAGAATTATGCACCAAAAAAAACCAACTTTCCTAGCTTCATCTCATACAGCCAAGAAAGGATGTGTCGCAGAGGTAGAAGGACAGAGATAAGAAAATGGGAATGATCAACGGTCAAGTTCAACTAATAATAATGCTGACCCCAGATCAGCTTAATTCGGTACTAAGTGTAATGGGAGCCTGTTTTCAGTCTTGATCATATTGGTGAAAATGAACAACTTCTATTTTAATAGTATGGCTGAAGAAAATGGGGGTAAGAAGAAAGCAAGGAGCGGTCACCATTGATTTGAATGTAAATCCAACAGTAAATAGTGGAAAATTTAAATACAAATCTTCAGCTTCACATTCAACAGACCAGTGGCCATGGGAGGGGAGAGAAAACTTTTTTTTTTTTTTTTTTTGCTCCACAAGCCAAGTCATTTCTGATGAAGGAATGGTCAAGAAAAGAGGTGTGGAGAGAGGGCAAAGGGAATTGGGCATGGGTCAGAATTGTACAATTACCAATTTTCCTCTTTCAAAGAAAATTTTCCTATCCAGATCCCAATATTGGGTTGGGTTTATTTCCCCCTCTCCCTGTCTTTCACACTCAACCGTTTGGTCTAAAGACAGCTAGGGAGCTAAATATATATTAATTAGAACTCTTGAGGCTGGCATCAATGAGATACAATTATCCCAAACTGATGCTATTACAGGCTCTGATAGCTTCATTTAAATTCCTGAATAAAACATGAAATATCTTTAATGAGAAATGAATATAGTTGTCAGGAGGGAGTAGTTGTGATATTGTTACTAGTTGAGATATAGAAGATGAAGATATAATATGAATACCTTCGATTTTATATAAAAATGATGGCTGTTAGGAAAGATAGATCCCTCTTCAGAGACTTCATTTAGACTGCGTATCACAAATTATATAAAATAACAGCATAATCTCTTGCAAAGAAACTTTCCTTTCTGAAAGGCTGGCTGGTTCTAGAAGCAATAGGCAAGCTCACGCTGTTACAACGGGTAACGAGGACATCCAAAACAAAATCACAAAGGCAAAAATCAACAAATCACGTAAAGCACAACACAATATTGTTGTTCTGTTCCTCCAAGGTTGATCAAGGGGTTACAGTGTAGAAAAATATTTTCCCCACCCCTTTACAAGCCAACCTACAAACTCAGAGAGGGTTCTTTTTCTATTTTCAAGGCAATGGAAAGGAACAAGGCCATGCCAGCAAAGGAGAAAAAGAGAACAAATTCTTTAAATCATGCTGTCAGGGAGATGGGAACTGCAGCATCTCTTTATTCCTCTGCAGACTAGTTGATGGACTGCACTAGCAACACTAAAATTCACCCTTAAGCTTCAGTGAAGGTCTCCTCACCTGCTGTTCTTTTATGTGATTTAAACTTCTTGCTCTGAGTTCATATCGCTCTTCCTTATTCATTTTACTCTTGTGTAATGGCCTCTTCTGTTTGCTTAGCGTTTTTCCATCCAAAACGATTGCCAGAATACTTTACAAAACAGCAATAGCATTGAGCCTAGAGTTGTTCACCCAAAACTCCCACTGGCTTCCCTCTGATTTTTTGCACTCAAGAAGAGCCTCAGATAAGGCCCAAAGACTCAATCTACCACTCAATGCAGCCAGCTCTGGGGTGGGAGCTATTTAGTGGTGTGAAGCATCACATCCGTAGCAGTTTAGATGGAGAAGCGAGGGCGATTATCATACTAATTGAAAGGGCATCAGAAACATCAGGGAGGCAGAATGTAATTATCCAAACTGGAAATTGCCAGGTACTCCCATTCTTGTGGGATCTTCAGTGACCACAAAGTGGTCAGGACCTCAATTTAAAGTCTCATCAGAAGTTTACATAAGAAAATTTTACATTAAATCAATTAATACGCATGTCTCGCATATTTTTTTTTTTTATGACACTCACAGTGTAGCTACTCATTTTCTCCTATGGCATTTGGCTTGTGTATACTTTCTGGATGCAGAGAGAGAAAATTATCTCAGGGATATGATTCAATTTCTCTTAATCAACACCTCTTTGCCTCATTGAGTAGCGTATATTTAATCCATTTTGAGCTGGTTGTCAAGGAACATACACTCTAAATAATACTTTCCTGTAGATGTTTGTACATGAAAATAGAATAAATTAGATTTAAAGAAAATCAAGAGCTTCTAAGTGCCTCTGTTAGGCTGGAACGGTGTAGACATGTAAACAGGTTCTGTCTCTATTCTTTCTCTTCTGCTCCTTTTGGGAGGTTTCATATTCGAGGCAAGGGTTTTGGAGAAGTAAAATCCCTTCTTAATAGGCCTTTTCACCTATTCTTTGTAGACCAAAGGATTAGTAGATGGTTCTAGGGTTAAAACAATGAGTCGCTGGGTCTCTGTCCAATTACTGATAGGCAAAGCTTAATGATACAAAACCAAAGGCCTTCACATCTCTTGTCAGCAGAGATGTGAAGGCCACTTGGGACAGAACGGCCTGTTCACCTGTAGATGCCATCCTCTCAGAAATGGACTGGCAGGTATATACAGGGGAGGAAAGACAAACTCAATACCAATACAGTAACGCCTACTTCATCTTAGGTCATTTTGCCTCTGGAACAAGTGACAGTCTTGCTCTAGCACATGAAACGGTCACCCATTCGCTGTCTTCAAAACTTCCATGCAGAAGAAGAAGGTTGCAGGAAAGGAAGGTGAGAGGTGGTTCACTGGCCAAAAAAGTTTGATTTCCTGAAGAACACTGCCCCATAACAGCACTCGAGGTATTTATATCATATCTACTTATGTAATATTGGAAAGCTAATCAAACTGATCCTGAGCTCAACAGAACAAGCCATTTAGGGGTCTCTGAAACATTGTACCATAGTAAACTGTAAAGAAAGTGCTTCATTAAACAGCAAGAGCCATTTGTTTTAGAACAATTTTGGTCTCCCTTGAGATAGCTGAAGTTACTGATGCAAACACTCGCGTGCCTTCCACATAACTCATCCCTAAACAACAAAATTAAAGACCTGGAAGCCTGACATTGTAAACATCAAATGCAATTTACAGCCCTCATATCAGTATAACAGCAGCTATGTTCAATTATGCTCATTTAATTTATGTGGTTTATTTCCCCCCAAAAACTTAATTGAATACCCCGAAGAAGATGGCAGATTAATAGCCTCAGAAATGGAGCTAGCTATTCATCTACAGAAAAGTTACAGCATAAATAGTACCAGTATATGCTTTTTCTACTTCTACAACCCTAACTCCACCAGCATCCACCACTAACACCAGTGAGCTTCACGAAAGGACTTAAAGTGACCATATCTGGAGCCTGGAAAGGAGACAGCTATGTCCAATACCCTCTACTGAGATGGCCGGAAGCCGCAGTTACAGTTCACAGGGGCCAATTTCAGTGGTGGGATTTATAATATGGACATCTGACCACTAGGTAGGGGCTAGAGATGACCATTTTGTTAGATACAGGGTGTGTCTACACGTGCTTTTACATGCGCCTAAACTTATTTTGCATTTGCCTAATGTGCATTAAGGTGATTTAGGCACGCAACTACACATGCATGCACTAAGATGCATTAATGCAGTGTGTGGACCAATTTGGGACTAACGTTGACATACACCTTGTGCACCTTAGCATATCTACATGTGTGTTAAGGTTAATGCACCTTAGCATGAAGGCATCTTGGCATATCTACATGTGAGTTAAGGTGCTTTAGCTATTCGTGCCTAAATTTGATGCCTGCTTTTGCAGATATCAAATTTAGGTATGAACAGCCTAAAATCGCCATTTTTAAGGCACATTAAGGGTGTGCACATGCAGACCTGCACCCTTAATGTGCCTTAAAAATGGGTAGTGTACCTTAAATCGGCAAGTGTAGCTGTGCCCACAGACCAGTAAATAACTGCTGTATGGTAACTACATTCTGCCAAGAGCAATCTGCATTGAGTTTTAAAAGAAATAAGATAGTAAGCAAAAAATGAAAGTCTCTCTTTAACTGTTCCAAGATTAAAGTTTGACTTTGCTAAATTTACCTACAAGTTCCTGGCAAGCCTTCTCTCTTCATTAAGTTCGGTGCTTTCTCCTGCTTTTCCCCTTCCTACTTCTTACCTGTACCAGGATTTCCTTCCTCTAGGCATCTTCCTTTCTGCTTACACCCAACAAGAGTTGGTGATCAACCCCTGCAAGGGCAGCAATGAACTGTGGGAAAGAGCTCCAAACTGCCATCCCTCTGGGCAGCAAAGCAGGACAGCTAGGCAGGTAGAGCAAAGCACCAAATGTAGGTCAGAGATCATGTAAGTAAAATTAAAGGAGGCAAAATGCATGACAGACTTAAGGGTCTACTGAATATCTGCCTAACAGTCCAGTCTGGCTCGGTTTGATGGAAAGACTGAGGAAATAAATGCCTCCACTTCACAATCATCTACACCCAAGAAGTCTTTTAGCTTCTTTCTCTGCCCCCAATCTTTCCAACCAGTCCCCACTCCAACCTGTCTCTAGCACCTACTTTTCTCCGGAAACGTGTGCTGCTGCCCTTCGACCAGAGGAAGAGACTCTGCCTTCTTTCTCCATCCACTCTGTAGCGAACTAGAAGTTGGGGCAGTGGAAGTATGCTAGTTTGTTGCCTGGGTAGGAAGTCTGATTCTCAGCTCCACCCATCCCATTGGTCAGCCAAATATCAGAAATGTCGGCCGAGGCCAGAAAGAGAGAGCCTGAACTTCGAGCCTGAACTTCATGAGGCCAATCTGCCTACTTGTAATCTGACACACCTCTAATACCTGCTCCTCCAGATGCTGAAGAATTTACAAGTCTTAAATTCAAAGTATTTCCATCAAGTTCTCGTAGTCATGGGACTATGGCACCTCTTTATGTTCTGCACATTAATACTCTTCTTGTGCCCCGCTGAGCAACCATTTTTGCACTCAAACACTGTCTTGTTTGAGTATACACAAGTATACACAAGGTATACACAAGTTCTTTTCTCTCCCATAGGCTTTCCTTTTCTTCCTTCTTGTTTCCTTGTTCTCCCATTCTAAAAGAAAAGCCTTTGGGACCAAAAGCTGTTGTTTGCTCCTTGTGAATGAAGAAATCTTACAACAAAACACTTCAAATTAACTTTCTGTTATCTCTTTGGGGACGAGACCACATCTTCAAGTTTATAAAGCACTGCATGCATTTGGAGCACTAAATAAAAGTGATATTAATCACCAGCGCTGTACTTGCGTCTTTCAGCAGGGTGCCAGCCATTACTTTAATGATAATAATGCTTCCCTTTCATCTCCTAAGTATTATTATGATTATTATTCAAGGAGCTTTACAATCATTAACTAATTGAGCCTTCCAACACTCCTGTAACTCAGGTAAGAAAGAACGAGAATTCCCTTTTCTACATAAGAAAATTGAGGCAGGGAGGGTAATTATTTTGCCATGCAGGAGTCCAGGGTTAAAATTCAGAACAATTTTGCAGTCTATGCAGGATATCCATCACCAGCACCTCTCACTGCCTATAACCCCTGCTACCATCAATTCAAATGTATAGATATGACATTTTAAGAGGAGAGAGATGGCAATCCCTAACAATGCTAAGGCACCTTGGTCTCTGAGGTTTAACAAATTCCTCTGGCTTCATTCCTCTAACGAATGTTAATTCCTGATTTCTAAGCACTCCCTTTTTGTGCATGCAGCAGATACATCTGTATCTATACAGGCAACAGCTTCTATTTAGAATAGCCACCTGTGAGACCAGGAGAGAGGCATTAAAAACGAAAGAGCTGCATAGTAGATTGGCTCCCAGTTTTGGGTTTATAGACGGGGAAATGTTTGACAGGTGGTCTCTGCAAAAGAGGTGGCCTTGGAGACACATTGCTCTTGATTTTATTTTTTAATTAACTTTTATTCTCACAATTTCATCCCCCCCCCTTTCTTTCTCTTTTCCTTTCCCCCTCCCACAAATGCTTTTAAAACGATTCTATCCTCGCACGGCGTCTTCTGCGCATGAAGGTGGCCTTAGCACTGCTGTCCAGCGGGGACTTCTCAAGAGCTTTTGCTCTCTCTCCATGCTAAAAACAGCCAGCTACACAAAATGCCATACAATCAGGTTCGCGACTGGAACACTTATCTTGAAGTTGTATTGAGTAGGCTCCCCTGTAACTCAATACTACGACAGCTTCCACAGCCCTCACTCCCAGCCCTTCAAAATCTCATCCTGCCCAGGGCCGTGCCTCTGTCATTTAATCCAGGGCGGGTTAGCAAATCCAGTATATTCTAGGTAGTCTCAAACTGACAGGCAGCAGCCCATGGCCTGGGCTGATCTTGTGTTTTTTTAAGCTCTTCCATATGTGCAATTCAGTCCCTTCCTGTTTGGATTTCGTGTACTAGTTTTACACCTCTCGCCTCACATAAAAACAAATGACCTTAGAGAGGCCGGCTGGGCCCTCTCAATTACCATCTACCGAGTAGGCTTCACCTCCTCCCATAAATGTGCTTCCTTACCTTCCCTCCCCCTCGCTCCTCTCATTCCCACTTTAACGTTAATTGTTTTAACACATCTTCCTCCAAACAATAGAAAAGAAGGCACAGCCAATTCCCTGCCCCCACCCACTCCACACAGGCTTTGCTTCATTGACTCCTCCAAATCCGCCACATTTAAATGAGAGCACTTAACCTTCCCCAGGATATTTTTATGCTCCATTTTCCATTCCATTAGGAAGGAGATGAAAGTAAGCGGAGGATGCTTTTGTAGGGTTGCTGTCATCACCAGCAGATGTGCTTGCCCAAATATATACAGATATACAACAAAGACCTGACAAGGTGCTTGTGGTGGGGTGAAAGAAGCAAAGTTTAAACGATGCTGGAGTTTGGGGTCCAACAACCAACTGCAATACGTCTTGGCAGTGCCCGCCAATGGGAGGGCACTTGTCTGGGCTCTTCATGGCAACCTTGTAAGCCTTCAGTCTACCAAATGGCAACTCATGGGCTGATTAACCAGTCTGCCAAGTTTCACTTACTTTATGGTCATTTTGCCTGCTCATGCAGCAGGACTCAAACTCCTGCCAAAAGCAGCAGGACTCAAACTCCTGCCAAAAGTAGCAGGACAACCATCTTAATTGGACAGGGGACATCTTACCCTGCTAAACTGCTGCATAGCGCCTGCTGCCTTTCTCTCAGGCTGGATGTTAATCTGTCTTTTCTAGCCAGAGCTTGTTCATCTAAGCCAATGCCATTCAGCTGGTAGCAAAATTGTGGCTTGTTGGTATGGCTTCTAGCGCTGCTACACTGGTGTGGCTCTGGTTACTACCAGGCGAACACCACTGCTGCTCACTCCCTGCTCCCTCACCCGCTGCTGATGCCACATAAGTAGGGTCTTCGGTCACAGCTGGCAACTGAAAGTAGTGGCAGAAGAGAAGCAGGGGGCAAAGGGGGTGGGAAGGGAATGAGCAGCAAAGGCTTTCACGCCCTGGGTTACAGAGCCACAATCCTGACAAGCTGCTGCCCCAGCGCCGGAGGTCACTCATCTGGCCTTCAAGACACTCCACAGGCCAGATTAATCCTGTGAGACCAAATGACTCGAACAACCCTGGTCTTTTGATTCAACCTGTGAGACCCAAGAATTGGACACCCTTGATTTTTTTGATCGGGGTGTCCAAGTCATTTGGTCTCACGGGCTGAATTTGGCCTGTGGCGTCCAAGAAAAACCATTAAAATATTATGGTGATAGTAACCTAATATTATATAATGCTCTCTCTGTATCTGAGAGAGCGCCTTCAAATAATTGATAAAAAAAACCATGACCGTGCAAGAGCACTGGGCACATTTCATTATAAACAGAAAGCTCCTGCAGGAAGCACAGAAGTCGTTGCCCATCTGAAAGCTAAGCATTAGAGGTTTATTTGCTTGCTTTTGTTCCTTTAAGATTGTATCCTAATCTGATATTGTTAACAAGCGAGACAATGTAGAAACCTAATAGCCAGGCCGAATCTGGGAAGAGAGGTTCACGGGGAGGAAAAATTACTCTAATAAAAATCTCAATTATACTTGCAGAGGCACTTCTCCTACCACTAAAATGCAAGCACATCTGGAGTGATGGTGAAATTAATTTTGCACCAGCTGCACTACAAAAGAACAATGCGGGGGAAAAATGAGGAATAATTTCTCCGATTGAAACTGCAGGAAGAACTTTCAGTAGAAAGATGTAAATATATGAATTATGAAATCTGTCCAGTCACACCCTTACTACCCGAGACGTGCCTTAAAGAAAATTGGGTCAGACACAATTAGGACCTTGTTTTCCATCTCAGTGGGTGTGTCTACACATGCCCGTATGGCGCTGTCCTTACTTTTGGAAGTACTCAATGATGGCTCAGTAGCAGCTCATACTGCGCCGTGCTGGTGGTGCACGGTTATTTTTAGCTGCTATGTCGCTGTAGCAATGTGCCATAGTAGGGGAGAACGTTGCTATGGCAACGTAGCTGCGGCATGGTGGTTTGTGCCCACCAGTGCTATGTTGCTGTACCACATTGCTACGGTGACGTAGTGGCTCGTGTAGATGCACCCGGTTTGAAGGAAGGATCATCCCGTGATTGCAGTGTTAGGCCTGGGATCTCTTGGATCAGTTCCCTGCTCTGCTACAGACTCCCCATGCGGCATGTCACTTAATCTCAATGCCACCCCTATTTCCTGGCTGTAAAATGGAAAACTCTCTCATGCATATCATGAGCACAAATGGAATAAAGAGAGGGGAAGCCCTACAAACTATAGTAGCAGGGGCTATAAAAGTACCTTAAACCGACAGAAGCACAAGCTGGCATCTCTAAGAAGAGCAGGGGTAAACCAGATTGGTTTAATTTGGCATTTAGAGGAAAGAGTGCATTTATTGAACTGAAATCAAACCTCCACAAATATGCACTCTGACCTATGCCTCAGGTCTCTTACGGCCACCAACCCCAGATGGAGGAAGTGAAAAGGATGACGAACCAGAGCTTAACTAATATGATCCAGTAAGTCACTGCCATGCTTTTCAAAAAAGACTTTCATTATAATGCATAACTCAGTGGCACTAGGGTGCATTTCGCATTCTTGATTGTGTCCTTAAAGAATGATATACCAGGGCAAATCAGGAAAGTGGCACTAAAAAGGCTATAAAATACTCATATTCATTGAGTACGTTCTACTTAAATGCCACATACAGACCGCGTGAGCTGGGAAGACACCTGAGGACATGAATAGTTAGACGGGATCATTCCCTGCAGCAGACACAATGCTTTGTTCTTGTGCCCAGATATAAGACCAAAAATCACTCTTTCCTCTTTAGTGCCATCAAGACCAAATCAAAACTACATGCATCTCTTTCTTCCTGTCCTTTCCCTTATTACACCAGAGGCTCCAGGATTCTGGCTCTGGCTTATCAGTCTCATTGTATTAGCCTGATAAACCATTAGTTTACCTATAATTCAACAGACTGTAAAAATCCTTGGGGCTCCCAGATAATCGAGAACAAATAAATAATAATTTGGCTCAATATGCATCAGTCAAAGTGTCCTGAATCTGATAGACCCAGATATAAATAATCCATTTGCTTTCACTGGAATGTGGACAATTAATCAGAGTTATTCAGCAAGTACGAACACACACAGTTAATCAGGGACCTACAATAGGTACAATATGAAACATATTTCCCCAATCTCGGCTAACAAAGAGGGGCATGAAAGGAAAGAACATTAAAAAGATATTGTATCTTTGTCTCCTTGTGATAGATGTAATGCCTTGGCATGCTGACAGATAACTGGCAGCTTTCCATTCCTTGGAACTAGGTTACTGGACTGCACAGCCCAGACAGCAGTTTAACCTGAGGGTCAAAGGGCAGTCAGGCGTTATCTACCAACTGGGTGCATTTCCTCCGCATCTGTGACTTCAATATTCCCATAAAGACACTGACAGGCAGACAAGAGCTAATGGAATCTCCTCCAGTATTTAGAAATTTTTAAAGGGCCACATTCATTTTTAATGGCTTATGGAAGTTGGTTAAAAAACACGCCAATGTAAATAGATTGATCCATAGATGGGCTGATAGACAGACAGACAGGCAGACATTTTCCTTATCTGATGTTTCTGGGCTATAATTATCTATTAACAAAAGGAGAACATTGTCCTGTATTTAACTAACTAGAAAATATTCTCCAATGTAACGTAGTGAATCTGAGATGCATATTTAGAATGCTGTCATAGAAATACACCATCGCGTTGTAGCTGGGTAGAACAAAAATCATTCCTATTTTATTAGGATTAAAAATACCACAGCCATGTCCGCCAACAACATGCCAGGAACTTATAGGCTAAGTATAGATAGTTAAAAATCCTGAGGCTGAATCAATTCAGTTTTTGCAGGTGAGTCTAAGCTGTGTAGATTGAACCAACAAGCAAGTGAACAGACATTTGCTTTCAATTCTGGAAATGTAGCTATATGCCTGCAATGACCCAGGCCGGAAGCTGTGGGGTGCTAGCTTGGGTCAAGCCAGCTTCCCTGCTCAGCTGGACCAGACAGCTTGGGCCAAGGCTAGCCCACCCACCTCATGAGGAGGACTTTGAGGGAGAAGTGCAAAGCATCCTGGGATGCTGGGGGACTGAGAGTTAACTTGAATCTGGAGAGGATCTGGGACCGAAGTTCCCCAAACTGATGTATTCTAAATCAGTTAAATCTGATACTACATCCATCCAGTTCACCTTAAACCAGTTTCAGCCATTTTGAAATCAGTTACATGCACTAAACTTCTGTTGTATTATGGATTTAAACTGATTTCCAATCCCTTATATCAGTTTGTGTGTAATTTCTGTCTCTAGCCACAACGATCAGTAAGATATGAGGCTAGGTCCTGGGCCCTGCCTTAAGTATGCTTGGTACAAAGGGGTCATTAAGCTACACATATTCCAGCACTCACTATGGCAGCTCTACATATGCCAGAGGTTGTCTTCCCCACATGGAAATCTCAGGTGACTAGTTCCTGCAGGTTATTCTTCATCAAAGAAGTTCACACAGCAGCCACAATGTTCAGGAGAATCAGGCCCATGCTCTAGAATCAAATAAAGCCACATATTATTATGCTGGAACGTGACTCCTCTTTATTGGTGGATCTGTTACCTTAGGGTCCAGCTATAGTATGACAAAGGAGTCAAGATAGCCGCCTCCTGGACACTACACTCAGGTGTTAAATAGACCTAATTTATTCATTCAAATCCTCAGAATATGGATTGACTTGGGATTCTTTTGGGAGCATAGAGCTTTCTGTCTCTTCTCAATCAGTTCCCCACATCAAAGGCAATGTCCATTTGCTGGTTGGTAGCTGTACCGTGTTGAATAAATTAATACTTTTGGTCCCCTTGCTTTGCTTTATCACAAAATAATCATCAACTTTAATATTCCTTCTCAGCTGAGAGGTCACAGATACTGACCTAGCCCCTGACCTAGCCCCTAGCCCTCCGAGTCCCAAATGAGGCACATTATTAGAGAGAGTTGGCATAGATCAATGAGGTCCTCTTCTCCCATCCCCCATTTCCCTTCCCAACTGCAGGATCAGTCCTTAGGAGAATATCCTCTTGGGTTTTTGTCTAGACTACTCTTTAATTGACTCTAGCGACAGGACTTCCGCCATTTCCCTTAGGAGATCATTCCACTGTCTAACAGACCACACTGGCAGGAAATGTTTCCTAATGATCACTCCGCATCATCCTTGCTCAGTTTCATCCCAAGTGCTGTGGTCAAACAGATGGCTCAAACTTCCAGGCCTGTATATCTAATACCTCGCACAAATACTATATACATGTAAGCCTGCCTTCTCCTACTTTAGTCCATTTCCATTTGGGCTTGCCATACTATTTTTCATTGCATTGCTTATGAAGTTATTTTCTTTCACTTCCTTGTGCGCATATTATTTGATTAGCTTAGCCCACAGTAGAGAATTTGTGAGCTGGTGCTGAAGAAGTATAGCATTTGGAAGTCCTTGAAAAAAAAAATAGTTTGTTTTCCTTTTGCTAAGGGACTAGGAGGAAGAATTTTGCCAACTTGTTTTATTTTTAAACAATCTGGAAGTTTCGACTCTGGGGAAAAAATCTTTACTACACCATTGTTTCAAAATAAATTCAGACATACTCTGTGTGAAGGGTACCTATAGAAATGGTGACTAAAAGCTTGATAAATAATTACTATGCATTTTATTAACTGACAAGACAACAGTTATAGGTTGATAAGCTGTCCAAAGGTTTGCTTCTTGCCATGTCTTCTATCCCTCTCTAACACCATCGACTGATGGTGATATTTATCATTGAAATATTCCTAAAATAGCTATTGATAATTTATTAACCCATTCAAAGCTATTTATAAGTGTACTTTTGTACAAAATTTTGACCTTTGGTTCAGGAGAATATGATCGTTTTGGTGTTCATCTCAATGGACCTACACAGTTTACAGCTGTTAAGGATCTAGACAATGGTTTTCAGTCCCTCAGGTTTGCTCTCTCTGGCTTGGAAACTTTCATGAATCTCACTGGGGTTTTGCAGCAAACCAGGCAGGATGGTTTTGTGAGAAACAATGTCACACACTTCTATGGCAGACCACCCCTACCATAATGCCAACTATCTGTGATGGAAAAGTCCCTTTCCATCTCTAAATGTGCAGCCATATTCTAACCAGTCTCACATGTACACACGCGTGAAGGGACAAAGCATGTAACCGGAAGCAGTCCCACCCTCCAAGACCCATAGAAGAGACCTTTCTTTCTCCTGAGCACAAGCCATGCTGGAGGGCAGCTCCAAAGACACTGGAGAGATGCTGGGAAGTGATGGAGTCATAGCCGTGAGCTAGCTGGCTAGGATAATGCACTCTGGATCCCTTGAAGTGGAGGTGCTACTCTTATGCTCCCCAAGAAACACATGGCATTTGGGAAGACACCATAAGATAGTACAACTACATATCATGCCATTTCACATTGCACTTCATTGGTAAAAAATGGCTCCTTGGGATTAGGTTTGTTTGTCCACTGCGGCAGTGAACATAATACTCCATACAATCTTTGATTTTGGCATCAGGGTGAGAAAGGAGTGAATAAAAATGCTACCTGGAGGAAAAGAAAGAGGGATCTGGCCATAAGCATGACTGGGTATGCCTTGACACTTTTTGGCTTACTGGCTATGATCTTTGCAGGCCCTGTGTGAAGCAATCAGGCTTGGAGTAAGGTTGTTGTTACACTTACTCACATCAAGCCACAGGAATGAACAGGAGATGTAGATGAGCTGCTTCCAAATTTCACTGGCAATCTTCTGTAGCTGTAGCCCACAGCTTTCAAGAAAAATGCATTATCCAGGATGCATCATAGCTGCATCTGAGGTGGGAGTCCATACCCTCGAAAATGTCTTTAGTACCTTTCTAGAAAGAGAGAAGGACAGGAAGGGGCTAAGAAAATGTCAAGAGTACCACCACTAACTGGGAAGACTGAGTTTGCCCATATAGACAAAATAAAATCAGAGGTGGACCAAAGGCCAAGGAAATAGAAAAATGCTCTGCCCATTCAGGGAGTATGTTTCTAAAAGTGTCACCAACTTTTGCATTCAACAATCCTTGGAAGGCACCTGGTAATTTGGTGGGAACAGGACTAAAGCTTGTATTTGTGGATGCATGTCAAGCAAGTGATGGGTCAGCTAAAGGGCACCTAAGTCCAGGATGGCTCACGTGTAACTTTGGGGTGTCCAGGGCAGATATGGACTCATTTTGGTCACCTAGCTTTCTGGTAGGAATGTAGATTGTAGATGGTTATGTCTTGAAAGACTCTGGGGAAAGTGAAACAAAGTGGTCTATTAGGGTTGTGGTCACCTCTTGCTTCCAGGGTAGGCCAATATCACTGTGATGGCTCTGAGTTTTGTGGATGATTTTTAGACTTTTTTTTTGTTTTACAGATCTGTTTGATTTTAATACAGACACACATATGATGTATAGAGGCTGAGGAGGCATAGGAGGGCGAAAGGGCTGATATGTATTATTCCAGTTTCAGTTCTGAACCAAGACCCTACTTGCCTGTTGCATACCTGGCCCATCTTATTTTTGCCTTTGAATCACTAGGAGTGTAGGAATCAAATTTAGGAATCAAATTTCAGGTTTGAAATTGCTCCCACGGAGGGGCGGGGAAGGGCGGGGAATGACTTCAGAAAGGCCTAGCGTAGAAGAAGGATCCATATTTCTCCATTTTAGAAACAGCAAATTTTATCTCCTATTTCCCAAGTGTGAGCCTGAATATTGCGGGGAAATTAGCTAAATTGGTTCAGCAAACTTTTCCATAAATCATTTTAACCTCATCATTAAGATGTGATTGGGAAATTTACCTTCTTGACTGCAACATACTTTATAACCATGATTATTAATTTAACTGGAGGAGTGGCCCAAGAAACTAGAGTGGATTGTTCTCTGGATCTGTCCTCCCACACACAACTCAATCTTCTTCCCTGATCACTTAAGAATGGCAGAATTCTCTTCCTGGCTTCTGTGCTGTAAGTGGAAAAAGAAATTGACTTAAAGGGACAATCACAACCCGTTTTACATCTCAAGTTAATTTGTTTTGTGTAGTTGGCTTGTAATATCATTTAGAGTTTTCTTTGCTGTGTTGTGAGGGTGAGGGATCAATTAGATGAAGGGGAATTAATTATACCCATCTATATTTGAAACTCCAAATGCAAAGATGCTGTGCCAGCGCAAATGAAATTGACTTGAAAAAACGTGAAACAGACCAATTTTGTTTCATTGCCCAGGTTTATGGCTATGGCAACAGAGCTTCCTCAGAGGCAAACCTGAACATCTTCTTGCTGAAATTAAATTTAACATTAAACAAGACACTTAGAAAAGAAGCAAGATGTTTATTTTTCTAAGACTATTTCAACTGATTAAATATTGGTTCCTAACAGACTAGAAGAATAGTAAATAACATCAGGCTTTTGTTTCATTGCAAGCGGGAAGTCTTGGCTTCAACCGTGGTATTGTATGCATAGGATATTAATAAGCTAAATGATAAAGAAAAAAAAAAAAAAAAAGAAAAGCACAAGCAAGTGACGTCTTTTAGAATATAAAGTTACATACGAATTTGTTAGTATCGGCCCAGAAAATGATCTTTGATTTGTAGGTTTTCCCAGATCACATCAAAGCTGATGGGTATGAGCCACCCATTCAGGATATATGGAAGAAGCAGTTGATTTCTTTTGTGAAGAAAGGAATCTAGGCTGTAGCCGTGTTGGTCTGCCTTTGTGCGGAAACATATCTAAAACAATGGAAGCCACCGCACAAGGCAGTGGGCCGCAGGGGAAGTTCTGAAAGGAGAATAACACAAGGTTTCTCTGCCGGCAAACAAAGGGGAGAACATTATCAATCGAGCGTCAGTACTGAAAGTAATGAAAAAGTATGGAAAAGTGCTGGCAGAAAGTGAGAGGAGCATTTGTGAGTATGGCCCTGAGAGGGTGCAGAGACAGGAATTGCTGGGGCCGCAAGGATGCTTGGAGAGACTAGCTGTGAACAAGGAGATTCCTGGCTGCAGTTTGTCCCAGCCGCGCTCAGGGAACTAGGACTTTGCATGCATTCTTTGTAAATAGGATTGCTCCAAAGAAATGCATCACAAATTTCTTCTAGCAGAAAAACCTGGCAAGAATGCAAATGCTGGCAAAATGCTCAAGACAAGGGCACCAATAAATACTAATATAAGGATGCTAAAAATTAGAAGCAGCCCAATCCTAGACACTATTATTTCTATGAGTAGCTCAGCTGCCACTGGATTATATACTGGTCTACTCAGTTAAGGGTCTGAAGGACTGTACATAGGATTTGAGTTCTATTTTAGTTAAAGTTTTTCAGAAACGTACTACCCTGCTCTCTTACATACCGTTTTTTGGAATGCTCTGACCCTGAAGGTATCCTTTTTGGACTGAACTCCCAGGTGTGTGTGTGTTTGTGTGTGTGTGTGTGTGTGTGTGTGTGTGTGTGTGTGTACACACATATATATGACAGGAGGAAGCCTATCATTAAAAAAAAAAAACCCAGAGGAAAGAGCAGGATTTTCCCCCAAGAAAATTCATCAGAAATGTATGGGGAAAAGACCTTAATATTGTCCTCATGGGAACAATGTGTGTGAATACCATGTGAGTTTGCATTGTAGGATACATCCATATACTGCTTCCCTGAAGACAAGGACAGCTGCAAAATTTTGCTTCTTTCACCGTGAAGAGATTGGAGTGGAAACAACCTGATTTTGCGCGCACATGTTTGCAACACTGCTTCCTCCCCCATTCCTTCTGCTCTCCTAGGATCAGATCCTGATCCATAAAAATGACTCAGTGTTTGCCTTAGCATGGGTCATCTTTGTCTCACCACATGTGAGACACAAAATTCCTGGTGTCTGAGTTTCGCCCGTGCAGCTACTACCCTCTACATCTAAATCTCCGCTCCATATCTTCCTCCTGCCGCTATTATGCACAATTCTGTTCCCTATAAACAATAGTAGATTGCAGAGGGGGTTCTTATAAAAGAAGTGGTATTAAATACATTTACATCAAAAGAAGGAAGAGTTAAGGACAAGGTAGAAGATGGCTACGTAGTGGTGAGAGATGACTCATGCTATAACCCTGGAATCCAAATATTTAGTAGCACACTTCTAACTCCCTTTCACCACCCACAACATACACAGAACAGTACAGTGGAAAGTAATTATCGCTGCTTCAGCTGTTCACTGCTTGTCTGGATCCATTAGGAAGGATCGTGCGAAATGTATTTTATATTTAATCCATTAAGGTAGAAAAGATTGGAAATTAAATTTTGTCCTGGGATCTCTTTGATTTCTCACATACATCCTCAGGACGTTGTTTAGTTCTAATGTCCTCGGCCACTTTGAAACAAAACCTCTGAGTTGTGAAATCACCTGGTTGCTATGGTTATTACGGTGAGTTCACCAACAGAGCAGGTGAGGAAATGGATGGAAACCGAAGGTAACACCATAATTTAACACAGCCAGAAAACTGATTTAGCTAAGCTTCCAAGGATTCTTCTGACACGGTAGATCCTATACCACGCTTATCCCAAGTCCAGCTTCTGAAGACTGGAAGAGAGAAGAGAGGTTGGACTAGAAATTTCTACTTGCAATCCACAATTCCTTGAATAGGGTAAGTAGTACTCCGCAGCAATTAGGGATGTTCTTACTTGTGTCTTGGGACCATACCAAAATCATGCAATAGTTCTATGACTATAGATGCAAAGGTAGCTTAAAGCTTTTTTTACATCTACCTTCTGAGCTAGACAAAAGGGTCTAGATTCAAGGATTTCATCCAACGTTTACTAACAAATAATGGGGATACAACTTAACAGGAGAGAGTGCAGAAGTAGACTCATAGATTCATAGATTGTAAGGCTAGAAGGGACCTCAGGAGATCCAGCGGGTCCAGCCCCCTACACCAAGCAGGCAAGACAACTGAGGTCAGGTGACCCCAGCAAGGTGACCATCCAGTCTCCTCTAAAAAGTTTTTAAAAGGTTTACTGGAGACAGCATAATTTTCAAAACATTTTCCATGAGGTGTCGGCAACGATTTGAATATTAAATGCCAGGTTCTTCTGGCTGCTGCACCAGTGTTGCATCAGGGAAGGGTAAAGTGGCTTTACAGTCTCTGATATTTCAGGCCTTATAGTGTCATTGTCATTTATTAGCAAAGCTGCGGCTTCCAGAGAGAGGTTCACAGATGTGGATTTTAATTAAAGAAATGTAATTTTCAGCTGTGTGTCCTTCTTGTGTACCTGACAATAACAGCTTCTGGTTCTCACACAGGAACCTTCACACTGCTCCACCAAGGAGAACTAGAGCAGTTTCCTCCCAATACAGCAGCTCCGCTACATGATGCTACAGAGTCTTCGACGGTTGCTATTGGGCACAAAACAAAAGGAAGAAGAAAGCTAATTAATATTAAGACACAAGATCAGTGGTCCTCAATTTTTTCCACACTAGGATCTGTCTCACAATATTTTCCATACTGAGATCACCCCTCTGTTTAGCAAGTGTGTGGTCTACCGCTGGTGAACATGTCTCCCCAGTGCCATTGATAATCCCATCCCACCCACCACCTCAGCTGAGAACTACTGCTACAAGGGATCAGTATGAAGTTCTATCGCAAGGGGAAGGAGCCCAATTCAAAGTGGGCTGTACAGAGATGTACCACATAGTGGTCATCTACGTGATAGCTGCATGGTCCCTGTATGGATCCTTGGTGGTTTCTTGCGTACTTTGCTTATACATTTGTATAGATACCCCCTGGGCACATCTACATGTGAAAATGCTCTGGGCACTTACATGCGCGAGGAAGCAGGAGCAGATTTGCTGCTCATGGTAGCAGTCTGCTCCCACCCCCATCAGGCCTGCACCAGCCCCATGCAGCAGCCAGTGGGAGCTCTAGCCCAGGGTGCTAATGGGTGCTGGCCCAGGGATCACGGGGCCAGGAGACAGCTGTGTCCTAGAAGGGGCTGGGAGATTGCTCCCTGCCCATGGCAGCTGTCTGCTGCTGAGGCAGGCTCTGCCACCGGAGCCAGGGCAAAGAAAATGTTCCCCCGGCCCCGCAGCAGGGAGCTCCCAGCCCCTGCTCTGTAATCGCAATCACAGAGCAGGGGCTGCGAGAGTTATCCGCCAGTAATTACTGTGCAGTAATTTGCTCTAATGTCAAGCACAGCGTCTCGTGTAGACGCACCTCCTGTATGCAGAATTCAGCTGATGTTTTGTGCTCAGAGTTCCTGTAATGGAAGAAACCCATATCAACTGGACTCTCCTAATGAGACTTTTAAGAAAAAATTATGAAAGAATAAAAGTGTTCACACATATAGTTATTTTGTACTAAATGTTTCTGTTTGTTCCTGTTTTGCTCTTTGTACATGAAAACACTTGCATATAGAACAGTATTTATAAATATAGAACAGTAATTATTAAGCAGTGTGCCTCAAACAACTTACATTTCTTGGGGAAAATATTTATTCAGCTTAGTTTTTATATCCAGAACTTCATGCCTCTGTTCCCTCATGTAAAGATGTGGTTTAGGCTATTTATTCAACTCTGTAAGGCACTAATTGATTTGATGAATTAGTCCAGATCACACATTGAGTCAATGGCAGAATGAGACTGAAATCATGACCTCCTGACTCTAAGCCTATTACTAAGCCAGAGCTACTTAACCTATATGGTTATTAGGAGCTTTTAATATTCATGTATTTTGCTCATGGACAGTGTTTTATTGAAGTATGTTAAAATAAAATTGAATGATTGGCCAGATTTTCCTGGTAACAAGCTGTGTAGCTCAACTGGCATGGAAGACTTTTTGAACCAAATAAAATGCCATGCATAAATGTCGGATCCTATCACAATGCCTGTGGAAAGTGTTATTTGTCTTTATAGCATTGCAAAAAGCTGTCTACATCGCCTTACAGAACCAGGAATGCTAATTACACTATGGACCCGTAATGATGTAAAATGTCCAACATGCCTAGCAAACACTATCTTGTTTTCCTCTACTCTGCCATGGAAAATAAACCATATATTTCTGAGATACTGCCTAGGTGATGCTGATTAAAAGACATTAGTGCTTAACAGTGGATAGCCTTATCATCTAAACTTCAAAGCAACTCCTGAACATACATGAACACCCAAGCAAAATGTAAATTGCTCTAGTCTCTAATTAACCAGACAGTGTTCAGGATAATCAGACTTTGGTTTGAGAAGGAAGGGAAAGCAGGGTACAGAGGAGCCAGATGTTGAAAGGAGCCTGGAGGTCCCTCCCCTTCTGCATCTCTTCCTATTCCCACCATACCCAGTGATTTAAACTTCCCTCCGAGTGTACTGAGCCAAGGCAGGGAACAACAGGAAAAATACCCACAAAATCCGAAAAAGGGCAGCTGTAAATGATTTTCAAAGTGAGAAGGTTTCTCAATGCCCAGTCAAAACTGAGAAGACTTTAATATGTTAATGATGTTCCACATTAATCCCCCAAACAGAGACCAGTTTGTCGTCGGATGCAAACGGAAAAGACTCACCCTTTTACTATCTGCCCCCTCCTGACAACAATCCCTCCTTTGACAAGGGCACGGTGTTGGAGTTCCAGTTTGTTTTGCACAGCAAGTTGGGCCTCTGGACGGAGAATTGCTCTCTCTTTTGGGATAGGAACAAGTCCAGCACATTGAAGCCATCGGCCAAGCCCCTCCCCACCCCAACTTCTGTGATTTGTAACTAAAAATGCTGGTTTTTGGAAACGTCCCTGAATATTTTATGCCACTTTTCTTCTTTCATTCACACAGGGGAAACAACAAGAGGGTCCTCTGATGAATGTTGCGGATCACCATGGTTACGGTTCAGAGATGCGGCGAAAAGCAATTATGGTGGGACACAGTGGAAAAAGAAATGCACCTCTTTGTCAGAATTTCAGAACAGCTGTAATAACACGTCGGCACCCAAACCAATGTAAAGTAACTGAAATATTGTGGCATGTTAAATGCCAGCGCATTAAAAAACAGGGTTTCAATGTCACATTATTTAAAAAGGCAGGAAGCATTAATTTCCAGCTGCACTTTCAGCTTGTTAAGTAATCCAGGGGGAATACAGGAAGGGGAGAAAGCACACAGTGCAAGGGTTTAAATTTGAGGTGTGAAATAAAACACTCTTCAGAAAGGCACTGGAATGCACTTGTAGCAGATTTAATCTGACAGCAACAATGGTTTCCCATTTTAGGCTGCATGAGATTTATCTTTTCCCTCAGCAATGGAGCGCCAGAAAGATGATGGCAATGATATTCTGACCTTTCCCATTTGGGGGATCTCAAAGCACTTTAACCAACATGCATTCAGTTTCACGGCCTCTCGGCAAGGTATGCCGCGTGTTTTTGTCCTTGTGTGACATGGCGGCTCTGGAAGCTGTAGCTCATTTATTGGGGCTTCCTGGCTTAGGGTTTCACAGACCGTCTTCTTTCCCCCTCCTGGGGCCTGGGCAGCTTCTCAGAGTGCCGAAGGTCTTGTCTTACTTGCTCTTTTCCTTTCAAACATGTAAACAAGAAAATAATGGCATCTTGGGATTCTCCCTGAGAGTCTCCCTGCGACCCTTCCAGCTCCGTATGCAATCAGCCCCAGCTCTGCAAGTGCGGTTTCTAGGTTTCTTCTCCTCCTGGTCAGCGGGGATGTTGTGAATCAAGATAATCGATGACCTATTTCTTCTTCCTCTGCTCTCCTGGTTACTGAGACAAACCTGAAAATATGAAACAAGGACATCCTAAGGGTTCAAAGATTTAGCTAATTGCATTTAGCTAATTGCACACACATGCACGCATACATACATACACACGCACATACACACAGATAGAGAGAGAGAGAGAGAGATAAAGAGATAGATAGATAGATATGTCATTGGTTTTAAGACAATATTATAATTTTGAGATGCTTGACTTGTGCTTTTTAAGCATTTGGGATGTGTAGTACTGATTATACAGTCACAAGGGAATTAGATGTTGGTTTGTAGGGAAACCTGATGAAACAGGAAGGAATTGTGTCTTCCTTGAGTTGCAGTCACAATCCAGTACCTCCTATAATCCAAGTGGCTTGCTTTATTTACAGCCTCAACAGAGGAGACTCAATACCTGAGTAGCTATGGAGAATAAACACCGTTCTATACCCAACGGGCTAATTTACCCAAAGCAAGATCAGGATGACAGGATACGGTATATTGGGAGTCTGACCTGCCAAAGCATCCATGATGCTTGTTCTCAGGATGCTTCATTTCACTTATAAGAGTTGGGACTCCCTAGCAGTAAAAAACAAGATAAATTATTAAATTAGTGAACTTATTCAAATAAAATCATACGGAACAGAACAAATTCCTCACTTATGCCCCAAAACGTAACTCTACCTGCTGAAAGCCTGCTGAAGGGAAAAGGTCTTACACTGCTTCCAGAAAATGCACAGCTTGGACTCTGATAGCCCACAAAAGGAAAGGAGTTTCAGAGCTGAAGACAGACTATCAAGAACAGATGGTATTTTCAGGAGGTTGGTCTCAGCTGACCTTAGTGATTGTGACACGCAGTATCCAGGTCCCGTTGTGCAGATCTGATGTACGTCCAATGAGACTGAAGGATTTAGTACAGTATTTTCCCTGGAAGATCCATATTGGGCCTCACTCCCCTGGGACAACAGCCTCACGGGTTTAAAGGGTTCTCTGGTATCACCGTGAAAAAGAACCGAAGATTAAAATTAGAGACTCTTGTCTAATGTAATTTATGCTCATAAATAAGAACAACTTGGTGTAGAGCAAGGCAAATTTTCAGAAGCTGGCTGCCAGCCAAAAAGAGGCATCTTTCTTTTAAAAAATTCTATACGCTTCGCTAGTTTGGAGTCTACGGCTTTGTGTCATTGACTCCCCTCCCGACGAGTTCACAGAGTGAAGGGAGTCAGTCTATCAGTCTGGGTGACTTTCTTATCCAGCCTGGGAATTTGCCAAGAGACAGAAACTGGTATCATGTCAGCAGGCACTTGAACTGGAGCTGACTTAAAAGGTGCCAGCTTAAGTGGCTGGCAAGATGAATGAAAGCAACTTTGCTTCTACATACAAATCAGATGGGGTAGGAGCAGAGAGTGTATTTATAGACTGTTCTTACATGATCAGACATAATTATAGGAAGGCAAATCTTTAAAAAGCTGTAACAAAACATTTCAAATCTGCCCACCCTCAGGAAAAAGAAAGCTCAAAAAACCCAACCCGTTCATTTAAAAACGTCTGCTTCATGCACCTGATATTTTTAACACACTTGTAATTCATACAGTTTACACCAGTTCAACTCTACTGTGAGAGATCCGGACATGAAAATACCATTAATCTGAGTGAAAGTTGAGGTGCCAATATAGGGCCCAGTCCTGTAAAGGGCTGAGCCCTCAAGGTGCTGGACTGCACTCAGATCCCACCAAAGTCAGTGGGATTTGGTGGCACCCAGGATCTACGTCTGAATGGGTCGCTCCTTAGAGAAGGTTCCCTTCCAACTATGGCAGAACAGACTTGAGATGGGAAACAGTCAGAACAACTGAAACTGCCACCAGCTTCTGCAGCAATGGATAGCATTGTCAACGCATCCTTTGTGCTACAGGCACTTGGAGTTTAAATGGGGGAAAGATAAAAGAGAGGATTTTCAAACAAAGGTTTCATTGCAGATTGCCGGTTTCTCATTGCTTTATTTTTTGCTGTATGCACATGTCAGATAAGTGGACTTGCAAATAACCTTAATTAGAAATGGGGATTACACTGGGCCAGAATACACTGGACTCTGTTTGTCTCCGACAATCCTGCTGGGAACACACGTGGCCAATTTGCCAAGAAACAGACAGACATTAAAGTTAGCTTCATTCTTAGTCGTGGCATACAGCGTCTGCATTTGTCATAGCCAGTTCATAAATGCAGTGTTTATGAATAATCCCTCACTTGTAATGAACTTAGTGGAAGAAAATAGTAACTGCATTTCAAGCAGCAAGATTGAGTGTTGTAGCACAACACTTCTGGCTGTGATCTGATTCAATATCTCCTCAGCCAAGGATCAGGCAAGGCTTACAAGTAGATGGTGAATGTGACAGATGTTATAATTAAAGCATGGCAAGTCCATAATACCAAGTTACTTTAAAAGTAACTGACTCCACCAGGCCTAGGGGCAGTGAGGACTGGGTTAAGGAACTTCTGGAGGGGTTGGACGTGTTCAAATCAGGAGGTCCAGATACTCTCCACCCCAGGGTATTGAGGGAATTGGCAGGGGTTATCGTGGGGATCCTGCCATGGCTTCATGAGCACTCGTGGTGCTCTGACTATTTGCCAGAAGACTGGAAGAAGGCCAATGTGGTCCCCATTTTCAAATAAGGGAGGAGGGAGGACCCGGGCAACTATATGCCAGTTAGTCTTACTTCTGTCCTGGGGAAGCTCTTTAAGAAAATTATCCAGGAGCACATCTGGGAAGGACCAGCAGGGGGGGATGATGCTCAGGGGCAACCAGCACAGTTTTATTAGGGGCAGATCCTGTCACACCAACCTGATTGCCTTCTATGATCAGGTCACAAAATCATTGGATGCAGGTGTCGCAGTTGATGTAGTCTTTCTGAACTTCAGGAAGGTCTTTGACACCGTCTCCCACCCCATTCTCATTAAAAAGCTAGGTGACTGTGACATTGATGCGTACACAGTCAAATGGGTTGCAAATTGGTTAGGGGGCCACCAGAGAGTGGTGGTGGATGGGTCATACTTGACCTGGGGGGATGTGGGCAGTGGAGTCCCCCAGGGCTCGGTCCTCGGGCCTGCACTGTTCAATTTCTTTATTAGCGACTTGGATAAGGGGGTGAAAAACACCCTGTTCAAATTTGCTTATGACACCAAGGTTTGGGATGAGGTGGGCATGCTAGAAGGGAGGGACAGGATACAACTGGGCCTGGACAGGTTACAGGGGTGGGCGAATGAGAATAAGATGAGATTCAATACTGACAAGTGCAGGTTACTGCGCTTCAGCAATAAGAACCAGCAGCAGACCTATAGGCTGGGGAACTCCTTTCTTGAAAACACGGTGGCTGAAAAAGATCTTGGAGTCATTATCGATTCCAAAATGAACATGGGCCACCAATGTGAGGACACAGTCAGTAAGGCCAACTGCACCTTGCCATGCATCCACAGATGCATCATGAGTAGGTCCAAGGAGGTGACATTGGTCAGGCCGGAGTTGGAGCACTGCGTCCAGTTCTGGGAGCCGCACTTCAAGAGGGATGTGGACAACATGGAGAGGGTCCAGAGGAGGGCTACCCACATGATCTGGCAGACCCTATGAGGAGAGGCTACAGGACCCAAACCTGTTCAGCCTCCACACGAGAAGGCTGAGAGGGGACCTGGTGGCCATCTACAAACTTACCGGGGGGGACCAACGGGGAATGGGAGAGATCCTGTTCCCCCAAGCAACTCCTGGAGTAACAAGGAATAAAGTTCATGAGTTGTTTGAGAGTAGGTTCAGGCTGTACATCAGGAGGCATTACTTCACTGTCAGGGCGACTAGGATCTGGAACCAGCTTCCAAGGGAAGTGATGCTCGCTTCTACTTTGGAGTCTTTAAGAGGAGGCTTGCTGATTACCTAGCTGAGGTCATATAAGCCCAGTATTCTCTCCTGCCCATGGCAGGGCGTCGGACTTGATGATCTACTTAGGTCCCTTCTGCCCCTACGTCTGTGAATCTATGAAAAGCAGAGTTGTGTCAGTTTGTTAATTTCTGTCCCTCTGACATTTACATTGGGAAGATTAATCACGTATTTTTGTATCACCAGCTATGCTTTTGTTTACATATTTGTCTTTCGGCTCAGCGAACGCAACACATCGAAACCAGTCAGTTTCACTTCTGATTCTAGTCGGCTTCATTTTTGCATTCTCATACAGAAGCAGGGCAGAGCTGCAGTTGGGGTCATGAGACAGCAGAGAAGTCTTGAGATCCCAGCTTGTACCAGCAAAAGCTTGGGAAAAACGAAATTTAAAAAGTGCTCTGCTTATTGCAGAGGGTACTTAGGACGGCTGGCTGGAAATGGTCTCTCTTTTTCCAAAATGTTCATTTGTTGTTTTGGCACTGATCTCTTTCTGCTAGTCAGGGGAACACATCACTGTTGTTACCACTTCCAGGTTATTAATGCAAAAGGACTAGACAGCAGCACAACTTTACAGAATCTCAAAAGACAAATAAAAATTAAAAAGAAACATTAAAAGCAATGCTGTCCTTTAGACTTCTTCGTAAAGCACTGGACTAGCTTTCAGAAGACCAGTGATGAAACTGCAGCTGAGACACCAACTCCCTACGAGACGCTTATGCTCAAAGTTAAGTCCTTGCTTACCTTTCAGGACTTGGGACTTTCATAGATTCATAGAAGCTAGGGTCGGCAGGGACCTCAACTAGCATCAAGTCCGACCCCCTGCCTAGTCAGGAAAGAGTGCCGGGGTCAGATGACCCCAGCCAGACACTTATCCAGCCTCCTCTTAAAGACCCCCAAGGTAGGGAAGAGCACCACCTCCCTTGGAAGCCCGTTCCAAATTTTGGCCACCCTTACCGTGAAGAAGCTTTTCCTAATCTCTAGCCTAAATCTGCTCTCTGTCAGTTTGTGACCATTGTTCCTTGTTACCCCAAGAGGCGCCCTGGTGAACAGAGCAGCTCCAATCCCTTGCTGTGCTCCCCTAATGAATTTGTAGGAAGCCACAAGATCACCTCTCAGCCTTCCCCTGCAGAGGCTGAAGAGGCCCAGGTCCCTCAGTCTCTCTTCATGGGGCTTGTCCTGTAAGCCCCGAACCATACGACTGGCCCTCCTCTGGACCCCCCCGAGTCTATCAACATCCTTCTTGAAGGCTCAGGATACCCTATGCTTCAGGGCAGTGGGGCTACAACCTAAATTAGTTTAAAACGGACTACCTTTGGTGGTGGCAGCAATCTAACACCAACAACATACAGGGTTCAGAGTGGACTAACTAGAGGAGTATTTAGCCTCTTCCCCAGGAATGTTTTATCGCCCAGGGGGAGACTCAGAGGGTTGCGAGACTGCTACTGGAGCCCACACTAGCTAATGTCAGCTGAGGCATACGCTGGACTAACAAGCATATCTTTAATGTCTCTGGGCCTCAAATCCCCATCTATAAAATGGAGATAAAAATATATACTCCCTTTGCCTCTCATCTGTTTTGGTTATAAGATCCTTCAGGGCAGGGGCCATTCCTTACTGCACAGAGCCATATGAGAGGCCTGGATGTTGATTTGGGAATTTTAAGTAAAACTGAAATGCAGATAAATCGAATATGTTAATTACTTTATACTGGGTTGGTATGTGGTAACTTCACCGACTTCAAATCAGACTATGCGCCCAAGGTATTTACATCAAACTAGTTTTAACAAAACCTAAATAATAGGCCTAAACCTAGCTGACAATATCCTTTGAAGCTGTTGGAATTGGTCGGTAGTTTCTGACACAACTAGCAGGTTTGCTGAGGCAGAAAAATATCTCAGCAAATGTTTCAAGGGAAAGAAAATAAAGTAGGAGCTTTTCAAATCAGAAAATAAAACTAGCTGTTATACTGGTGCCAACAAGCAAGCTAAGTTTACTAACCGAGGGAAGCTCAATGGGCCAAAGTATGCTCCACACCCCAAATCTATCTTCTTTTCTATGGTCATAAAAGAGATTTCTTACTTTGAAAGCGTCTGCGTTTATTTACCTATTATATTTCCTGCCTAAGATGATCTATCGAGATGTTACATGTGGCTCCTAAGGGTACGGAAAGAAAATAAAAGGCTGAGAAAGCAAAGGTAAGAGGAGTTCAACATAGTCAAAGATGTTACTGAAATTTTAATAACCAAAAAAGGTCTTGAGCTGGCATAAATCAAAGCAATTGATCCATTGACTTCAATGGAGTTGGGCTAATTTATATTGTCTGAAGATAAGGTCCAGTGATCCCACCGTGAACAACTATTTCTCCCCCAGATGCAACTCAAGAGATGAAATACTCCCTCAATAGTGTCAGAGCAAAATTTTGTATAGAAGTCAAACTCCCGTGAACAACACTTGGATTAAGATTTTACCCAAAATATTTTGGCCTGGCTCCTGTGGTGCTTCTGGGGTGAAAGGAATTGGTGAGGTGACCTACTTGGTAATGCTTCAGCTTGATTCATAGTCTGAACTATTCCCATATTACCAGACAGTATTGTAATAAAACATAACTGGACATTAAGAGTAGATAGTTTTCGGATTATGGAACGGGGTTAGAAGAATGACTTCACTAATGCCGTCTCAGTCTCCATTCTGGAAAAGCAAGCAGTCCTTTCATTCCCATTCTGCAGAAAATCATTTACTACTGAGTTACAGGTTGATTTGACCCACTTCTACCAACAATAGATTTGCAAGTGCGCCATTTAAAAAGAACCTCTAGTCAATTAGGACTTCACAGACCATTAAGCCATTTACCACCAAAAAACTGAATCCTGCAGCCGCTCTTTCTTGTAACATGTGCTGCAATATGAAATTTGATATCATAATTGTATCCTGGAAGCACCTTGTATCAAAGCACTAAGACTCAGTAGTGAGAGAATTTTTTTCTTGATCATACTAGTTCTCCACGAGGATTCACAGGACACCGATTTTTAGAGCCAGGCAAATATTTCAACAAATGTTTTGCGAATATTTAAATTAAGCTGAATTGCTTCCCCGGGAGATGGTACTGCTGACGTGAACACTGGAGGGAAGAAATTTGCTGTTCAGAATCAAATTTTAAATGACATTTAGGCCATGCTTAAGCAGCAGATGTTAAACTCACAGAGGTGAATATCAGCACCAGAAACTGACTCCAAAGTTGGTCTCAGCCCATGAGAAAATGTGCCATATGTAACAATCTAATGGGAATTATCCAGAATATGGTATTGGTCATCAGCTTCAAAGGAGCTATAGAAACTGAAAATGTAGCCCATATGACCAACTACTTATTAACAAAGTTGTAGTTACTCACATACAATTATCTACTGAATAATGTTGAACAAACACACACGATAAAGAGGTAAACGTATGAGAAACCTTCTCAAAAGGGAGTAAAAGAGCGTGTGATGAATAAATGATGAGCAATGACTCCCTCATCTCCACGGGCACACAACGTCATTGACTCCCTTCCCTGGAGAAGCATCAGAACATCACCCTCCTTCAGCACCCAGCAAGACTCACGCCTTTCCTCTGTGTACACTTACCCCCCCAGCCCTCTTTCTCTGCACGGATCTACTTAGGGCCCGGAAGTGCCATCGCGACCAGGTCCCAGTGCAACTCAGCATTTTCTCCATTTCTGGTAGTCTGAATGAGCATTGAGGAAGCCACAGTGAGGAAAAATAGCTCATACTCCAGAGTGCAGAAAGCTTGGGGGATGTTGAATTTCAGTCAAATCAGGAGCTGCAACCTGACTTCACTTTCCAGGGACCAAACAGTACCTTTGTTCTCTTGCATAGGCAGTGCCATAGCAAGGTGGGTGCAGGGGGTGCGCAGGGTGACTGTCCCAGGCACCAAAGCAAAGGGGCACCCACAGGTGCTGCCCTGCCGGGGCGGAGCACAGGACAGAGCCACAAGCAGCTACTTTTAGGGGGTGTGGGGATGGGGACAGGGTGGCTCCTACCGCAGTGGGCACTCCTGAGCAAGCATGGGGTGGGGGGGCTGAATCTGTGTATGGGGCAAGGGTGGGCTTTGCCCCAGGCACCAAACTTTCTTGCCATTGTACTGTGCACAGGTGGGCCACTGGTTCTTGTAACCCGGGAAAAAATACGGACTACCCCCCACCCATAGCTTAGTTTTCTAAAGATCATCTAGAGGTTAAAACATCTTGGATGGCTTTTGCTTATTCCCCCCTTAACTTTTCAGATCTTTCTGCTGTTCATTGGGTCCTTAAATATTTCTGCAGAGTGTCTGTAGTAAAGATGAGATTTTATCAAATGATATTACTTCATTAACAACCTTGATAATGTTATTTTTAAGCAATAAAAAATAAAAAAAATAAAAAAAAAACAGATGAGAGGCGTAAAACAGAAAGAGACACGCTTCTTTTCCCACTACCACACAGCACTTTTATTCACACTTTTCTCCCACCGACTGTTACTTCTTTTTTCAAAACTCCGAACCCAAGATAGGCTGGTGATGGATTTCAAAATCCTGTTTATAAATAGAGTTTGGGTTAGACTTCAAACTATGCTGGCTTGGATATTTCATGTGTTTTGCAGGAAAACCTGGCCAAGATCACTGGAGCAAACTTTATTCAGATCATCAAGGCCACAAGATGTTTTTGGTTCTAGTTTCAGAAGGGCAGCCTCGCTTCTGTGAGCATTAGTTCAACCGTATCTCTCTGCTTGCAATTCAAATATGCAAGGATTTGCTCTAGTGGTTGAACTAGTAGAGACATTCCTTTAAACAGGCCGGGTAAAAAGCAAGCAAACTTGAAAAGGTTTCGGTGATTGGGTCCAATTCAGTTGGAATAAGCTGCTAAAAGTATGAAATAAAAGAAAGATGCTGGATCCAAACTCCTAACACATGTTTGATCAGAAATTACTGCTCAAAACCTTCTCCGCTTTAGAAAATGCAGAACCCAAACACTCCACACTTTTAAGAAGGTCTGGCTGAGGCGTTTAGGATGAGAGCCATTTAGATTAAGAAGGTTGGACTTCTTGAAATCACAAAATAGGAATGAAAAAACATGCTGAACAAAAAAGCCAAACTGCTGTGGAAGCTATTTTATCAGCCTGTTAGATCCTCGAACTCCCAGGGATATTAATTCGTTTCTCAGCAGCGTCAGTCAAGAAGGAAGTTTGCCCCATGATGTCAGCCGGTGGATTTCCAGACCGCAGGCTCACGTCAGGGGGTCGGCAGCTCTTAGCACTGGTATTTTACCTTGTGAAGGATGGGAAACACACTAAGCGTGGCGTTTGTCTTGGCCCCACAAAACAGGACCAGTTCCGTTCCACATTAACCAGGAGACTGTTGTTCCAACAATGGAAAACAGAAGGGGGGAAGAGATGAACTCAGGGCATGCAGGGCAGCAAAGCCAAAAAACACACAGCAGACACTGCAGCTATGCTGAGACACACATGTCAAGCCAAGTCAATGCTCGGCACATCAAAAAACTCGCAAAGCACTAAGCACCTACCCTCAAATGAGCCTGAAAGAAGAAATGTACATTTGCGCTTCAGATTCCTAAGCAGATCACTCCAAATATGGCAGAATCTGAGTTTGCACGTAATCTTCCCTGCAAACTGTACATGCCCGTATATTTTTCAGTCAAACGGTTGGAATGGGAGAGAAATTAAGAGGGACAGATAAAGGGGGAATAGATGTTTGCAGATGAAATTTGAAATTATGGGAAGAGGTAAGAAGGTTTCCAAAATTAGAAGAAGACTCAACAACACAAGCGTGGTTGTCAGAAACGATAGGGAAGACCTGGTTCAAGATGAACCAAGAGAGTGGGTAGAGGAGAGGATTAACAACTGACATTAAAAAAAAAAATGCAGTTCTTCTGACTCTGAAGGAGTTGCACTTAATTATGGGTTGGTTCATTTGACCAAGGAGGTCTGGAGAAAGTCCATCATGACAAGAAGGACAGTTTTAAGCTAGCTTTACAAAACCAGCAGAACTGCCTGATGGTGGGGGCTGGAACAAGTTACACATTTGTGTCAGCATGAGAAAATGTTCCCGTATCTGCCCGGACACATCCTTGTGGCACGAAAGTATGTGGAGACTGTATCCAGGGGATGAGTGCACTTTATGAAACGTGCTGCGTGTTGAACGCTGCGTAGGAGGGTCACACAATAAATAATAACAATACGTGGCGCTTCCCATATTTCAAAGCACTGCAGAAACAGTAACCAATAGCTGGGGTTTATGAGCCGCCTCCCCATCTCCGTGTAATTGAAACTTAAGTGATCTGAGCAAATGTGGGTTTTTTTCCCCCTGGAGCTAAGGAAAAGCCTGTACCCAGTAAGAGTGAGGGACGCTCCCTACTTCTCAAACAGCTTGGTTGGCAATCTGCATCTGGGGCCCATTCTGGATTACATCACCATTCCTCCCTCCCTTTCTCCGTTCACTTTTCCACCGGTGTCAGTTCCCTTCTGCCATCTCCCTGCCTTCTTTTACCTTTTTCTTGGGTTTGCTCTTCCCTCCTCCTGATTGACTGTGTCTTTTTTTCCCCAGCTCGTCCCAAACCAGGATGTGAACTCCCAGCACTGCGAAGCCGCACATTAAAACCCACCACTTTCGATCAGATGCAAGAGGCGTTCGCACTTGCCTTGTGCAGACGGCTGGTACAAACCAGAAATGCCTCTCATTCCCCGCCCCCAAGCTGCTCCCCACATCCCGATAGATGCTCAGGAAAAGATCACTTGAAATTATTGTAACGACACCACCGCATTATGTCTTTAGATAAATAAAACAGTCCGAGCCCGCCGTATCTCCAGAGAGGAAGGGAAAGTGTCAGATCTCAGCTAGTAAATAAGATGTTACTGTGAAGCTTGTAAAGCCAAGGTTCTTTCTCCTTTGTAAAGGCTCTACCTGCATACGTGAAGGGGGTTCAGTGACAGACACATTAAAACACCATTAAACTGTGAAATAGAACACAGTGTGAAAATAGATTTAACCTTCACAGCATATCGATCTCTACCCTGCGCCGTGCCTAAGTTCTTGGACAACTGTTTTATAATAGGTTTTACTTATTTTCCTGTTGCTATTCTGACTTCCTCAGAGGAGGGTGTTATTTCTAAAAGCTCCTGACAGCTAAGGGAAAAGCGGGCTTGTTTCTTAGTCATCTCTCAGCTTTCGAACGTTGCCATTGCCAGCTGCTCCATAAACAGAAATCAGTTTTGTGAGAGTGAAGGATGACTGGGGTCTGGGGTGATTACAGCAAGCCGGGAGGAGGAAAGGGAAGTGGAAAGGGAAGAGATGAGCGGTTTGCAAGGACTCTGTGGAACACAACTAAGCCTCGGTTGCTTTTAAAAACCAAGCACTGCCAAGATTATGTACCCATATACAGCGACGGAGCAACACCCACACATTCAGCAATGATACCCGGGCGGTACATTGATTTCTTTGCTTTGCAAGGTATCGTGCTGTTTCTAGCCAGGTTCGTTTCCTCTTCTCTGTGGGATCTTAGCCCCTTCCAGTGATGTGTTAGCCAACGTGAGCTTTAACCACTCAGTCTGCCCTCTGAGCATCCCTCCATCTCCCAGGGCTTTATTCTAATCATCCAAGGCCTTTCAAAGGGCCAAGAATGTTTGGGGTTTTTTTTTGGGGGGGGGGGAGGTGTTAAAGCACTTTGCAAAAAAAAAAAAGAGGTCCTTTCCTCCATAAATTAACCTGGACGCAAAATTAACCTGGACCAGCCCCAGCAATTTCTCACACCGATAGCAGAGGGGTTTTTAAGCTGCTAAATGTTATTGTAATAAAACTATTTTGCATCTTTTTTTGTTGTTTCTGACCCGCTTTCAAGCCAGGGCAGTTGGAGTCTAGGCAAAAGCTAGAAGTTCGAGGGAGTGTTGCATTGACTTCCACGGGACTTGAATTGTGCTCATGGTCATTGCAGCAAATGTCTATAGAAGTGGGATACCGTTCATTTAAAAAAAAACCCCGAACTTCTTTCAGTTTTTTTTTTTTTCCTGGAACTTATATGGCACATACGCAATTGGTGTTGCTGATACAAACATGGTATAATGATTTGAACCTATGATTCATACACACCCCAAACTCCTGCCAACAAAGCTTTCATCCCACTTCTCCTTTCAGGAGCTTTGCATAGGGTTTGTTTATAGTGTGAGGTTAATATGGGTTCATATAGCATGCAAATGTGAAGTAGACCGGCTACCTTTGATTAGCTTATTCTGGAATAAGACTGCCCTATACAAATTTGCCTCATGGACTTCATTTTCTTATTTTTGGGGAGAAACTTGGCATAGCTATTTAGAAATACTGGACAAACCCTACAGGTATGTAATACACGTGTCTACTTCAATGTGAACAGACACATATGTGTTACACAACTAACTACACAGGAGTGGCTGAGAGTCTTTGAATGCTGGACTTTAATGCCTGATTTCTTGTTTCCTTGCATGTGCTCTAAGTCGTGCCAGGGCTCGGTTTGGCCTCAAGCCAGCCCTAAAACTAAGTAAAGTAAAACCCCAGCCTCCTCTTCCATCCCTGCAGCTGGAGATCCTACCTGCTGTGTGTTTTTGGACTTTGCCCCATAATGCAATGGGGAAAAAAAATGACCTTCTTTTAGCTGAAGTCTTCCCCAGGTGGGACAAGACACTCTTCCCTCTGAGGGTCCTTTATTGATGCTGTCAGAAGCCAGTGGCAGCCTGCAAGTCACGAGGGATTCAAGGGCTGAAGGTGATGGACCCTAACTCTCTTTCACGGGCTGAAGGAAGGTGAAAGCCCAGGGAGTAACAAGCTTTCTTCTTCTGTCACTGGGGCTCTGCTGACAGAAGGGAAGAGAGCGGCTCTTTGCTAATAATAGCATGCCATGCTGCAGTGAGAAAAATCCCACTCTTTGGGAAAGGATGGCGTGCTGCAGTTCACTCCCCGATGATCATTTCAGCATCAGGTTAATTCAGAGGAAAACTACAGCCAGCTATTAAACACACGAGACGCTCACCTGCTGCCAGCTCCTTTGGTCCTCGGGCATTGTGACACTACATGCAAATATGGGACGGGGACATTGTGGCTGGCTGTCAGGGATGTGATTGTGTTGCTCTCTGGGGATGGGTTCCTAGTGATGGCAGCTGCGCAGCAACCGCCGTCAGAGCGTGTGTGTATGCACATGCTCTGAGCTCCAAAACCTTACCCGACAAAATACCGGGACAATAAACTGGGCTCATGGCTGAACAAAACCTGTCACCGACATTAGAGTCTACAGATTTCACGTTAAGAGAAGAGACAGTTTAACACTTGTGGATTTGGAATGATTTGTGGTTATGCATTGTAATCAAAAGAAAGCAAGTGGTAACTCCCCCTGCTATCTGATACTTCCCCTTGCTCAGGTTGTGTCCACAGTCAGAATTAATTCAGGTGATCAGTATTTGCACCCAAGCCCTTGGGTTAGTCCAGCCTGTGGACAGCAGCCACACGGAAAAGCCCTCTCCCAGTTACAATGTCCTCCACCGTCTTGCACTAACTCTCGTGACTTTCTTTGTGCTGCCCTAGCAAAGCCACTCAACCAAGGGTCAGAAAACTCTTCTGTTCTTCGGCGCGGACGAGGAGAAGTGCAGGTGGGCGCTGGAGGATTACCAGCACTCAAGTGGTTTATTCTACCAGTGAGGGTGTCTGGATAACACCCTTACTGCAGAGCAGATGGATTAACAGCCTGAGTCAAAGCACAACCCAAACTCTACTCACAATCCCAACTGGGTCAATGTGGGCAACACCCAATTAAAGAGCCCTGCTTAACTCTGCCACAAAGACATGCCATATGTGACTGTACTTTGCCCAGCACAGTCCAGCTACGTTTCACTAGGAGCATCCAGGGATTACTGTAATACAAAGAAACGACTAAGATCCACCACCTCCTTTGAACAGATCAATGGTCCATACAGTCTGATATTCCAGCTGGCTAACCCTGAGTACCTCAGAGAAAGGCATTGCTACTCATCCCAACTAATGCACCTCATTATGGTATGCCCTGCTTTGAAGGAAAATTCCTTCTTGACTCCAAGCTATCAGTCAGTCCTTAAATGCAAGTAGTCAACAGCCTTCCTAATCCTGTCCTCCTAAATGCAAAGTAACTATCGACACGGGAAGTGAACGGCACATTACAACTACTTCAGGCCGATGCTATTCTCAGTCACATAAATGTCTCGTTTCATTTTGAAGGTTATCAACATAGTGTTTGGCTCAGTATTACCTGTGGTAGAGAGGTAATCACATATTGTGGAAAAGCATTTCTTACCTGTTTGAAGTTTATTGCCTCACAGATTCAAGCACACCTTTATCCTTGCATAAAAGAAGAGACAATGCTCGGCCAATCTCCGTCTACAACATTCATTGGCCCCATGGTGTTGACCTGTAAGACAACCCAGAGTCATGGTCAACATCATGCTTTATGTTTTAATGCAGCTCATTTTCCTTTCAGCATTTTGGAGGAAATGGTTTGCTCAGCTCTCTGCAATGAGGGCTGGCTCTACTTCCAGACCCAGCAGCCCGTACGGAGGCTGAAAATATCCCTTCCACTATGTATCATGCTGCTTATTTTAGTCCCCACTTTAGACTCACCTAACTTATGTATTGCTAGTAAATAGTACCACTATTTATCCGTTTTGTAGGGGGTTAACAAATATGTGGCCTATTCCAAAACTCAATAAACTGAATGGGAGTCTTTGCATTGAGTTTCCAATGAACTTTAGTTCAGGCCCAGGGACAAAAGCACCTGTTACAACACTGACCTTATAAGGCATGTTACTGGGGGTCTACATGAGCAGAGCACTGAGCAGTTGTTACTACATAGTCATTTAGTACTTGCTTAGCCAAGTACTAAATAAGTGCACAGTACCCAGTGTTACTGCATGGTACCATTGCCGCACGGGTTTTTTTAGACGTTACTGTGCAGTAGCAACAAGCTATCGTGCAGTACCTCGTTACTACCATACAACAGCGCTGCTGTCATGGTTCATGCCTGGCAACACTATGGTGCTGTAGCAATGAGCTATGGCGCTGTAGCATCTCGTGTAGACATACCCAATACCTAAATATTTATTAACTTATTTTCCATTGGGGAACTGGCTATGTATCCCTTTCATGACCTGTAACCTGTTCCTAAGCAATAAAAAGTCATTATTATTTCTTAGTTGCAACCAAGGGGCTCAACACCCCCAATGCAAACACACCGAAAGCTCCCAGGGTCACTTGCGATGCTGTTCAACACTCAAAGGATACAGCATTCGTCCTTCTGAACAGTGGGCAAATGAAGCTTGAGTTTCACTCCTGCCTCATGCATATTCCTTGTGTCACTGAGTTCATTGCATACTTGTTCTCGCAGATCTTCATGCATCTTGCTGATGCCTCTATTACTGATGCAATAAATCACTGGTATAATGCAAATGGTTGTGATTACTGTGCTCAGGCTAGCCAAATACCGGTATTGTCTGATACCGTTTCAACAGAACAGTTAGATATCTACAAGCACATACACTTCCATCTCTGCTGGTTATTCCATTACATTATCTGACATGAACTTTAGCAGGCCAAGAGACTTGATTTGCCATGACATGTTACAAACCTTTACTTAAGTGTATTTCTTTTGAAAGCAGTGGGACTCCAGTGAGCTTTACTGGGTGTCTGGATAACACTGAAATGGGACCCTGATTCTTCAGCTGTTGATTGCTGGACAGCACAATACAATACAAACGACACAGCGTGCAGGCAAGGATGAACATTAATGAGTCCTGATGTACAATCAATGTCTGAGTGTGACTGGTAGAACAGTTTTGGCAGGCAGAAGAAATGAAGAGGGAATTCGAAGATGGTTTTGGAGAACACTGAAGAATGAGACCAGCAACGTTGCAGGGACTGTAAGCTGAGGTAAGAGCAAACATTTTGATATCATCATATGGACTGAGTGTTGAACAAAAAAATTAAGGAAGAATAGCTGAAACACTTGTTTGATTGACATGCATCATGCATAGTGTATAAGCTTTTTATACAGCTTTAGAAAATATGCAGAATGCATGGAGTAAAAAAATCAGAGTATGCCGTTTCCCCAAGATAAAGTTGTTTTCAGAGCTGGGGGCCGTTTCGCCCCCAGTAAGAAGGATAAAATAATAGTAACATATACACTGACAAATCCTCCCAGTTTATAAACTATCTTTTAAGACAATTGCATTCCTGCAGCCATGACTCATGTTCATAATCCCACTGAAGCTAATGAACTCAATCCTGATTTCTTACTTGTTTTAAACTAATGCATTTCTATTGACTTCAGTGGAGCTCCTTCTTATTTTCACCCCTTCTGCATGAGAACCAGAGCTTAGTTGCTTTACACGTGTCAGTAAGCACTGAATTATTATGCCTTCACTTTTCTATTATAACTTGCCAAAGTTAGTGTTGACTCTTCGTAGAAAAAAGAAAAATCTGTTTTCTTAGGAGAATAATTATGCAAATATATCTGCACGGTTATTTCTTTAATTTTGTCTGAGGCACTATGGATTGGAAAATAGTAGATGTCTTAGAAAAACAACTTTACTTTGAGGCGGTAACCTGTTTCAGGAAGAAGGGCATTGGGCCAAATGACCAGAGAGCAGGATCCTAGTCTTGGCTCTGCCCTTAGCTTGCTCTGTGATACTGAGCAAGTTACTTCACCAAAAAACCACCTCCACTTCCTTTTTATATTCTCTGTCTTGTCTACTTTGGGTGCAAGTTCTTCAGGTTAGCGGTTGATGCTTACTATATTTTGGTCCGCATGGCCCTGAACTAAGTTGAGGACAGCTGTTACACAAATGTATACTTGTTTTTTAAGCTCAACTGTAATACAAATACGTACTCACAGGGTAAGGTCCAGCACGTAGGACATAAAGGTCTAATGCAAGCAGTTCATCGTTAGGAACATTTACTTCTGTTTTGAGCCCGTAGACATGTCTTGCAATGGAAGAAATGGCAATAGGGGTGAGGACTAACAGTTTCTTAGATTAAATGGTGTTGCCATAACTGACACCACACTCAAAGGCTTCGAACAGAAGCATCTGGGCATCATGGCAGAGTTAAAAAACAAGCCCATCGAAAATGGATAAACAATTAAAAATGTATTGAAAGGAGAAAGAAAAAGAGAAATCATTCCTAATTAATTCTGGTGCCCTGCACAACCTCAGACTATTTGTAATCCTACAGGGAACATCTTTATTGATCTGGGGGACGCTGCAGCAGACTTCTGATGCTTATCTCAGCATAAAAATAGGCTCTTGTGATGAGCAGTGATTTAATTGCATGACAATCACTGCTAACAATGCATGGCGAATACCAAAAATATGCAGAGCAAGAGTGGCAGTGATAAATGCAAGTGGATGGCATTGACTTTCAGTAAAGTCATCTATTGCCAGGGATGGAGGGAGACTTTCCACATTCCCACCCCCTTTTTCTAGGGCAGTGATTTGCTTTGCTGTTCTGGAGCCTTAACTCAGGAGGCCAAAAGACAGACAGGAAGGACAGAAGTAATGAGAGGGTCCTGATCAAAGCAACATTTAGTACCTAAGGCAGTGGAATTCATATTGTTTGCTACTAGAAACGTATCTATTTTACGCTGTGCATCTCCGTGAAGGTAAAATAGGGAGAAATATTTGCTTCCTCTAGGAGAAATGCAATAGAGATAGGTGAGTAATCCATGGTTGCTATGCACACAGGTTTATGTTCTTAGAAGGAAATGGCATTTGGATGAACTTTTAATACCTCTCTGCCAACGGGGGCATCTTCCATGTCCAGCAACTAGAAAGCAGCAACAGCAGCTTATTCCTGAGAATTTTTCTCACGTCTGGGTCATTGAGTTGTCTTTCATGTATTCTTATATGGTGTCCTCAAAGAGCAAGATCCTTAGCTGATACAAAATGAGATATGCCTTTGAAAATTAAAAGCTTATTTTTCTATTTCAACCAGTTGAGCAGTCATGCTCAAAAACTCAGGTTACCTTAAACTAAACGTAACAATATTGCAGACAAACAGACTTCAGAAATATCTTGGGGCGGTGGGGTTCAGAGGGGGGTCTGTTTGTACACAATTTAGGATCATTTGTTCCCAAGTACTTAGCCCTTTACCAAGAGCTCAAGTTGAATCTGGATGGCCGGGTATTTTGGAGCTGATTGATGTGAGTCTTGGGGCATGTACCACCCCTGTCAGGCTCCATCATTTGAACAGTGACAGCCACATGCACCAGAGCAGATTCAACACTCAGTTTGGTTGGAAGGAGCGATAACTTGATCAAATGATCAAGGTCAGCACTAGGCAGTCCAATTCATTCTCTAACCTGCTTGGTTGCTGAAAAAGAAATCTCCACCAAAATTGGGTTGAAGAAAAGGAGTTTATAGTGTAGCACTCTCTAACTACTTCATGGCATCGGGCTGCTTCCAACATTTCCATCTGTTTCATATCACTGGAAGAGTCCAATGTCTTTTCCTTTCTGTTGTAGGGACTCCAACTGTGGTCATGGCACCAGCGGGGTTTTCTAGCTGTAGATGATCATTATGACCAGGGAAAAGGAGACATTTACTTTTTGTCCCTCCGCAATGCCTGGCCACAGGGGACAAGACTAAGAGCAATGGCCTCAAGCTGCAGCAGAGGTTAGACTGGAGATCAGGAAGGCCTTTCTGACTCCAAGGGTGGTCAAGCATTACAACAGGCTGCCGAGAGAGGTTATGAAATCTCCATCCTGGAAATTTTCAAAAGCAGGTATTTCAGACACTTGGCTGAAAAGGTTTAGTCAGAGATCATCCTGCCTTGAGCAGGAAGCTGAACTAGATGACCTTGTGTAGCCCTTTTCACCCCTACATCCTCTGATCCCATGGTGTGGAACTGCAAGGATGGCTCAGCACCCATCCAGGGATTCCCCAGCCCAGGGGGAAAACTAAAGGGCTAACCTGGTTTGACAGACTGGCAAAACAGAGGCAAGAATCAGATCCTTGACTTAATTTAAGTCATCCCAGTTAATCCTTTTTACTTCCCAAATTACAGTTGATATCCCCTGGTTCAGAGGTTGGCAACATTTTGCCACTATAGGCCACTGCTTTCAACCCAACCCCTACCCCGGAGATACCTCTGCTGCTCGGGATGGAGCATGCTGCCAATTCCCTGAGCTGGCATTGGCCGGATCCAGTCTCTTCGAGGGCCAGATCTGGCCGGTGGGGAGGCATAGGTTGCTGACCCCTGCCCTAATCCAAGGAAGGGAAAAGTTGTAGATATTTAATCCAACCAAGGACCCAGGGATACATTGGAAAATCCCTTAATGTTAATACCCCCTCCTTCTCCCTCCCCCCGTCGATTATTTGGTCACAACCAAATGCAGAGTCCGAATTCACGCTGTCAGATTCTAGGACAGAAATGGTATCACTTGTCTAAACAGTACGACCCACAGTCACAGCCCACAGACAACTACTGCAGCCCCGGTAGTCTGCCATAGAAGTTACTTGGTTTAACACATTAAAAGAGCAAAACTCAATTTTTTTTTTAATCAAAGCCACTTTCTAAATCCTCTTCAACTGCTGCATTCTTTTAAGACAAAACAATACAGAAATGAATAGATTAAAATGTGAAGTAATCCTACTAGGGTGCCTCTCAAGTATTACATTTATTCATGTATGTATTTGTATTTCATGAATATTTCATACATCATTGTACATGCAATATGTTAAAATGCAGCGTATGTTCTGCATTCATATTCTTTTTTTTTCACCCTCAGAAGTACAAGGGAACTTTTTTGTTGTTGTTGTTGCAGGGTTTTCCCTTCTGATAAATCACCTGACAGAACCTCAATCCAGAAATGATGAAATTTCAACTGGCTTAACTTTTTCCCAATTTGAGAATGATTAAACAACTCCATCTGCAACACAGCAGATTAACAATCATTTATAGTATCTCAGCCTCCCTCTGAGTTGCTAACTTTATGGACTCAAAAGAGCAGATATTCTTATCATGTCCCTGAGTGATTTGACAGGGTAGGTGCACCCGGGCACTGACACATGTAGCTTTACAGATAAAATAGAAGTACAATATTAAGTCGGAAGAGGATTCACTTCTAACAGATGCTGTAGTCTCTAAAGTCAAAGCTAACATTTCCAAAACAGTCTATCAACTTAGTTGAAAGGGCTGGGAATCTAAAGGTTAGGGTTCAGTTAAGATGTATTTTTTTGAATATTGTTTAAAAAACAGACATAATGATCAAATTCATTCATGGTGTAATGTTATGGATGCTAGAGAAAATAAATTCCAGTTCTGCATGTGATGAAGCTTGAAGATTCAGGACATCAATATTAAGAGAGGGGACAGTTTACAATACTGGTACGGAATAGACTAGCAAGTCTTTTCCTCTAGTCGGATGACTCAAGTCCAGGCTCAGGCTGACCGTGGGCCATTATATAGCAGACTGGTTGTCTACCTCAAGTCAGTGTGTGGATCTCAGTCTAGTAGTTCCTAGTGGACAGATACCTCTTATCTGAACTGCCATCATGATAGCTCCTCTTAGCGTTAACGCCAGATGAAGAGGCTGTGGATTAATGTGGACAGAGCCCATGTGCACCATATGGGCTGTCTTCTGTAGGTCAGAATTGCACATTCATAACAACATAGGGATAAAGCCTCATAAGCCTGTAGCTTTGGACACAAAACTGTCAATCTGCCACCATTCACAATCATAACAGACTCAAAAAATAGAATAGAGGAAAGACGAGAAGCATTTGAAACAAAGAAAATGGAACCGTTGAAATTCAGAGCTCTCTTAATAAGAGGTCACACTACACATCTTCTGCACATATTTTAACTGTCAATCCCATACTGAAGATAACGCATTTCCTAAGTAAGGGGGAAATAAAGATGACTAACAATGTGTGTGTCATCATTTCACTGAAGTACAGAACAACAGCTGTTTAGCTTAAAGGTCAGCATTAACCTACAAACTATGTAGACAGCGCTGAATTTAAATATATGCAATGGGTAACAAAATGAGGTTAATAACAATATCATTTACTATTTTCACCCACCTATTTGGTCACTTGTGTGCTTATAGCGTTTGAGAGCACAAAGTCCCAGTAGACCTGGTTAAGGTCCCATCAGCGTGGACAGGATCCTATACCTCAGTGAATCCAGCTGCAGGATTAACTCCTGAGCCAGGCCTTCCTAGGCTGAAAAATACCCTTGTAAACAGCAGCGTGAGAACTGCTCCATAGGCCCATAACCAGTTGGGAGCAGTCCTCCAGCATCCCAGGAGGCACAGCACCCAGCTGCTCTATCTTTTCCGACAGTGACAGTGGGGGATCGCCTAAGGGTATGAATCACCCCTCTCCTCCAATTTCAGGGTCTTCCCAGCCCTTAGGGCTCCCCCCGTCCCCACCCAGGGCTCCTCCCTCACACCTCCACCTCCGAGGCTCCTTCCCTGTCCATTGAGGCTTCCCCTTTGCCTCCCAACCCTTGTGGATCACCTGGCTCATCTCTACCCCATTTCCCAGACTCACCTGCACTGCTGGCACTGTCTCAGGGGAACAGACAGGGAAGGAAAACCAGCCTGCCTGGCCACCACCGCTGCTGCTGATACCACCAATAAGCTGCTCCTGCTGTTCAGGCTGAGCCCAGCCCAGAGAGTGGCGCCAGCACCAGGTGGGTTCTTCTTCCCTGCTTGCTCTGCTGGGGCAGTGCTGGGAGCTACAGGTAATTTGGGAGCTGTGGGGATCTGGGGTGCAGGTCTGATCAAGGTTTTGGGCATGTTCAATCCAGCCTGGGGGTGGGGTTTGGCCCTATCTGGAGGTGCAGGGGGGTTCCTGGCCCAATCCAGGCCAGCAGGAGTGAAGAAAGGCAGCACGAATTTGGCTAGATATTGTGGTACAGGGGCAGTGGGGACCAAATCATAGCAGACAGGCTAACAGGCCTGATGGGAAGCTGCTCACAATCTGGGCCACCTACCCTGCCCCTGAGAGGAGGTGAGCCGGGCAGGCACAGAGCCATCTTGGCTGCTAGCCATTTCCACCCCTCTGAGGGCACTGCATTTTACAGGGGTATTAACCCTTAAGGTGTGACTGCCCACATCACTTGCTAATTTTTAACACCAAATAAAATTAGCACATGCTAAATGTAATGTGCAACAAGGTCCTCATACCCACACACACAAATCTTTGAATATTTGTATGAAATATCATATGACTTTGCTTTATTCCCCTTCTTTGCTTTCCTGATATACATTGAATGATTGAGCTTCACTGACAGGGCTGTATAAAGAAGGAAAATGAATTTTAAAGCTACATTCATGATTATTCATGAAAACCCAACTTTTTCACAGCAGCTTGTGTTTAGTCAAATGTGCAGATTTACTTGATTTGCATGTACACATCAATCCAATATTTGTACAATGGCACAGGCAGTGTATATGTACCATTATTTACTGCTAACTTATCTTTCTGAAGCTGCAATCTCTAAGTAGGGTAAAAACCCATATTTAGATTTGTGTTTCTTGGGTTTAGGTTTCTTTTTATGGTGTAGATGTACAGATATGCCACTGAAGTTTCCCTTATATTAGCACCTTAAGTCAGTGATTCCCAACCAGGGCTGTTATGGGTTTCTTTAAGGCTGCTGTGTGGTACCACAGAATATTGGCACTGTTAGGTGTACAAACACCTACACAAGATAAATCCAAAGATTTCAAATAGGAATTCATAGTGTCAAAAACATTCTGACCTGTTGAGCAAGTGCCTCTTGCAGCCCTTGCAACCCCTTTGAGATGCTGCAAGACGTGCGTGCAATAACAAAAAAAACCATTCCTCATGCTGCAAATTTGCAGCACAGGGGTAAAATTAGATATCCAGGGTCAAAAAAAAAACCCCAGGTAAAAAAAGCAGGAGGCAACTGGAAGCTCAGTCCTCTGCAGAGATGCTCTGGTGGCAAGTCAGAGACTCTCTATGGCTGGCCCTTGTCCCGGTGCTGAAGCATGCTGCCTGCCTGTGGAGGGCAAGCAGCGGTGCAAGCTGCAGGGACCTAGACCTGGCTTCATGCCAGGTAAAAAGAGGGTAGGGGAACATGCGGGAGCGCCCGTTCCTTCCCCCAGCTCTTCCCTCATTTCCCCTACTCCCCGATTGTTGTCCCTGCTCTCCCCAGCTCTCCCCTCATTTCCCCCACTCCCTGAGGGGTGTCCCTGTCCCCCCCTTGTTTCCCCACTCTCCCCAGCTCTCCCCTCATTTCCCCTGCTCTCCCCAGATCCCCTATTGCTTCCCCAACCCCTCCCCCCACATGACCTGAGCTTACTTGCAGCTACAGCAGTGATCCGGGTGCTCAGGACCTCATGGCAGAGTCCCCCCCCGCACGGTGTGGGGCAGCGGGGGGCAGGAGTTTTGGCTCCAGCCACATGGAGCCCACGCTACTGCTGCTACATTGTCCAGGTGCAGCCTGGCTCAGCATGCTCTGTGACACCTCAGAGCCACGGCCACTGTCACCCGGGGCCAGCACCACTCAGCTCCAGCAGCCCCAAGCTGCCAGACAACGTGCAGAAACTTGCTGAGCCGGGCTGCACCTGCATGCAATGCAGCAGTGGCAGCATGGCTACCAGGTGGCTGGGGCTGATCCCCCACTGCCACGTGCCCTGTGGGGCGGGGGACGACAGGCTGTGGCATGAGGCCCCAGTGTCCCTGATGACCACTACTGCAGCCAATGAGTGCAGGAATGCTGGGGTTGGGCGGGGCAGGAATTGGGGGCTGGGACCAGGTGGGGAAATGATCAGGGGGCTGAGGAAGTGAGCGGGGTCTGAGAGAGGAAGCAGGGACTGGGTGGGGGCACATGGGCCCTGTGCGGGAGCATGTGGCTCCTGTTGAGAAATTTGGGAAATATGGTCCATATTGAAGGGATCTAGCACCTGTTGGGAGGCTGTAGCCCTTGTTGGGGGACTTTGTCCCCTGTTGAGGGGCTGTGGCCCTGTGGGGGGGAAGCAGTCTATGAGCTGGGTCAGGGACTGTGTCCTGTGGGGGGCAGGAGACCCACCCCTGCTTAGCAG
>NW_017728911.1:31885278-31914496 GCF_001723895.1 Crocodylus porosus | reverse complement strand
CAATGCTGCTAGGCATTGCGCATCCTGGTGAATGAAGGGGGTAGGCGTGGCTCTGATTTTTTTAATGACAAAAAAGCCAAAGGTCAATGCAAAACTATAGATATTTAAAATTTATTTTATTATGATGATAGAGGCACTGGTAGACTTCTAAACTGCTTTAAAATCGTAGAAATAAAAACAAAACATTGCCCAACTGATTTAAATTCCCTTTCTATATATACGTATGTCTAGTGGTCTTTTGTTTTACTTGTGGAAGAACATGGATTTTGGGGTGTTTTAAAGAGTGACTTTGGGATTTTTTTTTATCAGGGATTTTGCAGTTTTTAAATAGGCAACACCAGAATTCCTGCTAGTGAGGCAAGTGCCAGGACCCAGGCAAAGGAGCCTACTCAGAGCTGGCACCCGGCACCCAGCTGGAGGTTGCTGACCTGGCCACTTAGGGCCAGGAGGACATGCTTTGATATTTCAAAGCAGGCCACCATACTGAGAACATCTTCTGGGCGATGGCTGCCACACATGGCAGCAGTGTGACAAGGCCAACTGTGCTGCTACAGCCCATTGGCAACTCACTCAGAAGTGCAGATGCCTCTAGTGGCCATCTGCCTCTAGTCCCCATCTGGCAGGTGAGCAGCCCTGAAGCCATATGCTGTTGCAGGTGGCAACAAGTCACAGCCAGGCTCCCACCCCTACTGCCAGACTGCTGTAGTGGGTAGAGGGTGCAGGGAGTTCTCAGGGCTGCTGCAGCAGCCCAGCTGGCACAAGGGGTAGTGTCCCCAGGTACCAATTGGCTGGGCCCCAGAAGCTCCTGAGAGCAAGTAGCCCTGAGCTACTTGCCAGCGCAGCCCACATGCTGGCCCCAGCCTCTAGATCCCCCTGCAGATCTGCGTGGAGCCAGGCATTTGTCTCACAGCAAAGCGCATGTCCGGGCACATGCACCGAGGCAAAAAGCCCCAGCTTAAATTTGCACTACTTCTATTTGAGCTGCTGCAAGCGCACGTGCCTGCATGTGTGGATGCATCCTCTGAGTTCTTTACAACAAAAGGACTGCTCTTATTTTTTTGGAGTCACAAAACGAGTGAAAGCTAAGAGCTGGCATTTTTCAAGGTGTACCTTGAGTCTAACAAGTTTGAGAACCACTGGCTTAAGCAATATAATGACCATATGTCTATGTATCTAAACCTACAGTGAACTGCTTGAATGCAGTTTGAAACACGTGCACTGATGCACCCTTACCCCCTGTGAACCCAGGTGTGTAACAAGCAGCAGATGACCAGGTCACTGGCCCCAAGTGCTCACTTAAGAGGGACCCAGTCCCTGCCACACATCCATCTCCCATTTTTTTGCCTCTGTATGAAGGGGAAATACAGTATGGGGAGAAAAGAAATGAATCATTTGAATGCAGAGCAGTCACACAGGGCCATATAGGGCAGACCAAGAAAATACCGAAGCCACTAATTGCTTCTCATGGAAGTTGGGAGATTACCTGTCTTATCCCCAAGAAGAGCACAAGCCCCATTTCAATACATTCCCAATGCCAACCTTTAGCTTTAGCTGTTTCATTGTGCCCTTATCATGTATATTTTAAGTATCATTTGCTTGCTTACTCGTTATGGTCAGATACTGAGTACAGTGCTACAATAAGTTGTCTACAGCCAACAGGAAACTTGCGTTCTAAACAGATTAATCAAGCAAATCAGAGTTTAAAATAAAACTGTTTACTGCATTTCAAAACATTATTTATCATAACAAATCACACATTGCAATGTATACAGGTACAGGCCTTTCCCAAACCCTTTGTTTGGTAGGTCTCCACCATGATGATCTAATACAAGTTATTCTACATAAAAACAAACACATATCTACATTTTAAAAAATAGATATTACCCTGTCTCCTGAACAGAAAACAGTTCACACGGAAACTTATATAGGAAAAAAAAAATAGTATTAAAATATTGGTCCCAATTTCTGAATAAATAAGGTATTTTTCTGGCAGTTAAATGTTTTTATTCAAATGAGTGAGCAGATCTCATACATCTCATAAAAAAGTCCAACTTGGTCCTTGCAAAATGACAAGCTACAGTAGGATGCACTAGATGATAGTTTAAAGCAAGACAATGAGGCATTGTTTACACACAAGATTGAGTAACTGGTTTAACAAAGGGGTCCATGGACATCTATTGTACATACAAATAGGAGATTTACTGGAGCTTTTATAATTTCTACAACTCTTCCAACCAGCTTCATTAACTTGAAGTAAATCAAATCATGCAGAGATCTGGCTCAGCCAGAGAGACATACCGGGAAAGATAAAAGATGAAGAAGAACAGACACAAGACGATAAGCTTTAAGATCTTTGGCATTTTTCATAAGCAATTTCTTTGAAGTTTTTTTAGTGTGTACGTTTTCCCCACTATCCCACATGCATACACCATACAAGCACTGTACATGTATAGTTACTTTTATATGCACACTTCCATGTATACACAAGTTTTTTCCTTTTTTAAATTAGATAATTAATTACACATTAGTTACAACTCTTTTCCATCCTCTCATATAAATCTACATAAATGCTGAGAAAATACAGGTCTTTATAAAATGTATATAAAAACTGTCGCACCTTAAATTGAGGCATGAAGAAGGGCTCTTAAGGGTCTTTTAAAACTAAATTATCAGAGAATGATTGGATTGGAAGAATAATCCATTACTTGGTTAGCTTTCTTTTGCAACAGGCATGCACTTTGCTCCACGGAAAGGTGGTGGTGTCGGGCATGACTTCACTGAATAATAAAGCCCTGCAATTCCTGCTCTACTTTAAGACCAATAATCAGTCAGATTAAAATAACCAATATCCAGTGGTTCTCTCATTTTTTTACTCTGTCAACCACTTCAGGAAAAATACCGGGGACTGGGAGATCTGTCCTAAATTTTAGTCCCATCTCTGCCACTGTGGTATTGAGTTAGTGGGATTTCACACCACCTAAGAAAATATCTTGGTACAAATCTCACTGAAATGTCATGGACTCTGGCTGCCTTCATGGCTCTGTGTCTCAATTTCCTCATACAGAATAGGGCTGCCCAGCTTAGTAATGCATTGTTGTTTATGGATAAAAAGTTCTGTCTATATAGGAATCACAGTATTATAAGAATGATATTTGTCTCAAGAGCCCATCTCCTCTCCCAAAATACCACTCATTTTGCTCTGTGAAGCACCAGGAAGAACTCCATAGGACATGAGTAGTTAGTAGCCTGAAGTCTGAGAGCTAGTGCACTGAAGCAACATGTCTACAAGCACTAGGTTGGGACCTGCACTCTCCTGCTCAAGCACTTGTTTCTTAATGGTTTTAACTTCATTTGCTTCTAGAGCCATAGTGTTGACATCTCTGGATCTGGATAAAAGCAACCAGCATGCTGAAAAATCTGAGATGACATTATAACCAGGCCAGACAGAAAACACAGGTCAGTGAGTTATGTTTTCTAAATTTTCTCAGCTCTTCCCCAGCAGCTGATTCCAACGCATCCGTTGCCAGCAACGGACCTCCTGGCAGAAGATTTGCGCATCAAAGGGTTAACCGCAGTTTTTCAAACACAGACATACTGGATGAAAAATTGAGATACCGCAGGAGCTTTCAGCTTTCTGCTAATTATGATTAAAAAACAACTTTCTAAAACATAAATTGCTCTGCGTAGAAGGGGTTTGAGCACTGAATTAACGAGTCTTTGATACCCATCTTCTGTTCAAGCAGTGTAACTGAGAAAAGAAGAGCTTGCATATTGTATTGTAAATCTGTTGGATACGTTAAGAACTAGTTCAGAGCCTCTCCTCCCACCAGCTTTGCTGATCTGCTACCCTAGGAGGAACGATCACTTCCTACATACAAAAGAGAGTGCCGCCACATTTGAGCCTCCCTAGGTAAGCTAAGTAAAAAAAAAAAATATATATATATATATAGGCACAATTGCACTTTTGTTTTCTTCCTGCATTAGCCAGTCTATACAGTCTCCTCTCTTGTTAAATTGGATCTTGAGGCCAAAAAACCAAGGCAGGATAAGTTCATGCGGAAAAGAACAGAAACGCACATCTCCAAGTGAACTGCGGCAGGTCCGCGACAGTGATTGTAGTGTTGGTTTGAACCAAAAAGGAGGAGTGGGGGAAGAAAGCGTGTGTGCGTGTGTGTACGGAGATGGATGCTGCATTCCAAACGCTGTCTGCATCCTATGGAGCGCTCCGCTTCTTCCTAGAGGGACTGGCATTGCTATATGGTTTCAATTCAACATACTGCACCTGTAAAAACAAATAGACATGACGTCTGCAGTTAGGTAACTCTAGCTCACTACAGTGTGTGTTAATGGCTCCCCGAGGACAAACTGAGAGAAACTAAGGAAGGTTCAAAAGTAATGAATCATTTTCTAAACACAGGGACATGGGGGATTAATTGCAGGAAGGATTTGAGAAGTCATGCATCATTTCTTGAAACAAAAATATTAAAAGCAGATTGTTCTAATGAGATGCATGGGACCCTACCTGGTCTCAGTAATGCAGGGCCAACCCTTATGCTGGGTTTGTTTCCGAGTTGTGTGGGAGCATGTCTGTCTGTGCGCATGTGCATGCATGGTGTGTGTTTTAGCCCTGGTAACTACCCATAAATTTAATAAACTCCTATTGGGATTTATAAAGTAAGTGGATCCTACTATCCTATACGTTGTCGTAAGCTACACTCAGATACTGGGGTCTAGACCTCTTTAATCATTTTAAAGCAGAAACTATTTTCCTGAATTGAACCTAGACAGAGTCCCTGCCCCCTTCCACAGACATTGGGCTTGTGATATAATGGTTAAAACATCTGGGATAAACCCAAATGTGGTATAATCCCCAATGGCCAATGTCTGCTGCATTACAGACAAGTGTCCCCCTTTGAAACCATGGGAATCTTATGCCGAGGACGCCTTCATCCTCCTCTGTCTTTTATCCATCACGTTTGCTAATAGTGTGCTGTTAACACGCTATAACATAGGGCATTTTATAACTCACAGTAGTAGCACAATGAAACAAAGGTGCTTTAACAACATGTACAGTGGAGTGGACAGAGATGGCTTTGATACTGCCATGGAATGGCTTTAATTAGCATCTCGTGTTGGACGCCACATGTGCTTACTATTTTTAGCATTTGTACAAAACTCCCCTAGGATGGCCTAGCCCATCAGACGTTTTACCAGCGCTTCCTCACAGCAAAATAGCTTCATTTTCCTTCAACAAAAAGGACCCAGAGATGACAGGAAGCATTCAAGGAAACGGTAAAATATCAATCTTAAATACAGCATAGATGGAAAAGCAGCTTATCTTTAAATACAAACATTAAAAGGGCAAGTGCAAGGCCTTGCCGCAAATCCAGTGCACTCCAGAACAACAACAGCAAAGATGCACAGACACTTAAGTGCCACGTCTCAATGATTATCTTTGCCGAGCTTCCCTCCCCCCCACCCCACAAATCTACTGAGAGATTTCTCCCTAGCTATAAGCATCACCATCAGCCAATCTGGTGATCTCTTGAAATGAGTGCTGTCGTAAGCCTTTCCAACCCTGTTTCGACCAGATGCCTTGACACTGCATGGAGGCAATTATTTTCCAATCTCCAGCAGAGTGAAATCACAACAGGCTAGATTTCATCCCCCTTACTCGTAGCAGGCAGCACCTTACGCTGCGAATACCACTCATCAAGGAACCAGGTCCCGTTTCGGATGGGAATTCGGAGCTGCAGAGCCATGGCCCAGTGTCACCAGAGATTCAGGCTGACGACACCAGAATAAGCGATTCTTTATGTTTTGCGTGGCTCATTATCAGATCAAACTATTTCCCTTCCTCTGAGAAAATAAACAGACCTCAACACTTCAAAGGACTCGCTGTTTGAATAATTTGCGGCCATCTAGGCAAACTAACTTTAATACAGAGCTTTAACAACAACAAAAAAATATAATAATAATAATTGACGCGACTGAAGTTGGGGAAAGCCGAACACTGGCGAGATTAACAGATCTAAACTCATGCTAGTGGAAGATCAGTCTTATCCAGGTTACATTGTATGGATCTCAAATATTTCTTTAATAAAAAAAAAAAAAAGAAAGGAGTGAAGCGCTGTCCAAAGAGAGGCCTGGAGTTCAAGGTGGGAAGGGAGGAAGAGTCAGAAAGGCAGCTGCCACAAAGCAAATCACAGCACGCATGAACTCATGGAAATAATGCCCCCTCCCCTCCATCTCAAGAAGGGGGAATTCAGCAAAAACCCTTTTGGATGATCATCGCTATCAAAGAGACTGTGCTTTATCCGAGTAGAGGAGTGATAAATAGCACCGTTCAGGGAACCATGTTGATGATTCCAAGATCATTTTTAAGTAGCTCTTTTCAGGATAAAATTTTCCACACTCATCTTATGCTTCTGACAAAGGGTTTTGGCTCCCCTCTCTTCTCACAGTTATCCCCTCCCTTTATGGGTTTTCCTGATGCCTTATCTCAGTTATTCAAAGCATTTTTGGCATTGTATTCCCCAAGCCTAGGGCCTGGCAGCTCTTACTGCCGCTTCATGCCCCTGTTGGTGGTGGCCATTCATTACTTACCTTTTGAACATCAGAAGGTACCCTGGAGAGGAAATCTAGTAACTCATTATTGTCGATGGCGTAGGGATTTCTAAGCTTCTTAGTAAATTTATTTATGCCTAAAAACAAAACAAAAACAATGCAGACCCTCAGTATTTTTTTCCCCTTTAAATTACTCAGACAAAGGGGAGGGGGAGGAAAGGAGAATTCACAAGTAAAAATTAGTGTGAAAATAATGACTAGGCTTCAAGTCGTGCACATGTTGCTGTCATGTGGAATCATTCACGAGTGCCTCTTCGAGGAAGAAAAGGGGATTATTATATAAAGCCCCTGCTTTACTTTGGTGGTGAAAATCCCATTACCGTGCCAGCGGAGGGGCTGTGGTTGCAAAACCAGAGATTGTGGAATTCATTCACTTTTTGCAGCAGGGGGAGGCATGTATGGATTAACGACCCACACTGCTCTCAAGTATCCCATCCCAGCTGGGCCTCGACCTGCTTCAGACCAAGTACAGCTCCCCGCAGAACACATCCCCTAAGGCCCCATGGGAAAACACAGGAGGGCGGGGACAGAAATCGGGCAGAGGGCAGCTCTTTTCTTTCCTCCCCCCGCTTGTGTTTCTTTTGAAAAAGAAAGCTATTGAGGAAATCTCTTCCCCACCACGTTTCGCAGCTTTTTATCCTCTCACTGCAGAGCCAGATTTGACACGTCGATTGTATTTCAATGCTGCGGGAAAGTGTGAAAACTTATTATTAGGATTTTATTTTCTGATCTTGCTAAGGTTGATAACTTGATTTTAAGCACTGCTCCTCGGAGGAGCTGGGCCTGCTTCTGCATCAGGTGTACATGGTGCTTGCAATGGAGACAAGGATGTAGCTTTTGGATCATGACAGAGGGGGTAAGGGCTCATTTTCTGATTCGTGTAAGTAAAGGGGGCACTGGACACCCACGAGCTGGCCCCATCTCTGGGCAATCGCATGCGAATGAGGTGCAGGACTAGAGAACCTGGTTTCTCTTCCCGACTCACACTTGCGACTTGGTTTCTCTCTACCCCAGTTTCTCTGCGTGTGCCTACACATTTGCAGTGTTCTTTGTTCTCCTCTTTAATCGACCATTTTAGATGGATGACACGCACTTTAGATACGCAAAGATTACGAATGCTCTAAATTATCCATTCTAATTGGCTTCAAAAAATTAAGATCTTGAAAGCAGAAAAAGGGGCGAAACCATTAAATGTAATAATATTCCAGGCCAAAATTTTCCCAGACATTTCCCTGCACGCCATTTCAAATCCCGTAATTGCTACCTCCTCCCTTTCTCTCTATAAAATGTACCCGTTTCATATACGAGATTCAGCTCTTAAGCCATATTCTTGTAGCAAAATGCCAACACAGTTTTCTGTGTACCTGATTTTTAAAAAACAGGAAAATACCATAAGGTCTTTTAAGGACTTGCCACAGGGTAGTTGTTTAACATGTATCATATCTGAAGGCCCTGTCAGTCTAGATGATGTTGAATGAATGTATAGTATTTTTGTGTATGCTGGATGTTCCTCACACAGAAGCAGAAAAACATTTTGTTACTGAGCTTTTCATTCCCACGACTTTCCCTCTCTTCCCTTTGTTCTCTCTTTTGATTCAGACTTGTATTTCGTTCTTCCTCCAGCTCTGACTTTGGATGGCGTCGCCCACTCATTGTCCTCCCCCGTAGCCCTTAATGTTGAGAGTGACACCAGCTCATCAAAGCTGACCATTGTGCAGAAGCAGGCAGCAACAGCGTGGCTAGACCATGCATTCAGGATTGCACAGTGAAGCTCCCCTACCCCCTGGTTTTTGATCACTGCAGTTGGATTTGGGACTGCGTGTAACTGAGGAAACTGGTGATGGGACGCAAGAGCATGCTATGGAAACATCCGCCTTTCCCTTGCTAGAGACCCACAGACAGAGTCTTGTTTTCAGCCCCTGGACATGAATGCAGGTATAAATCTTCACGTAAGCATTCAAGCCTTCTGCCCCCATGCTGGTGTTAGTGTTCGAGAAGCGTACACAACACTCCACCCCCCCGCCCAAAAAAAAAATATATAAAAAAGGATGTATGCTTGAATTCTTTACCTTAAATATCAAGGCAAGGAGGCATCCTAAAATTCCTCGTATCACTGAATTTTAGCTAATAATATCACTAAGATTATACCCCTTAATGTTAGTTCAAACGATACCATTAAAGTCAAATAATGCTTAGACACAGTGAGTACAGCAAAACTGAACCACAGTGTAGGTAATGCATACACAGCAAAGCGAAGATGTGGCTAATCTAGATAACAACTGTCCTGAAGACACAGCAACATGACCTTCTGCCTGGGTTAGAAACCGGGGGATGTACCCAGCAGAGTCCCCAGAAGGTTCATACTTTAGTTGCTATCCCATGCGAAAGCCAATGCCTCCGTGTTTTCACTGCTATTGTTACCTGTGCTTGCTCGACTGAAGTTGGCTATAATCACATTTTCCAGGACACTTACTCTAATGATTTTAATACTGGATCGCAACCTTCAGAAGTGCCCCTTACTTATATTTGGTCAACCCTCCTTGCAATGATACCAAAATGTGAGTGGTTTGCTGTCCCCTACATTGAGATCCTAAAAGGCTGGTTCAGACCCCTTTTTGTGCCCTAATATTTTGATAGTTTACAAAATATTTCAAGTCTATTATTCCTCCTTTTGACTCAATCACATCTTTCTCCCTTAATACTCCAGGCATCGCTTTTCTGTCCCTTCCACCCTTCCCCTGACATGCCAACTGAACCCTCTCTTCCCAATTCTCATCCCGCTCTGCACTGTCAATGGTCTGCTGTGGAAAAGGGACAAGTAGTTGCCTCCAATTTACTTGAACTCCATCAGGTACTGCTTAGGGTGTCTCATCCCCCAGGCAAGAGAAAATGAATAATATCTTGCCCTCTTCTTCTGCCTGATCCTGGGACTCATGATTTCTAACTTCCTGAATTACAGTATGCCAAGCTGGAATACACAAAGGTAAGAAGCCTTTTGCCTGGGATGAGTCCCACATAAATTGAAATCTGGACAGAGAGCTGAGCCAACCTCCATGTAGTTTACTCATTCCTAAACATAAATCTACCTTTGCACGTTCTCATTCTCACCTCCTACAAAGCAACCAGTTACCAAGACACCTATTCATACTGTTCCTTAGCAGGTTTTGAGAGGAAATTATCTTAAAACAAACACTTGACAGCAAAGGAAGCACTATCTATTACTTATGGAAAGTGTATTCATAGCACTGAACAACAACTCTGTTCAGAAGCACGTCAAATGTTTCTCTGTACCTTTATTCTTTCCTCCTTGTGAAATACATTTTTCTCCCATCCCCTTCATCTCCCTTTGAAATGCAGGTTACAGGTGCATATTCCATTATCTTAATTAGCCAGAGACAAACAAGTTACAGAAGAAAGAGACAGTTACCCTACAGTATCCTTAGAAACTAGATGAGGAAATAAAACCTATCGGGTCATTTAATCTACTCTCAACTTGTGGTCAGGCAAGCCTGTTTCTCTACAGTATATACATGGGCTAGTGCTTTCTCTGATCTACACCAAAAATATCCTCAGCAACTGGTCCATCTTCTATTTTCACAAGAGATTCTCACGCTGTTAGATATTTTTTCCACCTAATTTTTCCATTTGCTCTTTCACCTCCGGTACAGCCATGAACCTTCGTTTAGCCCTGAACAGTTTTTGTCACCATTCTCCATTTTGCAATCCCAAAAGGTGCTAAATAGTTCAAGTGGTTTGCTGAGTACCCTGAACTCCCAATGCCCTTTTACACCGAGATCCACAAGGTATGATGCCCCTTACTCCACTGGGTACTCATTGGAGTTATGGGTGTAAAGAAGAGTTTGGCACCAAGAGATTTACCTTTGTGGATCTGAGCCTTGATTTTTAAGTCCTTCACACACTTCTATTAAGTGATATGCCCTCTGCTGTTCCTTCATGTGTCTGAGCCACGTTAGCACTAACACTTAAATCGTTGTCAAATTCTGCAGGTCAGCAGAAGCTTCATCAACCCAACAGAGAAGATGCCGGCAGTATCTTAAATACATAAAGGCTCCAATTTCTGGTACCAGTAAAAAAAATTCTAAGAAAAAGCTCAGCATTGTCAAACTCTCAGTCCATCACTAGAAAGGCTTTCCCCCCCACAGAAAAAAGTCTTTATAGAGTGTTCTTGGGGTCTTCATTGTCAAAATACTCTCCCCAAGACTACACTTGATCATCTGCAATGCCAACCTGACATTTATGCCAACATATGTTTACAGTGCTCTACATTGGGCAGAAAGGAACACCTATGTGAAAGAATGAGGGGATCCCAATTTGGCACGAAGTCCAGAAGCACGCAAAAGCCTATGGCAGAACATGGGAACCTTCCTGGACTTTCCATTACTGACCGGAGAGTAGCCATTCTTTTTCAGTGAAATGTTAAAGGCCAACTTGAATGTGAAATTGTGAAACAAGAAATCAACCAAAGACTGGATTGCGTTAAGTCTGGTCTAAATGGGGACTGTGGAGTCTTATTCCATTACCTGGATGAGCTTTTTGCTTCTTTGTCCATACAAAGAAGTTATTACTTGTTTGTCTCTTTCAGCACTGATCCCACTTTCTCCGCCCCCTCCTCCCCGCATTCAAATTCCTCGCTCTATTCGATAGCCTGCTCTGTGCATGTCCTTCCATAGTGTTTGATGAACTGAGCTCATGCTCATGAAAACTTATGCATCCCTGGTTCAATCAGTCTATAATATGCATCTTCCCCCTGGTTTCTGCCTGACTTCAGACTAACACAACTAAGTACTTCCCTTAGCAAGTGAACAGTTTACATTATTCCCCATTACGACTGGATACTGGGATCTCTGCATGACAGCGAGGTAGTACGGACCACTTACCCCAGATTAGAACAATGTACCTCAGCGGTATGAAATACAAAATAATTGTTGCTGCTGCCAGTACTAAACAGGCCAAGACGGACAGGAAAGGCACTGACCAGTTGAATGTGCTGTAAATAATAAGAAGAAAAAGAACCTTCAGAGTTACCAACCGTAAATGTGGAGCCTGCTAATAACTCAATGAGCCCTTTTACAATATTCAATGAATATAAACAAACAGTAAGAAGAAGCACAAATCCATTGGAAGACAGACAGTAGTTCCTTGAATCTATGCTATTCTGTCTCAAGGGTGTTTCCTCCAAGGAAGATACTCTGCAAGACTCACTTATGTAGCAGGTTGAGCATTTTTCTTCTTCTGAAGTACCATATGTTGCATGCACAGCTAGCCCGTGCTCACCAGATGTATGCACTGAATCCTGCCTCCACCAACATTCAATGCTGAACGCTCATCAGGATTACCCACAGAAGAGCATGATGGCAACGGCTTGTAGGAAAAGGGGCTAGAAATGTGGCCACTGACATTTTTTTTTAAAGAGACAGTCTCTGGGTATGCCGAGCCCTCCGTTGTGGTAACATGCAGTAAAGGATTCCACCTTTCTAATTGTATGGTCGTAATTTTTACCAAGCCATTACTGCTACATGAGAGCAGCACTCCAAGGCTGCCACATCAGCAACGTGCTTCAGATTTGTTTTAGAGGGAGCACACATAGAGGAACGAAGGGGTATTATAAACAGTCACACACACTTAGGTTTTCGTACCAACCAGGATTGCCAGTAGCAGCTTCAGTCATGACCCTGTCTCTCCAATGATGTGGACAATGATCCACTTCAAACAAGACTGGAAAGCACAATCTGTTTCACTCCGACCATCCAAAAGCCCAGTTACTAACAACACAAGCCCTTTCTGGTAGAGCTAGAGAGGGAATGACTAGGTTGCCTCTCCGCAGCTGTCCTGCCTTGGACCCCACCTCTCTCACCTGTACCTACCATCCTGCAGTTGTAATGAAACACTGAGATAACTCAAGTCCAGGACAATGACTATTCATTAACTCATAGGTAGATTTGCAGGTCTGGCCACTGGTGAGTACTCCTGCTGACATCCACACATCAAGATGAAGATGAATAAGAGGGATATTTTTAATGTTCATCAATAAGAGCACCGGCTATAAAATAAAATAATGCTTATTTGATAGATTATGTTAATACAAGAGGAAAAATAATTCGTAAGTTTCAATAGAGATATTCAAAATTAAGAGAAGAGAAGATAGAAAAGGTTCCGCAATACAGAGCAGATTGGTAAAGTCAACACCGAACTTTGAAACACAAAATAGCTCAATACAGTTAGGCTATTAACATCCCTTTGATTGCATAAGCAGAGTGACAGACGGAAGCTCTGGCACAAATCAGTCTGTCACTTAAAAACAAAAAACAAAAAAAAAACAAAAAAACCACAACTTTAGTGGCAATTTTTTTAATGATACATTACTGCCAAATTACAATGGAATTCCTATGAAATTACATAGGCCATCCAACATTAATAGGGTTCTTTAACATCATTGTTACCAAAATGAATACCAGAATTAATAGTGCTAAGGCACTGAGAGTCTTCCTGCTACGCAGCTGGACAGAACAGTACCCTGTTTATGGACTGGAATACATCTCTTGGCCATTTCCACTCCAGCTGCGATGGTCGGAGTGGAACCACAACACATGGACTTGCAGTATTTTTAGCTCTAACCCAGCTCCTCATTCAAGTGTGGCTCTGTCACACACTGTCACTTTGTGTTATAAAGGCTAAAAGTGATGGTCAATGACACTTCCAACATGAGCATAATTATAAAAGAAGAGAGTGTATGTGTGCACATAGAGAAGCTATTTAGGGATCTCCACCTTCTTCCTTGTGCGAGAAGGAAGCCTTCTGCCTTATGCTATGACAAATGAGCGAACCTCAAGGGAGGAAGTAGGCAAGCTCAGTCAATGAAAAGAGAGGCCCGTAAAGACTCAGGGGACAGAGGAGGCAAACGACCCTTACATGCAGGCTATGGAGGATGGTGGGGAGGCAGCACCACTCCACAGCTGATTCGGACAGCAGCTAAGCAGCACAAATACCCTCCAAGGTATCCCTGTATCCTCCCTCTTCTATCAGCACTATTTCTCGCATTCACAGCCTAGGGCTTCCACTTAGGCAGAGCGGTAGACCAGCAAAGGGGACAGGCTCAGCATGCCTGGGCAAGCATGTCAGCAAGAGAACTGGGAACACGCAACATTACTGACTTGTCTCTCTGTTTTGAGCAATGCTTTATCTACCACCACTTGGAAAGAAGAAACAGGTGCAGTGTTGGACAATCTCCTCCCTCAAAACTCAGAGCCATCATTTGAGGAAGGCACCCGTCCCTTTACAGTTTCCTGAGATTAGTGCCTTTTACTTACTTTTTAATTCTCTCCCCAAACGATGCTATTTCTTCTAAGACGTTTTGAACTGCTATTATAATATCTTGAACCCTGTAGATTCTTTCAATTAGCCCCTTTTTCTCCGATTCCTGAAAAGCAAACCAAATATTTTAATTCATTTAACATGTGATCACGTGTACATAGATAATACAGGTATGTAAAACGCTCCCATTGCCACTGGTGTGATGTGCATGCGTGTATAAAGTAGGAGGGAGGAGAGAAAACACGGTAGCTTACTGTTCAGCTATAAACTGCTACATGTCATCTTTTCCCAACATGAGCAAAGCAAACCTGCTTTTCCCGCAAGTCCAGTTTTCAACCCTTATCATCCAACTCTGCAAAGGCCTGCTCGCTAAAGGCATCTCAACCCTGATCTCCAATTCTAACTTCATCTTGAGTTGTAACTGCATGTTTCATTGAGAACGTAAGCTAAGACAGGAATACCTGCAAGTCTACTGGACTCCAGTAAGCATTACAGGTGGTCAGCATCCCTCAGGATCAAGCCTGCTGAGAAGCAATTACATATCTTTTTTTTATTTCCCCCCCCCAGAATGGGCTTTCTACTTTCCTGTTTGTGACTAGATCCATTATGTTTGCAGCATGATTGACAACCAGGACATTATTATTTAGAGAAATTAGTGATGTGTGCACAAATGCAAAGTTAAATGGCTTCCAATCTTTTGTGCTGGTTTCTTCTAGCTAGCCAACATGTTGTTTCCACCACACCTCATTGCAAAACAATAATCAGACTTATGGAGCCTATTTAGAGATCGGCAAATCTCTTAACCTTTTCAACACTCTTTATCCTGAGACCTAGATCAGAGCTCTTCTATAGGGCTAGGGATCTTGAGATCTTGTCTGAATTTTCTCTGAGGTCATCTCTACTATCAAATTCAAACTTTTGTGCTATGGGAGTATTTTTGCTTTAGCCAATATACTTTTGTCTGCCCCACTTTTCACACTAATTACAACATTTCTGTAGACCAGTTTGTTCGGGACATAGTTAAGCATCTTCTCTCCCGACTTCTTTCAGGAACCCTAAATTATTTGTATGCTTGTAAGAATCACCTAGAGCCACTAACTTTTGCTGCACAAATATGTCCATATCAAACTGACAGTTGGAAAGTACCCAGCGATTTGAATCAGAGAAACACTGCGGTGCTACCATAAAACAGCATTATAGTGAAGAATTCCAACTCTTGGCAAACCTGGAGTCTGCAACTAGCTTGGGATTTCACAGTTATGGTGAGAAGTCTTTAGGCTTTGGATTTTTGTCTTTTAGGTTAATGCATGTTCTGCCCACAGGAACTTTTCCTTTGGTGAAAAATTTAGAGGAAAAATGGCAAATCCCTTTTCAGAAGTCATTTTGCAAACTCATTTCTTTCTGCTTATTTTAGGCAAGAGCATTCCAGGAAAGAAACACACAGAAATAGAAAGCAAAGAAGGCATTAATATTAAAATGATTTATCTGAGACGTAGAAATCAGGATGCAATTATTATTATTCATATATCTTTACGTGCAACCTAACATGTATGCATGCATGCTAATGGAGGTGACTGCACATATTCAAAAAAGAAATGTATACAATGTTTTTATACAAAACCAGCAGCCCTGATACTTGAGCTTGGTACAATGCATTTTGATGGTCTAAGAATCAACTGGTTTAGGGGGTAAAATAGGAATTAAAACATTGTATTTTCACCAGTCAAAGGCCAGACTTTGAATGGTACTGGCTCCTTTCATACTCATCACTTCATTCCCCCTGGCACCGGATCCAGATGAAAAGGTACCCAAAGGCCCTGGCACCTTCTCACATATACGACTAGTGTGAGCTTCATCATACAAGCCTGCTTAGGGAGGGGTTGAGAGCATGTGAGACAGACGCTGTCCTTCAGCTTCCCCTGGAGTGGTATGAAGACACACGAACTGCTTCTCAAGAGTCACTACACGTATTGTATTTATTTCTATTTAGATATAACAATGTGTTTGTATCTTCCCCAAAACATTATGATTTGTGGATTAAAACGTGTCCCATTTCTCTTCACAGTAATGTTTTTGTTAGTATAAAGCCCCCCAGAGTTATCAACATGTAAATATTTGAACACCCAGATATGTATTTCAGCTTTGTTAGTGCAAAATTGAATGAGATGGCATTTCAAATATATGGCTGCCAAAATAGGTCTTTATAGATTTAAAAAAAAAAAAAAAGGGAAAGAAAAGAAAAGAAATTTCTGGCAATTCAAATGAACATTAACAAAAGAATCGCTTTAAATGACAGTAGCACATAAAAAGTAGGTCTTCAGCAGCTTGCGTTATACCCTGGTTAGGGTCAACATTAAATGACAAGTCATGATTATATGTAGCAATCCGACCACTACAAATGCTTAAGTTTGCTTTCAGAGGCAAAGCTCTGCTGTTTCATACATTACTTACCTGTGGGACACTGGTCAACAGTTCTTGCACACCCGTTCAGTAATCACCTAGTTGTGTCCAGCCTGAGGCTAACTGAGAGTGAAAGCAAGAGCATATCAAAAAAAGTGATCTTCTCGGGGCAAGCCTACTCTTGCTATCCAGAGCTGGAAGGAAGATCATCTGGCGGCTCTCGCAGCATCCCGCTGGCTTCATTTACACATCTCAGATTGAGTTTAGAAATGCGGTGCTAAGACAGTTTAACACACATGCAAAGATACTTCTGATGCGGCTACCAAGTTGCTTAAGAAAAAAACAAACCGCCGCAACAAAAATACTGATTCGTACTGAAGGAAGTGATAGCAATCAAATGTTTCCTTACCCAGCCTGTAACATAAAAACCACTCTACGTAGTGGCATTTTCATTTTTCAATACAAAACATGTCCAGGAAAGAAGGAGAGAGAAAGAGAAAGAGAAGTCTACAGAAATGATTTAAAATGTGTTGCTCCTGAAATCAGAGTCTGATTACTGAGTAATCGGTGTTAGCTTCTGGTTTTGCAAAGCGTTCACACAATACAATGATTTTGCAGAATCATTTGAAAATTCTAGGATTTTCTGTACTTTGCTTCACATAAATTTGGTTTACTTTATATTTTGTGAGACTTTACACAGGTTATCTATACTAGTATCCTGACATCCAGAGATGCATACAAACGACTAGGGAGGGCAAGGTTCTTTGCGTAAATCTGATATCTTTTATTGGACCAACTCAAATAGCTGGAAGAAATTCTACTTTGCAAGCTTTTGAGCACAATATTTTTACAATACGACCAGGACACTCATTAAGCAATGTAAGGAGAGTAAAGACCCACTCCTTCAAAACATTTATAAGCTCTTATGAGATTCTGAGCACCATGTATTCCTACTAAAGCCAGCATCTCACAGTATCCTGGGCTGCAGACAAAGCCAAAGAGTCCACATAATTGCTAGTACTTGCTGGGGGGTGGGGGGTGTTTATACTTTTTTAGCAGGACTGTCTGTGGCCTGGTTTGTCTCAAGTCAATATGGACTAGGTCCACTAAAAAGTAAAATGTCTGGACACCCAGGGTTTAAAATCTCAGCTCATACGGCCTTGGTTTAAATTACAAAAATAAAATATCCTGCCTGCTTTCAGAAAATCATTGATTCAAAAAAGAAGAAGAAAAAAAAAACAGCAGTGAAATCTTCATTTCTTCAAGGCCTTTTTCCCCCGCTCCTCTAACTACTCCTTGGCTGATTACAACACTGTGGGTGGACTAAAACTAGCCCTTAGCCTCTGGGAAAGCATTAAAACCATCAAAATGAATTTACAACCGAGAATTAATTATATAAGCAGTATGTTACTTTAAATCTTCTTCGTGTATCCTGATTTAAGAAAATCGTCATTTCTGTAGTCCCTGCCTGAACTAAAACACAAAGAGGCCTTACAAAAAATTAGCCATGCCAAGAAAAAAAAAAGTTCATTAAATTCAGAAATCAAATCTTGTGTGTCCAATGAATGCACATCAGCTTGAACTTGGAAAGTGGGATGCAAAATCTATGCCCATGTAAGGAAAAGTACTTTTAGGTTTTACTCTTCATTAACTAGATACCAATTAACAAATGACCCAGACAGATTTGCTTCTAGAGTTACTGCATGTCTTTCAGATTCTCCTCACTAAAATTTGGTGTTGTGGTCAGGAAGGTAGGGATAGTAACAAAAGAAACTTGGATGCAAATGCAAAACTGCCACCCATCAAATAGTTCTGAAGCTGACATCTCTGCCCCAATAAACAGAAATCCAGAACTGGCCAGCCAGATATGACCATTAGAGCTGGACTTCCCACCTGATATCTTAGGAATTGGAGAAGCCTCAATTATGTGGCCAGAACAGACTGTCTGGTTTGACCTTCTTTATAAAACGGGCCACTTAATTTCATTCAGTTACTCATATATTGAGTCCAATCAACTGTATGACTAAAAACACACGTGGCAGAAAACATCTAGTCTTGACTGGAAGGCATCAAGAAATAGAGGATCTACTCGTTCTCTTGATAACTCATTCCAATGTTTAACCAACCTTATTGTTAAAAAAAATAAATTAATAAATTAAAATAATCCTTTAGCTTTCTTCCTATGGAGATGTCCAAAAGAGAATGTGAATACATTCCACTGAAAGTCCAAGGACAATTTCTAATGCTATCTTCTAAGTGCACTTCTGATTTGAATGGTAACAATTGTATTCACCGCACTGCACAAATAAAAAATTAATCTTGCAATCACTACCAATTCTAAATGGCTTTATACCGCTTGTATTTCATATTAGTTACATAAAGAGTTACATAAAACACTTGCGCAAAAAAGAAATCTTGCCTGGAACTTTCATACAGCTTTATTAGTCAACAGATTTTGGCCATGCCTGGGGAAACTCAACATACATTAACCTACAGGATGACAGGGGATAGGTAAGGAAGCCAATGTGGAGAAAAACACATGGGGACTAGGCAGAAAAGAAGAATAGTGTGTGTGTTGGGGAAGGACGCGGAAGGGAGAGGGGCTGTGCAGAGGGAGACGAGCAAATAATTGTGAACAAAAAAGGGGGAAATATTCAGAAAAAAAACTGCTGTCCCTGGGCCAACCAGACTTGCATGCAGCAGATAACCCAATATGACTTCATCCTGAAAAGTACACCAGGGGTAATATTTTTCTGGGATTTGTCCAATTTACCAGGTACAATTTCTCTAGTGTATTTTGCATAAGGAGGATTGACTTAAACACATCCACACTCAAGCATGCATGGCATCTTGCTCCATTATTCTTTGGGGTTTTAAAACATGCTGTGGACACTGAAAAGAAATACCGACTTTATTGATGTCTCATTTTCCTCGTTAACTTGCACACTGCTGTAAGCAGGGTAGTCCCATCCCATCTTGCTCTGGTGGATCCTCTGCCAAAGAAAGGCTTCCAAAGGCCAACATATTCACAGATGTGTATCTCTGAAGTCAAGAGGATTTTATCAGGTGTAAATAGAAGAGAACTGCCCTGATGCTGACTTTGGATGGGGCAGCTGGCCAAGAGTTACATAATTAAAATAGAAGGAAGATATTGTGGGAGGGAGAGGCGGTCCCAGAGAGAGACAGACAGTCTCTGGCTCACAGGGGTGAATTGCCTCGGATAAATTCCTGCCAGGGCTTTGAAAAAAAACAAAAACAAAAAACAAAAACTCAGCACAGCAAGCTTGAGCTGGACTTTATATACAATGGGAAGGCATCAGAAAGGGGCAAAAAATCAGACCAAAATAATCCCTGTGCTGCTAAGCCATTCTGCTGCCCTACTGTGTGCTGATGGGGAAGGAATAAAAGCGCACAATTCGTACATGCCAGAATTTGGCACCCAAATGATAGGTACCTGTTTGCTACAGGATTTCTGTTTAGTAACATAATATTGTCAGCGTGCTTGTTTGCTTGGTTAGCTAGTATATCTGAACAGATTTAAAACAATGGCTGTGGAGGAAAGCTTTGCTACTAATGGTCAAGTTCTCTTCTCTGTGGATGCATCTACATGTGCACATTTACTAAGCAGTAACTGAAATTACAGCACAGTATGGGTGCTTATCTACACGTGCATGCCTGTACTGCGCAGTAAATGTGGCAATTTATGCTAACTTGAGCACAAATGTGATATCTGCATTATGCAGGTATGAAATTTATGCCTAATTAGATACTGCACAACAATGCACGTGTAGACATGCTACTGCACAGTAACACGGTGGGCCTCTCTGAAGGGTCTGCCTGACACTAGGGGGCTAGCCCAAGCTCAGGCCCAGGTCTCCTGGCTGGCCATCTGTCCTGGCTTTAACTTGGGGCTCAAGTTAGTCCCAAGGGCTGGCAGCCATATGGTCAGAGGCTGGAGCTCCCGCCCTGCCCCACCCCCCTCAGTGGCTACAGGGGCACATGGTAAGCTGCTCTGACCCGGGACTAAATTAGAAAACATTCTCCTACCTGTGTTCTAGTGTCTGTCCTTAATCCAGACTATTCATTCTGGTGCATAGTTTGTGTCTGACTGCACCCACCGAAGATGCCAGAGTTGCCACACAGGTATTTGGTGCACTGGAGTAGGTATACTGCATTCTGGTATTGTGGTCCAACAAAAGATATCACCCATCGCAAAAGATACCACAACATCACTTCCAGACTTTAAACTGAGATAAACAAGTGCACTACTGGGCTTAAAAGGACAGGATTTCAATCCCATGCAAGTAATTTTCACAATATAATTCATACAGGCTATACCATGTGGCTCACTGTGAAGAATGTAAAACAAGCCATTTTCACACCATTTTAAAATGCAAGCTCACAAAGGAATAATTACATGAAATAAGACTTTTATCTTCTTGCTCACAATGGATGCCTTTCCTCTCTGCAGAAGACGAGCACAAGGGCCATGGACTTCTTATGCCTACCGTAAGCATAAGCTTTATTTACACAGAGTCAAGGTTTCATAGCTTTTGTGCTGGCCTTCTTAAAAATTAATGTATGACAGAAGTGTCTTTAATTACTTTATTAATGCAGTTTGATATAAAACTGGTTAGACCTTTGCCATAACAACAGCAAAAAGATATCCTTGCAATCCCGAGCCATCTGAAATCAGATGATGAAGGAATTAAATCAAACCACCAGTTAGCATTTGAAAGATTCCATTTTTCCATGAACCAAATGCATAAATACAGGCATTATTGCACCTGGATAGCTGTGATTTTCATATACCTGGCAAGACACTGTTAATTTACTTATTTATGTGGGCCTCATTCTCTAGATTTGTGAAGAGATATATTCTGCAGTTTTTCATGTTTGCTTAGACAAGAAAAAAAAACAACTCCTGTTATATCAGTAACAATCTTAAAGAAATACATCTTCAGGTGAAGAGTGCATGTACACAGCAAATGCTGAAGAAAGAATATTTGAATGGGGATAAAAAGCTATTTAAAAAAAAAAAAAAAGAAAGAAAAGGTGGTGGGGGGGTGGACTTCCTTTAAGTAAAACACGTGCTTTCCCTAGGAGATACCCACCAGCTAAATCATTGTGCCAGAGCTGCTGATTTCTCCTAAGAACAAGCACATGGTGATTAGACAAACTACCAGATCATCAACTATAATCTACGTAATGGTTTTTAGTGGGTCTGGAAGGGGGTAAAAGATGGGTCTATTAATTCAACTGCCCAATTTAGAAGGAATGCGTAAAGTTTGAAGAACATTTTGAATTCCTGTGAAGCAATAGTTCTCAGTGCCTGATTAGGTTATGGGCAGGTGATTTATTCACCTTGAAATACAAAAGGGCAGGACTTCACTGTAGACCAGCTGTTCCACAGTAGCTGCTTGTGTGCATGCTCTTAGAGCAATGATTAAGCTCTACAGGCTTAGGCCTCATCTGCCGAGGGGGAAACCACCACCCATTACCACCGGGTTAGAACATGTAGATTGGCAACTGCTATGTAAGCAGATGATGTACAGCAAATCACCTTCCTTCTTGTATTTCACAGCAAACACTTTACAGATGATGTACAGCAAATCACCTTCCTTCTTGTATTTCACAGCAAACACTTTATCTGATCTTGTACTAAGACAGCCAGCTGCTGCTCCAAAAATGTAATCCTGATTTAGCCTAGCAATTGCTAGCCTAGCCTAGCAATTCACCTTCAGTACGGGGAAACTCAAGGTGATACAGACCTCCTTTAGTGTGACTGAAATGGAAGGAGATCCCTGCACAAGTCCCTAAGATCACTTCATTGACTTTCTTCAACTCCTTCCTTAAACATTCACCCCTGCTGCAAATCTCACAGATAATGTTCCAAAGGCTAGACTGGGGGTGCTCAACCCCTACTCCGTGGGGTTTCCCATGGGTCTAAAAATTTGGTGACAAGGGAGTGGTGGCAGTATTAACTACCTCTCCCCTGTTGCCAATTTTCTGAACCCATGGGGGAGCCTGATAGGCTGAATAGCACAGCCCTGTGTGCTAGATTGGGTGTGCAAGGCTGGTGTGGTGCAAGCCCTGGCTGAGATGGTGCAGGGCCCAATCCTGTGCACCAACCCTGGATAGATCCAGCCCATGAACCAGCCCCATGCCACCCATCTGGTCCACAATTTGAGCACCACTGGGTTATGACTGGCTGGCTATGACTTCTTAAACAATACTATCATCTTTTTACCTTCAGCTCCCTGCACTATCAGATGTATACACCTCTTGACTTGCACCTTATACTTAAGAAGCAAGCTCTTTAGGGCAAGGGCTGTGTGTACAGGCTATGTGTATATACAGTTATTAACTGAATGAAGCCCAAGAGGAATGAAGGCGAAGTCTTCTCTCCATCTCTCTCTGAAATGCTGGTATGAAGAAGGTTCCTGGGGAAAATGGGTGAAAGCAGAACAACCTTTGCATTTACAGTTTGTCAAAATGGTTGCTTGGGTCCTAGGAAACTGTGGGCTTGGAGCAGCAGGTAAGGGTGCCCTAAGGAAAATCTGGAACTGTGTGAGTTCTACACCCTGGCAAAACATTTGTTTAAACCCAGCTGTGCCCCTCTCCAGCACCATGCATAACTCAGCCGCAGAGATTTCTATGTTGTTTGTGGCAGGGCTGCATGCGAGAAACAAAACTGGGGCTTCTGGTCTCCTACCAAGCTGCTGCTCCTCCCAACACTCCTGGTGCAACAGCTAGAGGAGGCTCCCACTCTCTCGTCTGCAACATAGCCAGGCATAGCTGGGAGAGCTGAGGGCCACGCATGTGTGGTGCAGTGGTCGGGGGTAGAGCGGGACATTGGTACACGATGCACCTGTGAGATGAAGATGCTGGGGCAGCAGGGTTGGAGGTTGTGCGCGTAGTGTGTGGTCCAGAGGGCCCATGGTTTGCCTTGGTGCGGCCCAAAGACAGGCAGTCCCTGCTGATGCAGCCTGCGGGACATTTGGCCCTCACCTGGTTAGAAGTTGGAAAGGCCTGCTTTGCGGCCAAAATTACTTCGATTAAAACCCTGTGATCAAGCATTTCTGTACACAGCTTCACTGAGAAAGAATGGCAGATGAGTCTCAAAGCCAGGGCTCCAGAAGGGAGAATTCAAGAGACCGCAATGCTATTTCAAGACATGCTCTTATGACCCACTCTGCGTAGAGATGGTGCTACTTGTTAGCAATAGAGCACTCACTGTAGCTTATTGTATTTCTCTTCAGTGGTATTAATGGGAGATGCTGAAAAATTATATTGCGATTGTTGCACTAAAGTGAAAAGCAGCCCTAATGCAATTATTTATACCTTCAGGAATGAAAACAATGAGATGATATTGTCTTGAATGACCTTTCCTAAGTATGGGGATATAGCACCTTGCACAATAGACTCTTGGTTCATGTTTCAATTACTGACCTTTACTGTGGAGAAAATTAATGCAATTTTCATCGTAATCCACCCGTACAAATAAGATCCATACGGAAGGTTTCCACATGCTAAATCTAACACAAATGGAAAATGTCAGCTGTTTGCTACTGGAGGAATTTGACTTTTATTTGTTCAGCTAGAGCCTTTTTGAACTGTGCTCATAAAACTTGGTATATTTTTGGTACCAACTAGTGCAACAGAGAATTTCTTGTATCAGGAAAAAATGACTTTTTCCCCCCTTTGGGGATTTTTTTCCCCCCAAGCACAAGCTACTTGATATTTCTTGGAAGCTGAGAAATAACTTGGCTCGCAGTCATAACTTCATTAGATCTGAACTTATTATTGTAGATCTCACTAGCTAAGCAGGGCTGGACTGGCTCACAATTTGGATAGGAGACCTCCACAGCAACAGGAGGCAGTGCTGATTTGGGGAAAGGGCACTATTCCCTCCAACTCCCCCTCAAATTGATTTCCAGGCCTGGCAATAGCCATGAATTTGCTTTTTCTCTTTTGGAGGAAAAGCAAAACTGTGATCCGGGCAAGCTGAAGTCATGAAAGATTCCAAGTCTCTTTTTAAAGAGAGTATGCTATTGCATTTATGCACAAGGGATCTGCCTACTCATCCAGTGCTACAGCAATTAACTACACGGGGGGAGAGAAACAGAGATGGGGGGAGGGTAAAGACAATGACCAGACAAGTTGCATACATTTTGACTTGTATGTAGCTTGTCTATACCTTTGTACTGGGGAGTGAAAGATGCCTCGGTGAGGTCATTTTAAAACAATTCCTACCCCAGACAGCCTGACAGACCCCAGAGCTGACATGATGCAGTCCGGACTCCCCATCCAAAATGGCAAGGATCCGAAAAGACATTCATCCACGGAGCAGATTGTGCCAAAGGGACGCAATGCTCTTATCTTGCACAGTACTCTGTGCTGGTATTTGTGGGGGAAAGGGCGAGCTGGCAATTAAGCCCTGTCATTTTCAAGACAGATAGTTTAGGTGGAGGGGAGTTAATCTGCTCTTCTGTTTTTGAACTCTGCGTCTGTGCGTTTCTAATTTGTAAACAGTTCATCTCTCCGAGGGCGTGTTACAATTCCCAGAAGCATGGTCTGTTATGTCTAACATGCAACAGAATCCAGAAAAGCTCTGTGTGCGAGTATTTTGATACAACACGATGATAGGAAACAGAAACATTGACCTTGTGTTCCCAGTCCCAGCTAGCAGATTTCAATGTTAGGAGTTCCTGTACTAGGGGAAAAAAAAGTCCATCCAACTTTTATTTTTTTTTTTTAAGTGCATTTTTTCTGTTGAAATGTAGACATCACATTGAGATAATGGCATCAAACTATAATTAATTAGCAAAAGTGCTCTGATCCCCATCCCTTCCCTACCACTGCCTTACTTGAAATACTATAATGTACTTAAAAAAATGAATCTCTCCTCCACTCACACAAGTAGCTCCCATATAATATAATGGGGAGCTTACACTATTATAAGGGGGCTTAATGGGGAGATTATGCTATTATAAGGGAGTATATACCCCACAAACTGAGAAGCGAATACCTGCAGAGATGGTCCATTTTACGGTTACTGTGAAACTAAGGTATAGAAAGTTATGCTGCGGGACATTTTGTATTGCAATGGCACAATTTATACAAAGGCTGAAGGGCCTCCATTGAGTGGTGTGTTCCTATGAACCTGGCTCTGAATGGCTCATTTTGCAATAAAGGATTGTAGTGCATGGTCCACAGGGAATTCAGGACAATATGTTGATTCACCACACCTTTAAAATAAAAAGGAGTGGAGGGGAGAATCTGTGCAATAATCCCTGTCTCTCCCAGTAGCAAAAATCATTAGGTTAATCACCTTGTTTAACTGCAACAATCATAGGAAAGCAGGGCTGGAAGGAACCTCATGAGGCCATTTAGTCCAGGACCCTGCTCAAGGCAGGATCACCCTTGACTCCAAGCCAAATGTCTGTCTTGAAAATTTCTGGCCTTGAAAATTTCCAAGGATGGCGATTCCATAACTGCTCTACGTAGCTTGTTCCAATGCTTGACCACTCTCGTAATCCAAACCTCATCTCCAACAGAGAATAATCTGTCTTTATCCTCTCTATAATCACCCTTCAGGTAGCTAAGATTGAATCAAATCGCCTCTCAGTCTTCTCTTCTCTAGACTAAACAACCCTAGTTCTTTCAGCCTGTCTTTGTAAATCAAGCTTCTCAGCTCTCTAATCACTTTGGGCTCTCTGCTGGACTCTTTCCAATCTGTCCACATTCTTCTTGAAGTACGGGGCCCAAAACTGGCCACAGGACTCCAGGTGACGCCTCACCTTTGCTGAACAGAGCAGAAAAATCAGTTCTCTTGATTTGTGACACTTCTGTTAATGCAACCCAGTATGCTGCTGGGTTTTCTGTTGCTGTTTGTTTGCTTTTTTAAAAGCAAGAATACAGTTCTGGCTCCTATTTAGCTTATGATCCACCATAATCCCCAGGTCCTTCCCTGCAGCCTTGTCAGTCATTCCCCAGTCTGTATTTGTGCACAGAGTTACTCCATTTCACTTGTAGGACTGTGTACTTGTCATTGCTGAATTTCATTCTGGCTGATTGTGGACCATTTTTCTGGTCTATGCAGGTCATTCTGGACCCTAGCCCTACCCCCCCAGAGCTTCTGCAGCTTCACTTAACTTAGTTAAATCCACAAATTTGCTAAGTGTGCACTCAATCACATTGTCCAAATCATTAATGAAAATGTTAAACAATACCAGACCCAAGACAGAGACCTGGGGAACCCCACTTGATACCTCCTCCCAACTAGACATTGAGCAATTAATAACTATTCATTGAACACAAGGATCCAACCTGTTTTGTATCTACCATACAGTATTTTAGTCTAGTAGTCTGTATTTCCTTAGCTTGTTCATGAGGAAGTTTTGGGAGACTGTCAAAAGCTGCGCTTAAATCAAAGTCTATCATATCCAATGCTCTCCCTGCAACCGCAGAGTCTGTCATTTTATTACTGAAGGAGATCAGGTTGGTCAGGCATACGTTGCTCTTGGATCTTAAGAAGTTTGATCATTTTCTGCTTTTTTGTTTTTCTTTGAAAGAACGTTATCACTGAGAAAACGTACGCAAGTTTATTTTAGTGCTAATACCAACACCAGAAATGTTCAGGAGCCAGCAGAGAACTCTGTGGATTTAGGATCTTTGCATCAAGGAACGGCCACAACTCTGTACAACTAAGCCAACTAACCACACCGTGCGAATAATCACCTTTAAATTAAATGACTTGGAGCCATACTTGTTGCTTACAGCCTGTGAGAAATCCATAGCCTAAACAGTACCAATAAGTAGTACCAACTATTCATACATAAGTTTAAATAATAAGCAAAATACCATACTTGTAAAAGGTGAAACTTTCAAAAGGTTTTTTTAATGGGGGTGTGTGTGTGTGTGTGTGTGTGTGTGTGTGTGCGCGCGCGTGTGCACGCGCATGCACATGCACATGCATATATGGGTTTTTTGGTTGTTGCTTGCTTAGCAGTAACCTTGATGCATACAGATAAACTTAGCATGTGCCCTAATGGTGGAACCGATACACACTTGAATGATTAAAAATTTTACCTGAGCATCCTCTTAATATGTGGAATATTCAAGAAGTCACATGTTATCTGTTATATAATTGAAAAGAAGTTTCCAGGAACCTTGTGAATATTTACTTCCTAATGTCAAACTTTCTTTTCCAGGCTGTAACTTGTAAAAATAATTCTGCACCTTTTAGCCCTGAAGTATATAGACCATCAAATTCTCCGTTGCTTAGTTGTGTTCTCTCTCAACTGTATACATTAAGTTCCCTTAATCTTTTTTCATGTGTCATGCCCTCTAATCCTTTTTATCGTTCGTCAGCCTAGTTTGATAAACTGAAAAAAAATCCAATGCATCCTTCATAGTGATGTATAAGGATGAGAAAGTATGTTCAGTGAAAAAAAAAGACCTCTCTCCAACCCCAAATCTTTGCATGTTCAGCAGCTGAACTAAATTTAAAAAAAATTCGGAGGCTCTGAAATGTTAAGATAATTCTCACCAGCCCTCAGCACTTCTGAGCTTCAATTTGGACCAAAAATGGAAATGCCAAATCCCATAGGAAATATTTTTCTTGTCGACTTTCCCTCTGAGATTGGAGCTGGAATTGTTGGGAAATCTTGCAGTTGGGAAAAAGAAAGTTCATTTGCATGAACTGTCACCATTTTGAGAACCCTAGAGGAGCTAAGTGCGACGTGTGTCTATGCGCTGCAAATAAGCACCTGCGCTTTGGCGTACTTATCTAAACCAAACTTGAAATAGTTTCAGGTGTGCTAACTATTAATTTCCCTAGACTATGAAGAGGAGAAAACCAGCTAAAGTGGGGTAAGAATGCATCGTTCTCATTCTCCTGGTTCTGTCTCATCCTAGCTAATATATCCACTAGAGACGTGAAAGGTTAAATGTTTAAATGATAAATACCATTTATGCATTACTGGTTCATGTTTAGTGCAGGGCACAGTCCAGTGGGGAAGGGAAGTGGCACAGTGCACCAGGAGCGGCAGGGTGGGCAGGTGGATGGAGAGAAGAGGAGAGCAATGAGGAGGAACTAATACCCATAGCTAGTCTGCTCCCTTCCTCTTAGCGCGCCAGTGGCTGTAGTGGGCTGGGAAAGCCATTTACCTGCTGCTGCCACCCGCAGCTTCACGTGGACTGTGTTGTCCAGCAGGGCTTGCCACCACCTCCTTCCCTCCCTATCAAGGGGCCTGGGGAGTGGCTCCCAGCAGCAGCTGTGTCCGAGCGGGTCGGTGTGTGGCCCCTGGCTCCCCGTGTTGCTCCAGGCAGGTAGCTGCAGCCCCTCCCTGGTGGCAGGGTAGGACAGGGCAAGGCAGGCACTGAGCCAGGGAGCTACACACCCCAGCCAGGACTAGGTACGTGTTATCGATTAACCATTTCACAAATACAATTAGAGAAGGTCAAACAGATCATTTTGAAATGGTATATACATCCTTAGTATCCACATCAGACAATTACCTTGTCATCCTCATCTTCATCCTCATCCATGCCCATAATCTCCTGAAAAGCATACATCCATATTAAAACCAGAACATGTCTTCCTCAGGACACAACCAAGCACTCACAACATTTATGGAACTGTTAATAGTGTTTCCTTTTGTATATTTTCCCTCGTTACAACCGGTGTCATTCTCAAATTGGGCTTGTCAGTCAGCCACAAATGGATTATGTATACACCACGATCCAGAGGATCAACAGTTGCCTGCTCAGTTTCCCCTGCAATTTATCTGCAAACCCTCCTCTAAAAAAAAAAAAAAAAAAAAAAGCTAAGAATCAATTGAATATATTAGAG
>NW_017728911.1:31798801-31885227 GCF_001723895.1 Crocodylus porosus | reverse complement strand
AAAAAAAAAAAAAAAAAAAAAAATCCAATCACGGCCACCTTTCAGATATATTATTTTGTGTTCCAAGGACTTAAAAAAAAAAAATCATAAACAATAGTGTGCAATTGCCCATACAAATTTTAAGTCTAAATACAGCCATTAGTGGCTGTGTCCAGTAGTTTGAAAGCAATAGGCTTTTAAATTCATTGCCAAGTTTTACTGTCTGTAAACAGCTTTGTTCTTAGTATGACAAATGAACCAGTTGGTATGTCAAGGCTGAAGCTTCTATACTCAGTTTGTTCTATCCTCACTGCTACAATGACTGCTCTCTCTCCCTTTAGGGCCATTATTGAAACATTAGACAGTAGAAAATACATTAGTATGAACATAATCAATCTCAAGAATCACATACAGATTTCTATACAGCATTATTCCTTCACTCTGACATCTATTCTGACAGGTAGGAAAGAAAACAAAAGACTTGGCTAGGGCTTGAAATTAGGGACACTTGGCTTTCTATTCAGGCATTTTACTAGCTGAGTCTTTAACAAGTTACTTGAGATCTTTTTTTTGTTTAATACGATTTTAACAACTGCACTAAAAGAGAGCTGAAATGTGAGGGTGTAGAGAATCACATATAAAGGTTACTCTTTTCAGGAAGAAATCTAAACTGCAGGGCTCAAATACCTGAGTTTTACATCAAGAACAGCCAGCAACTTTGCTCCAATATGCTACGCAGACAAGTGAATAGCACTATTTTATTTTTGAGTTTTTTGCATCTGAAGCTCTCATAGCAACTTCATGAATTTAGGCCCACAGCCGAGCAAGGCCTGGATTTTTGGGTTGTACACTAGGCCTGGATTTCCAAATAATGTTGCATGTTTTCGTATTTGAAGAATATTGTCTGTTTACACGTGCACAAAAGGATGCAGAAGCTAATCCACAACATGTACAACCAAGGTCCAAATAAGTAGGAGAAAAAGTTGACGGTGCACAAAGCACTGGTGTGTTGAGAGGGAAAGCTATACGAGCCACCTCTCTCACCCAGAGAGGATGCAACTAGAAGCAGCACTTTATCACATGTTTTGAACTGCAGGAATTTCGTCCTGCCCATTCATGAAAAATAAAACAGATGCTTCAAGTAAGTGAATAATCCATATGACCCCAATCCTGCCAAGTGCTTCAGCACACACGTGTAGCTTTGTTCATGCGGAGGTCAGTGGCACCGTTATGTGCCCAGATGGTGTGAACTGCTCCTAGGCTACGTGTGCAAAGGAAGTAACTGACTTGATGATCTGGCGTGTTGAACGTAAGTAGTTCTGTTCTCTTCCAGCCTGCCTGTACGTTGCACTTTGCAGCATGTCACAAGCACAGCAAGGGCAAACCATGCAATCCCATGGATTCCAGCAGGATGCGGTCTGCGAGAATATCCAACCAACTCAGAGAATGAGTGATGGGACAGTGACAAATGTTAACACTGCATTTACCTGCCTTCATCTGGTTAGTCAGACACTCAACATTATTTTATAGATTACCTTTTGTATTTAATAAACTATTTGTCCTGGATTCTCCCCAGCGGGGAATTCCCATTCTCATGATAGAATATAGACTCTGGGAACACAGACAACAGCCTTCCAAGGTACTTTGAACTTTGCTGAGATTGGAGATTAGCAGCCCTCCTCCCATCCGTCTTTATGTCCAATCTGCGTACAATGGCCTGGTATCAAAAATGTAATTTCCACCACTTTGCAACCATATTTTCACCTGGGAATGACTCAATTTTTAACTGGGTGAGTTGTGTCTAGTGCCGGTTTAACATGATTATTGTATTTGCTAGGCCCGGGATGCCTTTCCTTTGAAAACTCCATAGGATTGTCTTATGCAAAGTTGTGCTTTCTATTCAAAATCCAAGAAGGGAAATTTTTCTGCATTTCATTAAAGCGATTATCATAGGCTTAAAAACAGAATCTGCCAGGCTTAAATGTATTCTATTTATACTTAACTTGAAAGACACATAGGTGCATTTTATTGTGCACAGAAGTATAATGTTTAATGTAAAAAAGTAAAGTCACTGACATGACACTTCATAACAACAATTATAGTATGTGGCAATTTACTTTTGAAGAGAAAAGGAACTTTTGTACAAGAATCAGCTATAAAATAGAAAGCTAAGCGGTTTATATTTTGGATGACATATCACAGGACAGATTTTTTTTTTTTTAAACTAACCTCCGTTTTGGGATTTGGCACATCTTCTTTGGCCCCTTCAAGTTCTGATTCATTACCAAGTCAAAAACTGTGAGGATGGGCATGGGATCCAAATTTTGTCTCTTTGAATGAACCAAGGATTCATTCTTTAATTAAAACTACCTGAAAATCTACTGTAGCTTAAGAACAGTAATTCCCCTTCCTCCCACCCGCCACATGCACACAAAATGGTTTATCAAATGCAATGAATCGTGGAACTTTAGTGACTATTATTTTTCACCTCAAGTATCCTGCAAATAGAATAATGTTTAGAATTTTCTTAAAGTCATTAATATATAAGACTTTTTGTTCAAGGGCAAATTCCAGCTGGACCTGAAACATTAGTGTTACTTGACTTGCCTGGGCGTCTTGGGTGTTGCTGACCTTCCCCGTTGTGAGCAGAGAGAAGTTGTAGACAAAAAGCAGCAACAAAGCCAGAGGCACCATGTACAGCTCCATGTGCCAAACAGTGACCACAAAAATCTATGAGAATAAAAGCAATGAAAAGGAATAAAAGGGTGTTTATAGACAGAGACGGATGCGCACACACACACACACACAATAAATCCTTTCAGTCATAATTCTTATGTATATTCATCCTTGAATCTCTGTTAACCTCATTTTTCATTTTAATAAAGAAAGGCTGCTCAGATACTTTCTTCTTTTTCCATTTTGCCTGATTCATTAAGCTGCCGTACGTTAGCTTCTCCTGCTCCCTCCCAATACAAAGCCATGAGCATAATGTTAGTTTATGAACATTATTCCCTCCTTACTGAGACTCTCCCAAGCCTCGACATGCGTTGTTCTCATTCCCAACACACAACAGACGTACTTGTTACTTTTATAGAAGTAAAGCCAGTCTGCTCCCTCAAGGTCTAACAGACAACAGCTTCCACGGAACAAAACAGGAATCTTTCCTGTGGTCCCCATGAGAGCTGCCTTACAGCCCCGTCTACTGCTATGTATCCTTTCCCTTGGGGAATAGCTGTGGATTCTTTAAAAGTTACATCTCTCCCACCACTACTTCCTTAAGCCCACAGCCATATTTCTTCCCATGGGGAAGGCACAGCAATTTCCATAGCGCAGATCTCTGCATGACTCCTTCTCTCCCTCATACACCTTCCTAGGGTGCTGTTCAAAAAAATCCTACCTCTCACCCCTGACCCTCCAGCCTTTAGTTTCCACCTGGACAGGGATACCTGATCTAGGCTAGTAATGCCAAGAGCAGAAGCTATATTTCATACTGTAGCAGGGCACTACAGTGTGCCTGCTCCTCTGAGGACAGAAGCAGGCTAGCCAAAGTGCCCTGCGAGCTGGGCAGAGCCCCACAACTGCAAGTTGCCTGGGCAGCAGGCTAATGAAGGAATTAGCTGGCACCTGCTCATGGTCAGCTGATCAGAAGGTGGCGGGGCCCTGGGCACATATACGGCCCAAAGCTGAGGCTGGCAGGAGTTAATTCTCTGGCAGCCGAGAGGGGAAGGAGCTCCTGAGTGAGAGCTACCCAGAGACCTTTGGTTGCCTGATCTGCCTGCAAGACTAACAGGGCTCCAGGAGCTCATAAAGGCACCCAGGGCAAGGAGACATACAATACGAAGGGAGGAGTTTGCCTTTTAAAAGGGGCAGAGTGTGGCTTCCATCATTATTGTTATGTCATAGCCCAGGGGCTTAGGTTTATGATGTCATTTGCACTGGTGGTTTTGGGATGAGGTTATAAGGGGAGGTGGATGCTTCATTAGTGCCCAGAAAGGGGCACACAATTGTGTAAAGCCCCAGCACCGGAGGGCACAGCTACAGGGGCTGGAGAGCCCAGCGCCAGGGAGATGCAGCTACAGGGGCTGGAGTGCCCAATGCCAGGACAGCACAGCAGACAAGGGCCAAGCCCCAGTGACAAGAGGAGATTGAGTAAAGCTACTGCCTCAAAGCCAGCCCTAACACACTTGGTTTAAGCTACAAAGCCTAGCTACATAACAGGCGTGGAGGCCAATTAGTTTGAGAGCCCCAACAGAGGGAACAATATTAATATACCTTCCGCAAGGCATGGGGTGTTGTAAGGGAAGGTTTGGAGTCATGCATCTAGCCCATAAGGCTTAAGGTGTCCTGTGAGACACCAACTTGGAGCAGGACTCAGCAAGGGGTCCAAGAGCCCTCAAGATTTAGTGAGGCTTGTCGCAGGGCACTTCAGTGCCCTGCTCCTACAAAGAGGTACAGGTGCCGGTTGCCGGGGCAACCCCAGTGGGTCAGCTGACCGGAAGGGGGCAGGGCCTGACCTATATAAATGTAATCCAGGCTGAGGCAGGGAGGCAGTTTCCCACTTGCAGCCAAGGAAGAAGGAGCTTTGCTGGAGTAAGCAGAGTAGAGCAGCTTGATGGCCTGAGCAGCTTCTGTTCAACGATACCAGGTGGAGGAAGCCCTGGTACAGAGTTGAATGATGGTTAGCCAGATGGCTTAGAGTTTATGTTGCAGCCCAGGGGCTCGAATTTTGCTGGTAGTTTTATAAGACCGGAGGACCGGGTGAGGCTATTAGGGGTTGGAGGCGGCCTTATAGGAGCTCCACGGTAACGTGGGGACCCCAGTGCCAGAGAGGGCACAGAATTCAGGGGTGCACTGACCCCAGCCCTGAGAAGAGGCACAGAGGATTGGGGGCCAGGTAAGGCCAAGGCTGCCTGAGCCCCACAGGAACTTTAGACCTGAGGAAGGGATTTTGGGGACCAGGCACGGCTACAGCCACCTGAGCCCCAATTGTGAGAAGCCCAGAGCAGGCGCAGGTGAGAAGCTCTAGAGGGCACTCACTTTAAGACCCAAGGAGGGGATTTTGGGGCCAGGCATGGCTATGGCTACCCGAGCCCCAGTTGTGAGAAGCCCCCAGAGTGGGCACAGGCAAGAAGCCCCCAGAGTGGGCCCGATTGCGGGGTAAGGCGGGCACAGTCGCAGATAAGGCCCCAGTGTGCCTCCGCGAGGGCGCAGGAAACCGTGAGACGGACCCAGGGACCCGTGAGGTGGGGGCAATTGTAAGACAAGCCAGAAAGTGTCTGGGAGGGCACAGGCAACTGTGAGGGAGCACCAGTGAGGGCACCAAGGGGAGAATTGACAAGACAATGTCTGGTACATCTGTGAGGCTTGGGGCGTGGTATAGAAGCCACACATAGCCCATAAGGCTGGGGTGCACCAAGTCAGTCAATACAGAACAGGGGCCAGGATAAACAGAGCACCGTTGTCCAAGGGGACAAAAAAGGCAGCCTCCCTTATAAAATACCTAACATCAAAGACGTGGCGGGCGAGAACGAGGGTGCTTTATCCCAAACTTTGCATGGTAGGGGGCGGCCGGAGAGATCATGGCCGCTCCTAGGACCCCGCCCCGTGACAGGGTTCAACAGCATCATGGCTGCTCAGAAACTTACGGGCAGCCTCCCTACTTACGATTTTTACCAACAAGACATGGCACGAGAGATTAGAAAGCACCTGCAAGGCAGAGTTGGCACACTCATGGAGCCCTCAGGGCATCACAGCCATTTTTGGGACCCCACACCATGACAGATATCAAACTAATTTGCAAAGAAGTTGTGCAAAGAAGGATGTAGCTTTCAAAATGGAGATTTACAAAGAATACATTGTGTTTTTCAACAAAACTGCACTCAGTCAAGCAGCTTTTTGAGTGATGATTCCTTCACATATACAGGGAGTAGTAAAATTTTTGTTTGGTAACAGTACCTGAACAAATTCCAAACTTGGAGCTAATGGTTAACACAAAATAAAGTTTACAAGTTAGGTCCACAACTACCATAAAAATCATGTTGCGATTACATTCCTTTTTCTACCTACACAAGTATTTGCAGAAGGATGGACTAATGCTATTAACAGCTTTGAGCTATTTCAAACTACTACCCCTTAAGACAATATGCATACACACAATTGCTTTTTACTTGCATCCAGAAACAAGCCTCTGGACCAGCCAAAATCTAAAACACAATAAAATAATAAAGGTGCAAAAGATTCAATGAATTAGATCCTCCTTCCAAAAACAGTGAGGAAGGGCGAAGCTCTACGAGTAGCAACAGATAAGTCTCCATGTCCTTTACCCTTTAACCGCTCAGACTTTGCTGACAGAAGTATCAACTTTAATTTGTGCCAATGGCTTTGGGATAGGGATAAAGACAGCATTGACTCCAGGGGGAGATTTCTAGCCCCAGTGTACTCAAAAGGAGTTTTGGCACAGATTTCAGCAAGGCCAAGATTTCACCCCCCTGTAGAATAGTCAAAACTGAATGCTGAAAACAAAATACCTTTTCTTTCCCGCATTAGACAAGCTACCAGTCATCATTCACCTGGGGCAAAACTCTGACCACTGACTAAGGGGGAAAAGACTCCATATTCTATTATAACCCATTTCAAGCCAGCCAATCCCACAGCAACAGTAGTATTTTTTCAAATATACCAGACTTTGTGTTAGCTGTTGCTATGGCAGGAATTAGGCTCTCATCTTATTATCAGCATTCATAGCCCAGTAAAATAGCACCTAAGATATACATGACACTACAGATCCATATCACTGATTGGCAATGTAGGAAATTAGCACAGGACTGGGTTGAGTTCTTGATCAAAAACACACACCATTGACTCCACTTACGTACGACAATGTATCAACGGAAGTACAGGCATTTGGCCAGAGCAAAGATAATGCTTTGCTACCATTGTAGGAAATTTTGGTGCAGTAAAAAATGATTGCAGAGTCCAGCTATTCTAGGGTGGGAAACGCTATTCAACAGAATTCCCCAACAAGAACAGATTCTTCTGAACCCCCTTTGAGTGTTGTGCTTCTGACTGTTTAACATACCTGAGATACAGAGAAGTCATTTCAGCTCTGCTCTGAATCCAAATACCATCATGAACAAGTATGGCCTCTGACACATATCTAGCCTACAATTTTGTTTTTGGGGGGCACTATGTCTACTGAAGGTTTTATACACAAGATCCATCTAGAACAGTGGTCTTCAACCTTTTCAAGTAGGACATCACCTTTGGCATTTAAAAACAACCCAAGATCTATTGTGCACTGCCACCCTCCCCTCCTACCAGGTAAGTCTGTGGGGAGGGAAGGAGGGAGGCAGATTGAGGCAGAGGGAGAAAAATTTATTTGGGGGCACACCACCCCAGCAGGTAAGTCTCACCCAACCAGGGCCCCACTCAACCTACCCACTGTCGCTCACCACGGGGGCCTCAATCTAGCCCCTGCCCTTCCCTCCCCCACTGACTGACCTGCTGGGCACATGCATACACACAGGCACTCAGCCCCCTACCCCAGCCTCAGATCAACTCCAAGAGGCTCCAAGATCTACTGCAAGAGGCTCCGAGATCTATCAGTGGATCAAGATCCACTGGCTGGTGACCACTGACCTAGGAGAACAGGGAGTTGTCTTGTTATGATATGGCAGACAGAGTTTGAATTACAGGGGTGCTCGGGGTAGGGAGGGGCTGAGTCCCTCCATAAGAGATGAGGGCCCACACCCTAAGAGACAAGAACCCCCCATGAGCTGGTCAGCACCCCTTCGCCCCTCCCCACAACAGCTGGGAGCCCATGCACCACCGTGCATAGCCCCTGGCCCACTCCACTCCTTTCTAAGCAGCTCAAGCAGTGATAGCTCCTTCCAGCTACCACTGCCACTGGCCCCTGCCCCATGGCCATGGTGGGGATCCATGAGCACAGCCCTAACCCCAGCAAATTATTTTTGCAGACCCCTCCCCAAAAGTCAAAGTGTAATTCAAACCCTGATGGCAGAGGTGCAACTGGGCAGCCCTGCACCCTGGCCAGGAGTGGTGCATGGGGAAGCCACAGAGGCCAAGTGGCCACTATCAGGCCAGCAATAGTAGCAACTCTTATTTTTGCACCCCGCCAACCCTGCAAAGTTGGCACCAGGGGCTGGTACCCTGCTCAACTCTAAAATTCCATGGATCCATTTCCAGGATCAAAGCTCATGTCTGTATTTTTAGTGCATCTGTCATCTTAATCTTTAGACTAGAAGACCCAACAGAAGTTCCTCATTGCAATTCTAATATGACCTTGCAAACCATCTGTCCATTCAGCAAATTAGAAAATCAAGGTCCTGTCAATGTGTGATCATTACAAATCCCAAGGCACTTTTTATATGCCTAAATTTTTAGCCCCTCTGATCTGGCCACATTACCTTTTTCAGTTAAAAAAAAAATCTAATTTATTTGTAGAGCTCCACAGCAGTTGCAATTACTTCCTTTCTTAAACCATTACTTCCTTTCTTCAAACTGTTTTATTCTTATGCTATTGGTGGGCTGCCAAATTGCGACCCACAGGTAGCAGCATTTCCGTAGAACATCCACCCCAAATTAAATAAATAACTAAAAAGCCATATAAAAAAAGGCTGTTTTGCTACTAAAGTCACAGCAGAGATAATTTCAATCTATATCACACAATACTGTGATGTGACAAATTTGAATACTCAGAAATTGTTCCGAGATGCAAAGAGACTGCTTTGAACACAAAGTGTATAGTAGCTTTAAGTTGTTTGTAACATGCATACAATGTTTTTATAAATGATTGTGAAACATCTGTAATCCAAGAATAATCGAAACAGTTTCTACAGAAATACTGCTGCACATTAGGTAGCAGTATTCTCATTTTATCATCATCTCTTAGTCAACATCAATGGGCAGACTCCAGCATCAGATTGCCCCATAATAACAACTCATCTGTGCGATCTTCTTGTTAAGATTTTAAGTAGGCACCTTTGAAATTTCTCTTGTGCTGTCCCTGATGTATGGGAGATGCATCCTGTAAAGTTGCACAAAGCCGACTGGTTTCCTTCCTTCAAAACCATCATAAAAAAAAAAAAAACAACAACAACAAAAAAAAACAACCCTCTTTCTTCCCATGACCCGTCCAAAATTGGATCATGGTTAGGCTACTGATTTGTTATGGTTGACTACAGTCTATCGTGCTGTCTGATATCATCTCATTTCTTGAACCCTCTTCCCGCATCCATCTACCTGTATCTAAATTTATCTTAGCTCATTAGAGCATAGGCCATCTTTTTGCTCTTTGTTGGTACAGCGCTTAGCACAAGGGTCCATGACTGAGGTATTACAGAAATATAAATACTAAAGATGAAACTGGGCACAGATAGGTAAACCATCATGCCCAGGATCAAAGTGAGTCAGTAGCAACAAGAGAATCCAGAAGCCCTCATCCCATATGTGCTATTATGACAATATTTCACTACTGCTTCACAATATTCATTAGACTAACCTCAGTTGACTCAAGAGAAGTCATTATACTATCACCAGTTGTATTAATAGGCTGCATATTCTAGATGAGAACAGTTAGAGTAAGAGAGGAAGGCAATTTCCAAAACAAAACAATAAAAAAAATCAGTTCCCCCACCCCTCATTTTAGTAAAAGGGCTGAATTGGAGAAATTAAAGAGAAATAGCATATGGGATAAAGGGAAAAAAAATTATAAAATCAAAGTAGAAATGAGGCAGGTACCTCTAGGGCGAAAAGAACTCTTGAAACTAAAATTTAGACAAGACCACTATCACGAATAAAACATCAGTATCATCACTTCAGAGAAGAGTCCACTTGATTTCAGCTGATTAATGTGTTGCTATTTCAAAGGGCCTAATAACTACAAGTTAGAGCTCTGGAGGTTTGGAAACTGTTTCATCTGAAAATCATTGAAGAGGGGTCCAACTGTTCCTGTCAAGAAGCATGGAGTTTGAACAACCGCGAGAGTGGCCCTTTTGACAGCAGTGCAAGAGATGAGAGAAGGCAGTCTACCACTCAAAGTACAAACAAACCCTTAGAAACACGTTTTGAATCTGGTTTTGCTGCCTCTCTGGTTCTCATTTAGAACTCGACTATTGAAAACAGATTTTAGATGGGTTTCTATTACTAAAGCATGCCCATAAAACATTTGTCACCAGCAAGCCCACAATTGTGGTAGAGAATCATTTTTGGAGATTTAGAGTACTAGAGGAAGGTATCTATGTAGGTTCATCTGTACAATAATTATGAATATTTCTCTCTAATTTACAAAAGCTTCCCTTTGGCCCATTTAGTGAGGGGAAAACATTGTGCTTTATGCAACCCAGTAATCCTTGGGAAAAAATGGCAAAGAGAGAAGTACAAAGACATCAATTAATTCCATCGGATAGGGAAAATAAGAGGGAGAATGTGAACTAGAAAGAAAAAAACCTTTTATCAAAACACTATTTTCTTAGCTATTTGGGGCCCCAGCGCTAACCAAATGCCTCCTCAGTGAAAAAAATATATTTGCAAAGATGCCTCCCAACATAAACCCTGGATTTCTGAACCATGCGCAATTTGACAGAACTTTAAACTAAAGACAGCTTTGGCAGAAGATTCATGAACGTAGGCCCGGTGAGGAAGGAGAAGGAGAGAAAACGTGAACTAATCTATAGTTGTACGACCATGTTATCTCTTCTGGCCCGAAACAAGTCCAATTTTGACCTGAGACACGAACATGGTCAGCATTCAGCACAGCACTGGGAGATGCCAATCCACCCAATGACTAGTTAAACCTACTAAGATCTTCATGCACATAGTTGTGACGCTCACAGAGAAATTGAGCACTTTCAGCCCAACATTCAAGGACGGTTACAAGATTCATCCCTTCGGCGACAGTCTTCAACTGCCTCCCAGTCCCAAACAAAATAAAGAATTGTAGCCAATGCAATTTGGTACTGGGGCCCAGAAAGGAAAATATAAATCTCTAGGAGGCAGTAGTCCTGCTGACAACTATTATTTCTGGCACGTACCTATTCCTGCGATTAAAAATTTAAAAACCCTGAGCAGCAAGACAAAAAAATAAAGCCAGTCCTGCAGTAAAGTCTGACAAAATCTGAAAAAAATCCATGCATCAAGAAATGAGCTGCTAATATGTGTCTGCCACTGTGACATTGCCTAACCAAGGGTAAAAATCTTACCCCGGCATAAAGTCTGAGAAACCAGGGGAAATCTCTCCAAGCTAGAGTAGCCAGTCTCCTTTGTGAAACAAAAGGTAGTGCATTCATATAGCAACAGCTCTACCTGCCCAGATGTCTGTCTCACATTTTTCTGGTCAGCAGACCCTTTGGAAAAAGGACATGCTTTGCAATGGTCTGCCTGGTGGGCGTGGAGTCAAAGCTCCAGGAAATAGCTGATCATCCACACTGATAGTGTGCCTCCCTCTTTGTAATGCAATGATATGAAACAAAGCTTGTGGCAGAAAAAAAAAATGTTTAAACAAACTATCGCTGACAGAGGAAACCTATTTGCTTTAGATCCAATTTGCTTTTTGTTTCCCCAGCAAAAGAAATGCCGGGGATCTCAATAGTGTTATGAAGTGTATGTCCTATTGAGCTGAAATCAAAAATGACCTGAAGGAAAGAACATCTTTAAATATTTATGCCATGTAACCAACTACCACTGGATTGCTCTGCACAGCTCATCAGCCTATGAGTTGTTTGTATTGAGGAGTATGTTATATGGCCTATATAAGTTCACTATTGCAAGAGCAGCCAGAACCAGGATCTAACTTAAGAAGGAAAACCTGTGCCCAGGAAGGACACAGCCAGTGTATATTAGATGTATGCCCCTATGCAGAGCCAAGAATTAAAAAGTACCTTCAGGAAAACAGTTTTAAATCATTTAAAGGCTAAAGAAGAAAGGTTAAAGGAATGAAAGGGAGAAGTCCTAGGTAACATTTCCAAGCAGAAAATAGGAAAAAGGACTAGCTTGTCATAGCCCTTATTCAGCCATGCTGAAGAACAGGTGGGACCTCTCTCTCCCACCTTCCTCTACCTTTTCTCCCCCAAGTTGGCCCTACTGCCTGTGAATGCAGCACAATGGAGTGGTTGAGGAGGCTATGAGCTAAGGAATAGAAGAAGCCTTGGTTTCAGCCACCTGCTCTCCATGCCATAGGAGCAGGGAGCAGGGTGGGAACGCAAAGGGAAAGAAGATGCTTCATGAACCCACTTCATGAAAAGGAACAAAGTAATCTGACCTAGCCCATGGCATCCTTTCCTGCCCATGGCAGAGGGTCGGACTAGATGATCTGCTTAGGTCCCTTCCGACCCTACCAACTATGAAACTATGAATTAACTTGCTTCTCAGTACCCCAGAGAAGAAGGACAGGAGTTTGTGCTCCCCCTGATCTGAATTGTATTGCCACTTGCAAGCATTCCCAAGCAATGAGAAAGCCACACCCCAGACAGAACCAGAGCTTTTTTTTTTTTAAGTTCATGAAGTTGAAGCCGGTAAACGTTATGTGTTTTTTTCCCCTTTTTTGTTTAATTTTGGATGCTTATCTTGCTGGGATCCTATGACCCCAGCTGACTTCCTGCCCTTTGGGCAGGAGGCTGGACTCGATGATCTCCCGAAGTCCCTTCCAGCCCTAATGTCTATGAAATTTGTGTTCCTGTTTTTGACCTGTTGATGATCACATTTTAAAACTTCCTCTGCTGCAAAATGCAGAACCTGACTCCGTGTTTTGAAAGAAAGCCGTGATTTTCAAAACAGAGGACTCAATGAACTGGGGCTTTAACAACAAAAACAACAACAAAAGACTTTAAATAAAAACAGGAGAGTCGGAAGTTTATTTTCTTTTTTTGGTCTCCCAGGACACTAGTTACTCACTTATTCAGGACAGATTGTAAGATTACATTTGAGATTGCAATGATTTGCAGCCACTTGCAAAACATCCAGATACAGATCTCAGACTGTTTGTTCAGTATTGCTATTGACTCAAATATAGGGACCGAACCAAGCCCGATCAAACAATGAAGAATTTCGGTTTTGTTTGTAGGTATTTGCAAAGCACTTGCTGCCCTGATATCCAAGCACCTGTCTGGAATATCAGGCTACCTCAGCCCAGTAAAGAGCAAATACAAAGGCTTTACAAAAAGAGACTCTCTTTTTATGAGGGATTATGAGACAGAGTAACCAGTTGCAAATGTTTTTCACTTTTATCGCTGCCCAATTCTGAATATGGTGTTGCAAACGCTTGAGGATAATGCCGTCAGGTACTGGTGCTGATGACACAGCATCAATGGAAAAAAGGCTGGGCTTGTATTTGAACATGTGTATACTAAATCCCCACAGAGTAATAGCCTAGCACTATTCTTATTTGAAGCCTTTATAGAGTTTTCTTGTGGTTAGTACTTCTTCTTCCCAGGGAGGAGTAAAGATAGCAAAGTCCTTGAGGCCTATGTTTATGCATGGACAGTAGTTCTGCAGATCCTTTTCTATCACAAATGCTGCAGAAATAACCGTTCGTTAGACCCCTGTCTGTTCTAATTTTCCCCCTTGTGCTTATATACACCATAGTTTACATTTCCTGAGTCAAGTAAAATATATTTAGGATCCTCAAGCAATGAACCCTAATAAAGCGGGAGGAAATATTTATGATGGCATTATATCATTGAGGTGGGGGGAGAACAAGTCAAACTGTTATCCACCAGCAGGTAAATAAGCTATTCCCGAGAAAGGGGAGGGAAGAGAGGGGAGAGCAAGGGGAAAGTACTTCAAAGAGGGTGGGGGGGGTGTCACTATCTTGGCTAAATTAAATGAAGTCGTTTTTGGACCTCTCTTTTTAAAGCAGAGTAATAGTTTCAGGACTAGCATCAGACAGAAAGTTTCTCATTATAAGATTTCGAAGAAGCCAGTAATTGTGCCAACTGAAAGTCTGATTTTTCACTAAATGCTTTTTTCAAAAAGTATCAGAATAAGAAAAAAAAAAGAAAAAGAAATCACTTCGCTGATGAAAAGGAAGCAAAGGCAAAAAAGAAAAAAAAAAAGTAAAACGTCATCAATTTTATTTGTTACTGGTAAAGCCAAGCAACTTCAAAGGTCAAGAAAAACTCCCCATTAACTGTTCTGATTAAGATCTGCTCACTTTGGAGACATAATGGTTATCATTACAAGAAACATGAGTAGAAAGAGTCAGATGGTGATTTCATTGTAGACTAAGTGGGAAAAGTATTAAGTGGACTTTGGCTCTGAACAATCAACATCAAGTTACAACTGTTATTACAAGAAGTTTAGGCTAAACTATTCGAACAACATTCTCATTCATGTTCATAGCACATATTAGATCTGAACGATTTTAGAAAAGGAAAACGGACTATTTGTAATAAACTGAGCGTATTTAATTAGAATGAGTTCAGTGTACAGTCGCAGCAATATCACACTTCAACACACAAAGTTATTTCACTGGCAGCTTTCGTTAGTGGCATGAAAAGAATGTAGGTTGTAATACACCCACATAAGGGAGACGTAGCCACTTGTGCAAGACTGCAGTGGTACCTTTTGTCTGCAATCTCCAAGCTTAGCACGCTGGTTTCCCCAACTACCTTCTACAACCCAGGTGGGACCCAAATTTAGACTTAATGGTTAATTTGGTCGAATTATTATATGGATTATATGGATTTGGTTGCTTCCCAGACCAAAAATGCACACTACAATATGTTTGCTTGGTTCAAATACAAATGCATATTTGGAATGTAAAACACCAAATGTCAAATTAACACACACACACACACACAATTTCGGCTTGTCCACTCCTCAGATACGTTAACAGTTGCCTGCTCCAGCCAAGGACTACTGAACTGCACAGTATTACTATCGACTTTGATAAAATGCACTGTGCAGGATTTAAGAAAAATGTTGTTATCAATCAGACTACAACATTCTGTATTCAGAAGGAGAGAAAGAAAAATAGTATTTTTTAAAGCAGCAGCAGAATGTTAGATGCTCATTAAAAAAAACAAAAAACCCTATGGTGATTAAGGAACACACATAATTTTTTCATGTGCATAAAATTGCAACATTACATAATGAACACAACAGACAACTGGTATAGTAATTGTAATTACAATCCTAAATATAGAAGACTACAATGCAGAAAGTCATCATGTTGTGAATTAGCAACCGTAGCCATCACAAAAAACCAAGATCTAATACTGATAGCATGACTATGCAATAAAGGTTTTTTAGTGAGAGACCTATGGCATCCTGCTTTTCATAGCATAGAACTGTTTAAAAAAAAAAAAATCAAGACCTTTTTGCAATTTAAGGCAGCTGTTCAAGTAAGACCAAAGCCAGAAGATTGTTTATTTTAATAAAGCTATTATATGTACAGCTCCAAATTAGGAATGGCAGGAGACTAGGGGATGCCTAAACCATCACCACCTGTTTGTCCTGAAAATCAATTAAAGTCACACCATCGCAGTGATCCCTTCTTAGCTAATAAAAGTTATACAGCTTTAACGGGAGACTTCAGGTGCTTTGTGGGAATGTGCTTGAAATGTAAAGCTAGTCTCGCATTACTGTGATACTCACTAAAATGAATATGAACTAACCACTGTAAAGCCAGCCTTTTGGAGAAGGGAGTTGGTGCAATAACGGGGAGAAAAAAAAATACCCACTATTTCATTCAGGGATTTGAACCAATATTCAGTAAATTCTAACAATCCATGCTAGAACTTGCTAGATATTTTTAAAGAAGGGAAAATGAAGCCCTCTCTGACATGCCTGTTCAACATATTCTGTGCAGCAGAACAGATCCAACTTTGCAAGTTGAAAGCAAGGGCAGCAGAGACATCCCAAGTGTTTTAGTAATTAAACGAATATGCATAATGAACCATATGCCCAAAGGGCCTGTTCTTCGTGGGCCAGATTTTTGTTTGAATTTTTAATTTTTATATACAGATGAAACGTTTCATGCAATAGAGCAACAGTGCAAGATAACATGCTACACAGAGAAATAAGAGAACTGCCTGTGCGAGAAGGATCAGAATATATATTTGACAAATTCTGCTCCTATATTTCTAATCCAGAGCCAAAAGGGCTTCTCCACCCCATCTCTACTTTGAGCAACTGTGAGAGTCATCTGCTCAAAAGTCTTCATAAAAGATGCACACACACACACACACACACACACACACCCCTCTATTGACAGCTTTAGGCTGTACAGTACAAGTAAAGTTGCAAGTGCCATCAGCTGAAAAACCTGCTAATCCCCTAGGACAAACCACAGGGTTCTTCTCTGTTTGGCAGGACCTACCGCATTGTGAGAGCCATTTGTAGAGCAGGGGAAATTCTTATCTGCCTTTGAAACTATTTAAAAATATATGGTCAAATCCTGCCCTCGGCTATATCCAGGTAACACTGTTAGGGATGTAAGATAGGAAATACGAACGTTTCAAGGCACATATTAAAATTTTCATGTCATCTCTTGATGATCCAGTTTTTCCTGCCATACACCCTTTTTGTACGTTTATTTTGTACGTACATACATACATACATACTGCCCAGAGGAGCTTTCCATCTACTGACTCCTCTGTGAAATGCTCTGAAATACGAACTTTCATTTCTACCCAGGAGAACTTTTACAATCTTCTCCAATGCCTGATGGAGGGTGTTTGTGCCCGAAAGCTTGCAATTAAAGACTTTTTTTTTTTTTTTGCAAAAATCTTGCTGGTCTAATAAAAGATATCATCTCTACTACGAGTCCTGATATACACTTTTTGGTCTTTTTCATATTTCATCCCTACATTTCAAAAGACTTTTCAAACACAGGCAAAATATACCTTGCAACTGGGATCCAATACAACATGCTCTCCCTCTCCCTCTTTTCCTCCCTGCAAACATACCCCATCCCAAAAAGCAGAAAGCTATTTGATGTTTCCAAGCTAGTAATGAATCTCTGTAGCTGATTTGATGCACTGGGTAAATTCATAGTTAGCTTGTTAGTTACCATGAGTCAAGAAGGATGTGGACAGATTGGAAAGAGATCCATGGAAAGCTAAAAATATATATATATTAGAGGCCTGGGAAGCGTGGCTTCCAAGGAAAGGCTGAAAAGGCTAAGATTATTTAGTCCAGAGAAAAGAAGACTGAGGGTGGGCTTGATAACTGTCTTCAAATATCTGAAGGGCAATTAGAGAGAGGATGGAGATGAGCTTTTCTCTGTGGCCATAAGGGACAGGATTAGGAGGCAACAGACTCAAGCTGCAGCAGAGGAAATTTAGATGTGGGATTAGGCAGACCTTTCTGATATGATGGTGTTCGGGTATTGAAACAGGCTACCTGCTACCTCGAGAAGGTATGGCATCTCCATCCTGGAAATGTCCAAGAGCAGGCTAGACAAACACTTGGCTGGGCAGGTTTAGTCAGGGATGACCCTGCTTTGAGGAGGGTCCTGGATTAGATGACGTTGTGAGGTTCCTTCCAGCCCCACTTTCCTGTGATCAGGAAAAAACTTACTTGGATAGTTATGTTAATAGAAACATACGTCATAAATATCATGACCCTAACACAGATCTGAACGGAGCACATTTGGGTTCTCTCAGTAAAGTCCAAGAGAACCCAGAACAATCAGATCATGAATATGTCCTGTGAAAGTAAAAGTGCTTGTTGATGAACAGCATGGGTCCAGGGCATTAGCTGAGGATCTGGAGATCTGCCGATTCGCTATGAGAGCACCACTGCATGGGCTACTAAAATAAGATCTCCTAAAATACATGGTAGATTCATGCCAGGTACAGAATTATCCCTCATTAAGGAAGGAGGCCAAAATCTGAAGGAAAAAAGTTAGTTACAAAGGAAATCAAGGAGTTCAACTTTTCATGGGACTAGCATCTTAAAATGTAAAGAGTACAAGTGGGATGTAACATATTCCTGTTCCTGTTTTGTAAAGAATATAAAAGGTGAACTAACTGAGCTGTGAATAATGTCACTCATTGCTCTCAGTCCTAATTCAGGGTTTATGCTTTTGACACTGCCTGTTTCACTTGATGTAGCAGTGTCCATGGAAAGACCGATAAACTTCAACGGCTGTCAGAAGACAAAAATTGACAAGGAGCATCACCTTTCTTGACTGTTTAAATCCTTTAAGGAAGTGTTGGAGCAATTAGAGAGGGAGTCTAATCTTTGCAGAGTGCATTAACACTCTCCGACCTCCCAGACAATAGATCAGACCTCAGACGCATAATGCTCCCCTAAGGCTTTTTAGCCAGAACATTTGATCTCATAGTCAGTATGAATGTGTTACTGTAGGTATCAGTGTATAAGACATTCTTCACTGTGCATTAAAAGTCCACTATCTCTGGTAGTATCCATACTGCTTTTAAAACCGAAAACAGCAAACCCCTCCTCAGCTATGCAATTGCGTAGTTATCACTTCTCCAATAAATAAAGAAAACCACCCAAGTAGAAGTTCTGATGACTATCGATAATAATAATTTTGTGTCTGAGTCTTTTTCCTCACTGCTTATTTCTCTGCTTGTGGACATAAACACATTTTGACATGGTACTGAGTAATATTTTAGCTAAACAGTTATTTGATAGTCAGTTTTAAGAGTTCAGTTTAACTGAGAGGGAACATGAGTGAGAGGGAATTAGAAAGAGAGGTCTAGTCTACTAAGAAGAGTAAGATGGATAATTATAAATAATCCTCCAAAATGCAGGGAAGAAAGGAAAACTTGCACAAATGTGAGCTGGTACATCAAGACATCAATTCTTAATGGCCATGTTCTGTAACTGTATTAGTTATGTTTTCCCTTTTAATATTCTAAACAGTTTTTTTAGAAAAATTGCTTAATACAATTTTTAATGGAATTGAATTTTCATGTCATCATATTCTGACAGGGGCCAACTCTGAGCTTCTTTATACAGGCAGTACATTTTTTTTTTTTTTTAAACAGCTAACTGCACTCCCACCCACCCTTGAATAATGGGAACTGCAATTAGGATAACAAATATTTTTGCTCTGCAAAGGTCTACATGAGATACCCAGTGAGTTTAAAAATTACAGAAGCATAAGTAGATACAATTTGCAAAATTGTTTGCTTCTCTGCAATTATATAGACAGTACACAAATTAAACATTTTTATCTTTATGAGCCGAGACTTTCAGTTCTGCTTCTCAAAGTTAAAAATATGCCTCAAAATAAAAGAAAAGGTGGCATCTACTTAGTATATTAAAAAAAAGAGAATTCTTCCAAAATTGAAGTATACTTTTAGTCATTTTTTGTAAACTGAACAGCAAGAAAACACAACAACTACTAAATGTCAGCAGTTGGGTTTGATGGAAAGCTGTAGAGCTACTATTTTCTATTAAAATTAAACTTGGAGGACATATGTAGAAAGCAGTGACATCCCATGGAAAGCAATGTAAGGAGTTCTGAACCAAAATTAGCAGAAAACAATAATTCAGGGTCCTTAGTTGGTTGTTGGTTGTAGCCATGTTGGTCGTCTTCGGGTAAATATGATATTTTTTATTAGACCAACTAGGTTGTTAGTGGAGAGTTCTGCTAATAGTCTTCATTCAGTCAGTTGTGTAAGTCAATCCTTTCCTTTGCTAGAGAAAACTTAAGGCGCAAGACTGAAATAAATCAGAAAAAAAAAAAAACAAACCCACAGACCTGGGGGAAAAAAAATACTATGTTTACATATTCACTAGCACTCAAAAATCACTATATTGTATTAAAAATAAAGTTCCCTACACTAAGAAAAATTGGGTTAAAATGTGTCACAAGTAATCTTAAACTGCCTTGATCCTGGTGAAGGGGACAGAAGAGAAGATATTTGATAAGGTTTACAAAGAGAAGCTTTTAAACTTTTACTACAGAGACAGTAGGTTCTGACTATATTCAACAATATAATCTGTCCGTTTCCCAGAGCTTTACAGTGACATATAGATAAATATAATCTACATCAGAGAGCCAAGGAAAGGAATGTGCTAAAAATACAAATGTACTTGGTATTACAACTTAATTTTGGGTAGTGTCATTATCTGTAGACTAACTTGAACATAACAACTGTGAAATTCCTGGTTGCTGAATCTAGTCTCAGACATGTGCATCATATTTTAGTTGATGAAAGGAAAACTGAATGGGGGCGGGGGGGGGGGGGGGGGAGGACCCAAAACCACCCAGGTTAACAGTCTTTTAAAAAAAATTATTTACAGTATGATTTCTATCCTAGCCCTCCCTCATGTTCAGAAAAACACATACACTCGCACACAGAAATATAGATATAGATACAGATATATAGGTATGGATAGATAGATAGATATCTGTGTGTCCATGTGAATCAAGGAGTCGTATCTAAAATCAAGTCCCAAGGCACATCTATGATCAACCAAAAAACCCAAAATGTTTCATTACCTTAAAATATGAAACTTCTTCCAGTTGTAACGGTAAGATTAGCACTGAAGGAATGGGCGAATTAAATTAAAAATAAAAAAATTGTTCAAGTAAAAGAAAACCAGCCAGAAAAATCTGACAAAAAAGCCCCACATTACAGCAAGAGCTTGATCATTCATGAGAGTCTATCGCCACCTACAGGATTTTACTCTCCTTTCGTCAGCCAGTTATAAATCTTCAGGAAAGAGTTTGCTCCAAAACAAGAACCCAAATTTTCAGCTAATGTTGATCAAAGAAAAGCATATAGAGTTATGCTGGTTTACGCCCCTGAATAACTGCAGTGTATATTCTCCCTTGTAAACTTCAGAAGTCTAAACTGCACATTATTTACAGAGGCACTTTTTGTTTTAGATTACATTGGCATTAAAACTAAAGGATTTTTTTTTTTTTTTTTTTGCTTAGTTTTGTTCATTTAAATGAAGACACACACAAAAAAGTTGCTCATTACAAAATGCCTCAGCTAATGAAAGCAACGATTACGGTCAGCTTTAGTTTGCAATTTTCACATACAGCAAATATGTTGTACCAGTAACCCTGAATCAAAATGAGCTCAAACTTGAGAAAAATCCCAAGAGATTTTGAAAAGGAAAACCCCCCCAGTAATTCTGGGGTTTGCAAAACGTGTCACATTTAGATAGTGATGGGGTTGTATGAACATCTAAATGTGAAACATGGATATCCATGTACAATTATTTGCATGTAATCTTCATTAAACTTAATTCTAGTTCTTTAATTTGACATTAATAGATTTCTGTGTTAAAAAAAATGTACAGATTTTTCAAATCAGAAAGACTCTATAAGTTATTTTTCTTCAGGACCAGATGAGTTGATTTAATTTGCTGCAAGTTTATGCTTTCTACCTATTCATCAACTAGCAAAAAATTATTTTTCCATCTCATGAATTTAACATGTACTCGAGATATGCATACTTTCAGATGAATTAAAAAAAAAATGCAGATCTGCACCAAAAGAAGGAAATCTCTTTTTAGGCACTTTACTATGTCTGTTTTCCTTTATTTCATAGCTAGTTCCTATCAATATGCGTGGAAGTCTGTCCTAGGAGCGAGGTGGGAATATGACCCACTGACTCAAGAACGACCCAGGAGCTGCCACTAAGAGCAGAGCGCTAAATTTCCTTCTGGTGTGAGCAGGCTCTGTAACTCCACTGACAGTAATGGACCTGATCCTGATTACACGGATAGTGAATATGAACTAATGTCCTTGACAAATAGTTGAAACTCGAGAAGGAAACACATTGTTAAAGGCTGATTTGTGATTAGAACGGTACTAAAAGGACATAGCGAGCCTGCTAAAACTAGGCAGGTTTCGAAGTCCCGTGGCGCTGAATATACAAATAATACCGGCTTAAGATGAGTGCACAATTTGATCCTGTTGAGAAGAGTGCAAGTTAAATAAATAGGAATTGTGTGATAGTAAAAGAACAAGAATAACTTCCTATAAAATGAGATCCATAACTTCAAAAGACTAAAAAAAAGTGTGGCAAAAAAGGGCTTCATAAATCAAACTGCTAAAGTACAATACATGATAGCAAACTCTAACCAGACCACAAAGAGGGCTCTCTCTTCATAAACATCAGATCAGGCAGCTAAAATTATTACCAAAGCTCTCTTGTAACTGTCACCTGTGGTGGGTATAATTACAGGCTACTGCTACAAGCACGCCCACGTCATATGGCAATAAAAAGGACCTACAGCTTGCCAAGACCAGGCAGACAATGGAGAACACATACCACCTGACGAGAGCCCAAAAAGATCAGCCAGGGAGACTAATAAAAATGACAGCTTAGAAACAAATGACAAAGCTCAAACCACAAAAAAGGCAATATCAAATTAGCTGGAAATGCAAGCACTGAGCAGGTTCTCCAACAGGTCACAATGCAAGCAGAAAGCCGGGCAGAACTGTTTTCACACACTTCGGGGCCAGGGATTAAGCTCTGAAGAGCCCTCTTCATTTATTTGTTTTTTTCAGTACACAAAATGTTTGCACATTTGTGGCTGGCTTTGTGTGTTGCTGCTAGGTAGCTAAAGGGATAAAAAATAGATATTAGTAATCCAGTTGTGGGGGGGGAAAGGGGGGGGGGAAGCGCTCTCTCAAGGGGTTATCTATCCCACGACAGCAATACATTCATCTCTTGCTGCCTTCATTCTGCGTTTGGCTGTCTACGTGCATGGCTCTCAGTGACCTGCAGTCAATGGGAACTGTGCAGCCTGCGGCAGATCTGGACTTTCTAGACACTGTCTTTAAGTTTCAGGAACACAGACATACAGACATGTGTGCATGCTTCACCTTAATTTTAAAATGCTTCAGTGGACATATGGGGAAAACATAAGGCAAGGACTAGGGCTCTTCTAAGTAACCAGAGCTAAGAGATTTCCATATGATGAATGCGGGTTTAAAATGCACTGCCCAGAAAGTGCTGCTATTATTCACATGAAGGGGCATAGGTTAGAATCATATTAAGGACTGGTGATACCCCCACCAAAAGCAAGAGCAATTCACAACTAAAGGTGAAAGGGTCCCATCCACAGTGCAACACAGTTAAGTAGACACCAAAGAATGGAAAATATTAGGAATGAAAAATCACTGAGTCAAATTTTGTTCTGAAGGGTAGGTCTATTTGACAAGGATTAAGGGGTTATATACTTTGCACAGCTGTCCTTTGAAACCCTTTACAAGAGGCTACCCAATAGTATCAATTTAGGATGGGCAGATTCTTAATGACATTTGGATTCTGCATTGCAAAAAACTGAAATTCCCTTTTATAGTCAAAGTCGGAGCTGTGGCAGCAATAACAGCCAAAAAGGAGGGTTGAAATATGACCAAATGAAAAAAATGAGACATAGCCCTACAGAGGAAAAAGCGTCAATAAAAGTTCTGCTTCTTTCAAAAACTGAATAGGGATTTTTACTGAAAAAGAAAAAACAGAATCATTGCAAAAGGCAGGCTCACACTCTGCTTTACTTTGGATCTCTTGCCTACAGCTTTTCATGGCTGCTATGCTGCTTGAGGTCCTGCTACAGTTTTAAAGAAACAGCAACACAGCCTCAGAAAGATGGTCTTAAACGGCCACATTGCCTTATTAGAAATATTGCACCCAACTGAAATGTTCTTCTAAATAAAGGGAAACATTTTCACTGTGCTTTCTCTACTTTCTGTTCATGCCAGGGCATAAAACAATCAAGCTGCCTGCAAGAAAATAACCATAGGAAAAAAAACTTTGTATAGACAAGTAAGAAAACTCCATGGTAACTTACTGGAGAGACTTTAAGTTATTTATTTTTTTTTAAAAGCAGGAATTGATGACTACATTCTAAGCGTGAGAATTCAGTCTTTTGCTCTGCTGTGGTGGTTAACATTCAAGGACCGGTGGCAACGATATTGCTGATGCGAAGACGCACACAGAAGAGTAAACAAATGTTATTTCCAGCTCTTACAAAAATGCAAGGACAAACAAGGACAAAGTTAATAGGGAAAGGGCCACTTAGAAGCTTGCCAGTGTTGTAAACAACAGCCAAAAAACAAAGTTCAAAACAAAGTTTGTGAAAGGTTAAAATGAGCAGAAACGTATGAAAATCAGCTAGCTCTAACTACCCAGAGCACATTCACGGTTCTAGCACAGGGTAGAAGTCCTACACATCTTACTTACTATGCCAACGATACACAGTGGACATGTCTACATATGCAATTCAGCTGAAGGAATAAACTCTGGTGCATATCACCGTATATCACAATACGCACCAGAGTTTATTGCTCCTGGGCCATTTGCACATGCGCCTGGGACCGCAGCACACTGAGCTGGGTTGGAGCAGCCCCAGCTGGCAGGGGAGCTAGGGGGTCAACCTGCCAGCCTGGCTGGTACACAAGGGTGCTCCAGTGCAGGGGCTGGCTAGCAGGCAGCGCCCTCATGTCCCAGCCAGCCCTGCCAGCATCTACATTGCTATGGGATCAACGACTCTGCCACAGGATAGCACTTGTGTTTACCACAACTATCCTATGGCAGAGCTCATTAGTTTGCTCCAGCCTAATAGCACCGCACATGTAGATGGTGACGTTTTACTGCAGAGCTAATTAGACAACTCCGCACTAAACCTCTTGTTCTGCTTGGAGGTTCACCAGCTCTCTAACATTAGTTATGCAGGCGAGCAGAAGTAACCGAGTAGAGCAAACATGCATGTGTGCCATGTATCTGGTGCCTATACAACAGAACATGTGTGAAACAGGGTCTGTATTTGGCTTGAAAAAGGTTGAGCACTTTGTGGGAGGGGTGTTGCTTGTGTGTGCAGAGTATGGAAAAGGTTTGGAGGCCTATGTAACCTCCAGAAGCTGAGAATTTGAGATAAATTTATTTTTAAAGAAAACAACACTACTGATGAGCCATTAATGCTTCCCATAGAACACGAAACCAATAAACAAGTGGACAGACATTCACTTTTGAGTCCTGAAATGCAGTCATATGCCTGCAGTGGCCCAGACCAGAAGCTGGGTGGCATGAGAGCATGCCTCCCTGCTCAGCTGGAGTAGACAGCTTAGGTCAAAGCTTGCCAGGCTACACTGCAAGGAAGGGCTTGCAGGGGAGGTGCAAAGTATCATGGGATGCTGAGGGACTGGATTAACTTGAATCTGGAGAGGATCTGGGATGGCAGTTCAATAAACTCATTTAACCTAAATCAGTTAAACCTAGATGGATGTCACATCCGTCTAGGTTTATCTCAAACAGGTTTTGGTCATTTGAAAGAGGTTTATGTGCACTGAACTTCTGTTGTGTTAGAGATTTGAATCGGTTTCCAATTACTTATACTGGTTTATGTGTAATTTCTGTTCCTAGCCTTTATGTACTAACTATCAGACTCAGCTGAGGAAGAGAACTTGAGGACCATGGACTGAGCTAGTCCTGTTACCTCCAGAGGAAATCGTGCCAGGTGCGGACTGGGGCATGCTAACTAAGGTTCGTATATTGCTGCTCCCTAAGTAGGAGAAACATACTCAGCCGAGCCACCTGAGTACTCAACCTGAGCAGTTTTAGTTGTTTTTAACTGTTTATGGTGGCACCCAAATTAGCAATCAATAGGCCAAGTGAGTTACTAGATCATTTGCACAGAGTGTCAAACACAACACTCCACAAAACCCTGCAGCTACCCATCAATATTTGGGGCTGGTTGGTCATGTTTTCAACAACTTGTTTTTCTGCTAATTTGCTAGAAACGCAGCCTGATTTGCAAGTCATCTCAGGGAGCCTTGCTCAATAGGCAGGTTGCTCATTGCAAACCTGCCCAGTTTTCTGCCAGCTCACCTGCCTCGTAACCCAGCAGAGGCTCCAGTGCTGGGGCACCCCTGCCACGGATGGAGCCAGCTGGTCAGGGAGTTTACCAATCCTGGTGATTTGGGGAGCTCTTCCAGTCTCCCTGTTACAGAGCCGGCAGCCTTGGAACTTGCGAGTTCTCAGCTGTCGGCTCTGCAGCAGCCGGCCTGGAGGTCCAGGGACAGGTTTGTACCACTCTAAGCTATCCCTGCTAAGCAGACTGCCCCAGAGCCAGAGGACTCCAGATTCCCAGGCCCGCTGGCTCCTTTGGCTGTCGGACTGAAACAGCCGGGGGGACCAGTAGGCTGATCAAGTTGTCCTGGGGTCTCCAGCTTAAGGAAGTTTGACTGGCAGGGCCGTTCCAAAGCCATTACAGCTGCACAGATGTTGATTAAAACTGATACTATTCTTACCCATTTTGCTGCTGCTTGCCACCCACTTTACAGCAGCACTAAAACTGATCAGAAGTTCTGAGTTTCAGCCAGCAACACCATGACACATGCCTTCCCCGTCCTTGCCCATACTGAACCTCAGCCAAAGAATTATAAGCAGCAGCCCTTCAACATTACTCAAATAGATACTGCCCACACTTTCTGCCATGCACCAGTCAACGTGACCTAGGGCACCAGTTTGGTCTGGGCCTGGGAAGTTTCTTCCACCAGCCCCCACCTGGGAAAGCAGGCCTGGCTTTCAGAGGCTCAAGGCTGAAATGACAGCGCATGCTGCTGAGAAGACTGAGGCACTGGGCCAGTGTAACAGAGAAGGACAAAAATTGGGCAGAGAGGATCAGAAGTGAAGACTGAGGCTCCAGCTTGGTGCTACAGTAGCTGATTTGCCATATTATGTCTGGTGTACTCAGCATCTCTTATTACTTCCCATGAAACATTTTAAAGTGAATGTACAGTAGTAAAAAGCAGTCAATATGTCCTTTTAATTTGCACTAGATTATAGGTTTTTTTTAATGCAATTACTATAATTTCATTAAATGGCATAATTACCATTAATGCATGGAAAACTGTCGATAGAAGATGTAATTATGTTGTATAAAATCACAAGCGCAATGTGCAATGATGCATGATTCCTTATAAAAATCATTCTGTGACCAAAATTAGCTTTTAAAATATTTTAAAAATACACATTATATAGCAGGCTTGATTAATTTCACATTATAAGCTTGACTTCCATGACCAAACTGGTGAGGCTTTTTATGAATTAAAAAAAATGGTAAAAAAAAAAGAAAAGCATTTGAAAAATTAAGCCATATACTATTTATATGACAGGAAAAACAAACAAGTGGTGTGCAGACACTTATGTAAAACTGCTCGTAGGCAGACGACTAGATTCCAGGCTGAAGACAGGAAATATTAATTTATGAAACCAGTGATAATCTATGGGACTGATATTTAAGTGGATAACTATTTGATAAGGCAAAGGCATAAGAGAGACCAATGGGTGAAAGGTAAAGCCAGACAAATTTAAATTAGAAATTAGACACTTTTTTTTTTTTTTAAACAGCAAGTGCAAGCCACTACTGGGAACAAACAACCAAGTGAAAAAATTTCCCCACCTTTTGGTGTTTTCAAATCAATGCTGGATGCCTATCTAGAAGATGGGTTTTAACCAACCATACCATTTAATGAAGCCAGGCATGTGACAGGTTAAAATCAAAAGGCTGACAATAGATGAGAGATCAGACTAGATTATCTAACAGGCCCTTCTGGTCTTAGACTGTGAAACCTCTGGAACATCTGCCTATAAGGGTGAGAACCTTTCCAGGACCTCTTCCTACCCATGCATGCTGAAACCTTGCTAGAAGTACAGGTAACTTGGATGAAAACAGACTGATGCTCCTAGCTGCGTGCAGGTGTTGTCAGTGGCTATTTTGGTGCTGCAGTCAATGTAGGGGGGAAAGAAAAAAAAAAAAATCAATAAAAAGTCAGCACACTACTTCACCAGCCACCTTACTTTGACCTTGCACTGACTCTCTGAATTGAACCCCACGTGAAATATTATCTGATATTAGATCCTTCAGTAACTGCGTTCTGAGAAGTAAGAAGGAAAAGGCAAGTGGTCTCAAATGGATTACAACTCCCTCTCTAGTTTTTAAGTTAAAATCTGCAGTGGCCTTTTGGAAAGGGAGGGTGGGACAAGCTGAGCTGAAGCTGACCTACGAAATCAACTCCTTGACTGTTTCGCTTGGCTTTCTGAGGGCATGCAAACAAGATAGCTGAAACAAGTTTATACTGATAGCTTTGTTGGGGAGGAGGGAGGGGTGTTACGGCCCATTTTTATTTGCAAAGCCTGGGCAGTAAAAATAGTTTTCACTCTGCACCTGATAAGCTGCCAACTCGTATTTATAACTGGGAACACTAAAACACACTCTGAGAAGGATAGTACTAGCACTTTAATAGATTGATTTCTAACTAATTTTAAAATAGCTAGTTTTAATATTTGGTTTTAGACAACAGTTACTTTCCGTTATCTTCACATTTTGCAGTCACGTATCTCTTGTCCTCCTACCATCTTTCCCTTCTATGTGGGAAAACAGTAAGAGCAATAGAGCGCACAGTAGGAGGAAGTTTGGAACAAATCTCTCTAGTTTATCTCAATCCCACCTCTCTAAACAGACCCTGAATGATCACTTTTCATTCCCTAAACCTAAAGGTTACCTCTGTCTTTGTTTGCAGCTTTCCTTATGTTCCAGCTTCTTTTCCTTCATTCACTAACATTGCTACATTTCTCTGTGGTCTAGAGACACAGACACATCTCCAAGTTTGTTTCAGGCCCCAGTTCATCAAACTGATTAAGCATGGATCTAACTTTACTCAGGAACCATCCTCCATCAAGGCCTTAGCCATGTAGATCCAAGATTTCATAATCATTTTCTCTTTGCAGTTCCTGTGTGCACAACCATGCCATTCCTCCTGTGCACACATGCACACTTGCTTCCCCCATAGGTCTCATCCTACCTTCACATGCAAAATACACAAGGACTTGCATCTCAGGACCACAGCTAAACAGCTGCAGCCAAGTTTCCAAGGACCCCAAGGTTTCAAAGTATTCAAAGACAACAGCTGGAAAAGAGTTATTCTCTTTTCTTCATCTTGGCGCTTTCCACTCCACATCACATGGCAAGGTGCATCAATTAATAGCTCAAGCTGAAGATGGACTTTAAGAGGCGAGGCCTCGCCTTTCAACTCTGGCATGCCTTTGAATCTGGAACCATTCGAGCAAACTGTGCACGCTATTTAAACGAGTTATTTAAAAGACCCAAACACCCCTTCTTTCTCTGTGCCCTTGCCTGCCAGTCAGCCCTTCTCAACCTGCAGGGTGAAAGACATTTCCTCCGTCTTTCTTCCGTGCTTCATTCACACAGGGATGGCTCACTTTACTTGTTTGTAGCAAATACACGGTAAAGTGTTTTCCTCAAAAGAACCTTAAAGCAACTCGTAATTCACAGGCAGAAAAGGAGGAGGATGCTTGGCGATGTGGCTGTTATTTTGTTTAATAAACACTCTACTCAAAAACTTTTTTCTCCCCTGTCTCCGGACCACCGCAAAACAATTTTGCAACCTTTAATGGCATGCCAGCCATTTCAAGCATGAAGAAAATGTCACACTGCAGAATAAAAAAAGCATGAGAAATCTCTTTGTGCTTGAGTGGATTATGACAAAGCTGAAAACAGGGTGTTTTCAGAGGAAAAGGAATAGAGTTGAAAACTGGGACAGGCAGGTGGGGAACTTGGCTTTTAGATCTCTGCCCACAGCAGGACTTGCTGACAAAACGGTTTTATTCTTGTAACTATTATGGGCTGGAGGGTGGACTTGCACAAGACAATGTCACTTAAGTGCAACAGGATGTGCAGTACACCCAGAATCAAAGGGGTGTAGCAAGCATTGTTAAAGCACTGTAAAATGCAGTCTCGCTGACATTAAAGATCAAATGGAAAAGACCTATTATCTCATCTTGTCCCATCAGGAATGGATTACTTCTCACAAACTGTCCCTCCAAGGCTTTAGCTCCTCTCTCAGAACAAGCCAGACAAGTTACAAGGTCGCCGCACTCCCTCGTCACTACTTTCGTCCAGGTTTGGTGATCTGTAGTTGGGGGGATTCTGGGCCAGCAGATCCAAGTAAATACAGATACACTTGTCCTCATAGTTGTCACCCACCTTTCTGGGTAAGCCAATGGTTTAGCAGATGGTTCAGCATACCTATCCCCTCTTATACAGACCTGCCAGCAGACCCTTAATTTTGTGCTTTGATATGCAAGCCTCCTCCACCAGAAGTCATTGCAACGATTCAAGGAGTGAAGAGTGCCTCTGTTGTGAGTGAAGAAAGGGCTGGATTGCTCTATGGGGCTTTCCTTCAGATCTGCCCTGCACAACAGGTCCCTGAGGACAACTACAGGTGTATATAACAACAGCAACCCCACAAACTATGTGGGGTTCCAGATTGAGGGTCAGAGCAGAGACTGTAATACCCAAGACCTTACATAAGTTTGTCTGAACCAATATGAAAAAAAAAAAATTGCTTACCACAAAAGCTATCATACTTCTAACTGTTGATTCCCAGAGAAAGCAGCTTTTAAGGAACTGTATTGTCTTCCATATGGCCATGGTGATTTTTTTCACCCGGTTAACATTTCTAGATAAGATCTGAGAAATGGGGATAAGGGAAAAAGGGGGGAGAAAAAAAAAAACACTTGATTAAATGTTATACATTTCTACTTTGCTTTAGGAACACGGACAGTTTAAATTATAAAGATATAAAGTTCTAGATGTAGGCTTAAGTTTCAGAGAGACTCTCCCACTACTGTGTGCTTTCATACTGCCCCCAAACTTTTCAGAACTTCTCTTTCACCTTCCATAGGAAGTCAGAAAGTCTGGTCCATCCTTCAATTTTTAATAAGCAAAAAAAAAAAAAAAATCTTATTTGAATTTATCATAAAATGAATTCTTTTCTCCAGGATTTCTGGATTAGTCTATACATATTCAGAGAAATATAAGACCATGACAGTATCAAACCAGAAAGGACATTCCTTTAAAAATGTATAAAGTTTAATTGATTTAAAACGCCATGACATTTCTATGGTATCTTCTTGGTTTGATCTGTTGAACAAGGAATTAAAAAAAAAAAAAAAATCCATGAACTGCACAATAAGCACATGTGCTAAGACTCCTTAATTAGGACACAGATGAAATCTTTGGGTAGAGGCAATATCTTTTATTAAGCCAAGTAACATAGCTGCAAAAAGGTTGTAGCAACCTCTAGGAAAACAGCAAAAGTTGTAATAACTTTTTACAACTATTTAGTTGGTCTAATAAAAGATATCACCTCTACCCAAAGATTTTGTCTGCCTCTGTGCTTAGACAAACATGGCTACAGCCCAGATTCCTTAATTATGTGGGGCTTTTTTTGTTTTGTGTTAACTTAAAGAGTGGGATGATTTACCAGACTACAGCGTCAAACTGGATAAGGGAGCCAATGCACAGTAACGCCAATGAGCATTCTCACTTTCAAAAATGGGCACAGAATTGACACCTGTGCTCAGTGTTTCCATGTATTAAAGTTCTGCACCTGTACATCATTGAATTGCAGACAATTAGACCGGGAAAGGAACACAGGAAGTCATCTACTTCAACCACCTGCTCAAAGCAAGACCCTCCCCAACTAGATCACCCCAGCCAAGTGTTTGTCTAGCAGGGTCTTAAAAACCTCCAAGGATAGAGATTCCACCACCAATTTGGGTGACCTGTTCCAGTGTTTTACCACCCTCCTAGTGAGGATTTTACTAATTAGGGTGACCATATGTCCCTGTTTAGCCAGGCTGGTCCCAGATTTCAGAGGCTGGTTCCAGGCAGCTATTGAGAATTAAAAGGGCATCCTGGAAATGCAGGGGTGCAGTCTGGCCAGGAATTAGAGTGATGGGGAGCCTGCCTGCCCAGCATGCAGCCCTGCCCCCACCAACTTGTGGGAATGCCATGGGGAAGGGATTTCCATATGGTCAGCCGATTTCTAACGTCTAAACTAAACTTCCCTTGCTGCAACTTGAGCGTGCATCCTAGCATAAGTGTACTGAAGAGGCTACTGGAAAAAGCCTACCAAAGAGAGACAAGAATGGGAGCCATACCTTCTTGGAAAACCTGCCCCTGTCTTCGATGAAGCGCTTTTCTCTTGGCTTGAAGGTTCTCTTGCATGCTTTTATCTGGAGAAAATACCTTGTATTTAGAATACTGTCATTTAAACTCAGCATCGGCATATAACCAGGAGCAAAGGACTTTAACCTTCAGCTCAGCAGACCCTTGCTACTGTGTTTTTGCACAACAGCCACCAGCTTTCTGTGGGAACCTATGTTGTATGCACAATCTTGTTCCCTCTCCCTTACCTTCAGGGGTATGAAATGCTGTGCAGTTTAAGCACCAGGTGTTGTCAATGCTAACATGAAGGCTACACAACCAGCTCCAGCTAATGAGGCAAAGGAGAAATTACTGGTGAGAGAGAGAGGGGGAAACAGGAATGTTTTGCTACTTCTGTAACCCATGGCTGCATGGTGTAGAGCAAAAGCACCAGGGTAGAAGGTCTCCTCTGCTGTTGCCACCCTGTGCATTTGTATTACCCGCTTTCCAAATGCTGGTGATCCCCATAGAAAAGTAAACAAAGAAAATGCGAGCTGAAGATCACATTCCCCAAATCCTCTAGTTGAACCTGTGTATTTAATACTTGTCCATTGAAAGGGACATCGAAAAATAGCCAAAAACATATTTCAAGTCCTGTGATGGCTCAAATCAGAATCTAGTAATGAGTCATTATTTCTGTTCAACGGCTGCCCCAGAAACAGGGAACCTCAAAAAGAGCACCCATCACTGCTCTCTACAGTGACTCCCAAACCCCGAATCCAAACAAGATGGGATAAATTCCTATGAGCCATTACAAAAAGTGAAATTTTGCTTCCAGCATCACAGTAAGGAAAAAACAGACAAACAAAGAAACAAAAAAAAGGCAATAAGAGAGGATTCATATTCCACACAATGACAGCAAAAATAAAATAGGGTTTCATTCAGTAAGAGATGATTAAGCACAAGTAGCTGAGTCAGCCTTACGTGCAAGCACACCACTTTGGTGTCTGGGTTATTCTCCTGTCAACACCCTCTGAAGCAGAAATTGTGGCTCAGCTTTTTGGGAGGAAGTAGGAGTTAAAAGTCATCTGTAATAATCGAGATGTTAACTCCTCTTTTGGCTGCAAATTAAACCCCGGTGTGCAATGATCCACACCTCTTCCCAAGAACGCTCTGGTCATTCTTAGTCCAAAGCTGCCATTTCATTGCCTCATCCATTTGGATGGAATGTTATAGCACTGTGATCTGCCAAAACTTCTTTAAAAAAAGGGCAATAAACTCAATCCCTCCCTCCAGATGCAACCAGGTCAAGACCTTATCTGTGTGGTTCCTGCATTCTCTCTTTGCATTTGCAGAGCCAGGAATCCTAGTTCCTTATGTAAAGGATGCGTGAAGAAAAACAAAACAAAACAAAACAAAACAAAACAAAACAATAAAAAGACAGTTAAAACTTACCGGATTAAACAGAACATCCAACTCCAAGTAAATTAATCCTTTAGAAGACTGTACCAAGTCTTTATTCTTCAGCATGTAACAACTTTGCTGCCCATTTCTAATCTAGAATTGAAAAAGAACATATCAGTATTTTCTCTCTGCTATACATAAAAATACTCTTTCCAACAACAATCCCTCACAAATCTGACAATATAATCAAAGGCTGAAATGCAAAATGACCATTGGATTGGAGACCTATAAAACTGGAGATTAAAGCTATTATGGCCAAACTTTAATTTACAGACCCTCTATTTTATAGTAGCACAGTGCAAGCAATAACCAGTCTGAGAATTCTGCCCTGGAAGCTAGGGAGCTGATGGGAAGTAATCAGGCTCTGTTAGTATAGGTTTAAAATGGCATTTTTCTTCCAAAGATCAGAAAAAGAAACACAAGTAACAAAACACCCCCACTGTCCTCACTCTAAACCCTGCAACACACACAAATATACCTATTCTTGTTTTACTGAAAGGTTGTCCAAGACAATTAATTGGTTTAACCGGAGTGAGCAATAATGTAACAAATGTTCTAAATAAACTAATTCATGGAAAAGACTTCCCCTGCACTAGGTTTCAGATGTCATTTCTATGCTCTAATCTGCCTGTTGGCCCTGTCCTGTTCAATGTCCATGAAAAAAAAAAAAAAAAAGCCCATCTCCCTTACCATTTTGTAAACTATTTGGCTCAAATTAAAAGCATTCTCTCTTCAGAAGTGATGGCAGAATTGTATTTATTATACACAGAAGGATATGTATTGATTAAACATTTGGCTTTTTAGGAAGCGGACCAGTTAATTCTAAACAGCAGCAACATAAAAACGGCAGCATCCCAAAGAGCTCCATTTGGGGACTGTAATGATCAAAGATTAAAGATAACAGAGGAAATTCAAGGGCATGAAACTGCAACCATATTTAAAATAGCTATTGCTGCTGCAATGTTTATTCATATAAACCACAGTGGAAATGAGTAAGGGGAAAATGGCATAATGGGACTACATGGTGATTTCACATGACAAGGGAGAGGTCATTTTCCTTCCCTGGGTTGTATTACCTCTTCTGCACAGAAGAGAGTTTCAACAGCTAAATGGTTTTCCCGGCTAATGGCTCAAGGGAAGAGGGCCCTCTGTAACAGACCAGTCTGCATCCTCACCAGTGTCCAAACAGGAATTTCATTTTCCATTACTGCCGTCATCCAGAGCTTCACTTGATAGGGTGTTGTGCAGTCGTGTGCAAGAAATAGGGCACTGGGTCAAACTGATGTGGGGTCAATTTTGCTTTCTTTAAAAGAGAGTTGCAGGTCATACACAAAGGAGGTCAGCTCCTTCTGAGACTGATGACAGATAAGCTACTTTGCAACCTGCCGGTTGAGACAATGCTGTCAAATATGGACCCACAGGTATTAGTGCCGGTGTGATGTGTATGCCTCATATTCTGGGAGGACATGGAGTGGAATGTGAGCTGCTGCATACTGACAATACAGGTGCTGAACTCCTGGACTTTGTCCCATAGAAAGTTCTGATATTTCAAAAGTTTAACACTTTTAAAATCCCATATGAAGACAAAAACCATATCAAAACATCACACTTTTTGTTGCAGAATGAAAAAAAGTGTTGGGTTTGGGTTTTTTTTTTTTTAATTTGGAAACATGCATCAGAAAAATAAGATTTTATTTTAATTTTCCCCATTAGAAAATTCCACTGAAATCAAGGGTTTGTTTTGTTTGTTAGCTAGATCCCCTCCTCCCTCTAAGGGGACGAGGACACACACACACACACACACACACACACACAACATTCCACAGACTTCAACCAGCTGTACCAACATCTGTAAATTAAGACAACTGTGGGAAGCCCGTATGTCTTTTTAAACATTGCTCTGGATGTTTTCACCTACTTCCTTCAACAGGAAACTTTCCTTCACTATATTTCTCACTCCATACACCCACACCCTAATGCTTTACACACTCCTTACAGACAGCTGACATTAAAAAAAAAAAAAAGAGTAGAGGGCAGCTGGAAAGGGAAGAAAAATGTTACACACGCAATCTTAGGTTTTCTGGGTGGGGAGGCAGCGCAAAGGCATGGCCTCCCAAGTCTGCTTCACTGAGTCCTTCAAACTGCAGCAACCTCAGTCTGTAGAAACAATCATGTAAGAAACCTGAAAACGGTATTCCAGCAGTGTGGAGAGTGGTTTCTCTTTCTACTTTTAAAAGAAAAGTTCCAAAGTGCTGAAAGATTTGACCATGTTTCATCACCCTTTCTTGACAGTAGTAAAGGCATATCAAACTTCACAAGACAATGGAGAAGAATGGATCGAGGTGCTTCATCTCCCTGAAGATCCCTGGCCATCTGGGCTCATGGTGTTTGGATCCTGGGACTGGGGGGCTAGATTGGAGCATCCTTAGAAATGCAGCGTACATATATGTGAAACATGCATAACAAATAATGCTCATTTATATTTTTTCTTCATCAAGAGCTAAAAAAATGAACAGTGAAATAATGAATAGATGTGACGGTTCCTAGAACCTTTCGGGTATCCTTTTTTCTTTGTTTTTTTCTCTGCTAAGAGGGAGTTAAAGCATCCCTGACAATAACCTAGTCTAACTCAAAAAGGGAGACAGCCACCCTGGGTTAGGAGCTCCAGTGGAGAAAGAGCAAGGAGCTTGAATTGAGACGGTGCAGTTTGTGTCCAGGAACCCAGAAGAATTTGCTATTAAAAGGGGGCAAGAGGTACAGGGGCCTCTTCTGCCTCCTGGAAAGAAGGTGAAGGTTTTGCTTTATTCATGTATTTGTTTGTTCAGGGGCAGGGGCTATTGCTTGTATTAAGAAGACTGGCTCAGGAGTTCCCAGGGGAGCAAAGCCACCCTGCAAGGCAGCAAGCACATCAACCCGCTGATACCTGCCAAGGACTTCTCTTTACCTCGTCTGGCCCAAGGACAGGCAATTACAGCTTTTAAAAATCTAACGAAAGAAAGCATCGAGGATGGTTTTACTACATACGAGGAAGCAGACACACAGAGTCTGAAGAAGCTGCTGCTCTTGCTAAAACAAGAAGGTTTGATTCTGGTGTCACCCCATTTTATATTCTCATAGTACCACTGACGTCAAGGGGCTTCCTCTTGGTGTACACAGCGAGATGAATCACATGATGGAGGTGCAATGAGCTAGGACCCAACACGAAACTCCATAATGCTGTGCAAAGGTTGTTATCAAAAAGTGTTTTCTCTTGTTATTTTAAAAGGTTGCTTTTAAAACTGCATAAGTGAACTATCACACTGTCATAATACAGTTCAACGGTAAGCACTATGAGTTTTCTTTGTTATTCTTCATTCTAACATTTTGGCTTGTATTACAGCATCGATCTCTCCAGCAGGCTAAGGAAGTATAGGTTGGATGAATGGACGGTCAAAAATGGCTTCCTAATATAACCTGAATCTGCTTTCCACTAGTTTGTAGTCATTATTCCCAGTTATTCCTAGAAGTGCCCTGGTAAATAGTGCATCTCCAATTCTCTATTGTCTTCCCTTGATAAACTTATAGGCTGCTACAAGGTCTCCCCTCAGTTGTCTCTTGTGAAGTCTGAAGAGATCCAGATCCCTCAAACTCCCCTCGTAAGGTCTTGCACAGAGGCCACTAATCATGCGAGTGGCCCTCCTGTGAACCCTCTCCTGATTTTCCACATCCCTCTTGAAGTGCGGTGCCCAAATCTAGCCACAGTACTATGACTGCAGCCTGACCAGCGCTGCGTAGAGGGGGAGCATCACCTCCCTCAATCTGCTGATCATGCATCTACTAACGCTCCATAAGGTGCAACTGGCTTTGTTGATGGCTTCCTTACACTGCCAGCTCATGTTCACCAGGCAATAATAGCCTGGTGAAATATTAAGCATTTATACTGATTCCCTGTTCTCTAACCTTCAGCAAAAAAATATGGAGGGAAAAAACAAGAATTGGCTATGCAGGACTTACCAAATGTAGAGTATAAAAAACACCTTTTTTGATGCATCGGTAGCATACTAACCCTGTTTGATTCAACACATGCAAGAAGGAGTTCCACTCCCCTTGATTGCATGGAAATAAAAAGGTAGCATCCCTCAACAGACTACAGAAGAAAATGCCCAGGACACTTTCAATGCAGTACATCTTCAAAGAAGGTGCTGGAGGCCTACTTTTTTTTTCCTCCTTACTGTTCTTTTTCTATCCCCAAATCTCTAAAAAAAAAAAAAAAAAGGCTAAACCTAGCTCCTTTCATTTTGGGCCCACTTGGTTCAACTCTACGCATTTTTCACTGCCAACTTTCCTATCCACAGCTGTTCCTTACAGCATTTTCTGCAGCTACTGAAAAAGTGAATGGAAACACCATGAAATCCTAGAAAGGTTATAAAGTCTAAAGACTTCAGACCTACTAACTGACTAGGCCCTACAAGCACAATCATTTCTGCAATGTGCCTGGTATCACAAGGACATCACACAACAAGCTCGAGGGCTTGATAACGGGACTTGGTTTGGGCAAGCTCCAAAAGAACGCTGAATATATCTATGCACGTGGGTGAAGAGAAAATAAAGGAAATGTTCCTATCTGTCTGTCCTACACATGCTAACATGTGTACACATCTTTCCAATCTAAATCTGGAAATGTCTGACCCCTGAAGAGAAGCAAGTAAAGCTACTCACTTATTGGCACTATGTTTTACACCCTGATGGATTCTAATGAGGGAATGTTTGCACTGAGGAGAGTCTTCATCACGTACAAGTTTTATGGTTAGACAATCACCAGCAGAGAGTGCCTGTAACAGTGATTTGGCACAGACGGCAGGAAAGCCCAACACATCGACTTGCTCTTTTTTGTAAGGTCTGAGGACAGATAGGATGCTTTATCCAAGTATGTTTTCATTTCAGGTAGATTGATGTGCTACACAGGAAAAAGATCTAGCATCCTCCCATACAGCTCTAAAAAAAACAAAACAAAACAAAAAAAACCCCCAAAACCCCTAATGACTAATAGAAGATGAAAATGACTCTGTGAGGCCCAAAGACTCCTCCAATATTATTTGCTTCCTCCCGTTATATTTCATTTCCCTTAGCAGAAGTATTATTCTTTAATGTTATAATATTTATAACATTTAATGTTATAATATTTACCTAGCAATGAAGCTCCAACCATCTGCGGTCTGCTTTATCCAAAGACTCCTCTACACTTTGTCTTACTAGGTCCCTTGTCAGGTTAGGTACAAGGAAAAGCACTGTGCAAATACTTACAACCTTATCCTTTTAACTCTGCATTATCCTCTTTTAAATCCCTTGTCAGGTTGGGTACAAAAACTGCCATACAACAGATGCTAAACCAACCTAACGACTATTGTTATACTGTTCTCCTAGTGACCTACTGTCCTAAACACACAGCTTACTTGCTTCATTCACATTGTGCCTTTTAGACTCTAAACTCTTTGGGGACTCAACATTTACCTAATAAATCATCATTATGATACATACAAATAATTCTTCTAAAATTTCAAACAACAGGAACCTCCAATATGCACTCCTTCCCATTAAGCACAAGCAGAGGTCAGCTCTCAACTTCTACTATTACTTCCAGCATCTAAACTAGGCTTCTGAACAAAGCTAGTTGAAAATTAAGAATTTCTATCCCATAAGAAATTCCAACGTTTTGAAATATATTTGCGTCCTTGTCCTCTTCATCCCATGAAGAACCATACTGGGAAAGAACGTCGTGGAGGAGGGAATGGCTGGGCTGTTCAGGCTCCAAATGCCCCAGCCTTCATAGCAGCCCTTTGGTGGCATGGGGTAGCAGACCCAATTTAGGGCTGGTCCTAGACATCACTCAAGCTTATAGTAAAAGACATCTCTAGAGCTGCCACAATCTCAGACGTAGAAAGGTGCACCTTAGCTGCTCAATCTTCCCCCAAACACATTACCAGCTCAGTATTTTTCAACCAGGATGCTGTACCACCCTATAATGTTGCAGATTGTTTTCAGGGTACCCCTAGCTGCCACCTCTATATTAGCCAGGTTAGGTGTGCAAACACTGACACATGGTTCACAAGTTAAACCCGAAGATTTCAAATAGGAATCCATAATGTCAAAAATGTTCTGACCTGCTTTGGTTTATCCAAGTTCTTTACAAACAAATGGCTCTATTATTTTTCTGTAGTAAAAAAAATGAGCAAAAGCTAAACGCTAGCATTTTCCAAGGGGATGCCTTGTATCTAAAAAGGTTGAAAACCACTGCACTAGTTTGTCTCTCCAAATGAGCGGTCCCAATCTCTGTGTATAGGGGGGGGAAACATCCAAATGCAATGAGGGTTTCCAAAGTTCTTCATGTCACTCTACAAGTATGGGTTGAGTTTCTTTTGAATTAATGAATATATTTGCTAAACTGTTTCTACAAGCATCCCTGATCAAACATGCGACTAAAACATGGTACTGCTGTCAGTAGCCAATGCTAAACCTATTAAGTAACAACTTCACTGAACACTTCACAATTTTAATGAAACAGTAAAAGCTAAGATTGAAGATGGATATGATGCAAGACTCTCAGCAGACAAGACCCTTGCACGGGAAACAGTGTTTTTTCATTGCTCGTCTTGAAGAAATATGATGTAGTGAGACTTTTTGCATTGATTTTAAGAAAACGTCTCTATGAATCCAGCTTTGATGCAGATTGAGGGTCATCTAGATGACCTGACAAAACAAAGCCAGATGAAACCCCTGTAATATCTCCCTCCAACATGTGTATAAAAGTCAACGGCTATCCCCTGGGAAGCCCCTGCAAACACATTTGGAACCTTTGATATTCTTGCCTGAACTCGCCCCGGATGCATAATGTCATAACATAAAGAGTGCCAAATAGGACAGATATCTGGAACCATTACAAAGTCTCTTTTTTCCTAGGAAAAGAGGATGGCAAGGTTGATACTCAAGCCACCTGCTTCATCTAGGTGTGGCTGTTGGTTGCAGATGAGAGTTGATCAGAATTTTTTCCAAAGGGGAAAGAAGAGGTCCCTTTTTTTTTTTCACTGCAACATGCCAGCGCATTAAGCCCCAAATATCTCAGGTTGGATGAGCTTTGGTGAGACATAAGGCACAACTCTAATTGATCCTGCCTGGATTCCTGGCAAGCTGTCTGAGGTCCGCAGACCCAAGTTTTCTGGCCAAAGAACAAGGACTCCAGGATTGCAGGCTCCATGGCTCTGAGGCTATCAGCCAAGCCTGGGCTCTCTCCCGTGGAGCTGGGAGCCTGAAAGCCCTAGCTCCAACCACAGAGACAGCCCTGACATCCCAGGCAGCTGTTCATTGACCACAGTGCCGATTTCAGTCTCCGCTGCACTGAGCAATTGCAAGGGCCGGGGAATAAAAAAAAAAATCATGTCAAACACTTCATTTGTGTTGATGGCCCCAAAATGGAATTTTTGGTTCATAGAAAATTAAAAAAAAAAAAAAAAAATGTCCAAGTCAGACCAATACCAAATTAAAAAACAAGCCCAGTACTAGAAATCCTGTATTTCAGCCAGCTCCACTCCAACTTAACTGCAGTGTTATCACAACCACCACGTCACCCAAGGTTTGTCCTGTAAAACGTTGAGTGTTACAAGCCAAGTGCTAAGTGCTCTCAACTCCTGCAGTAACTGGAAGTGCTCAGTACTCAAGAAGAACAGGTCCCCCCTGTGTACCATGTGCAGGCCATCACTTAGAGCAGAAGTGGCTAATCTTTATAGCAGCATGACACAAATTAACCCCACATTCTCCCCAAGTGCCACTCTGATCTTCCTCTGCCCAATCTGCTGTTCAGCTTTCTGCTCCCTACTCTGTAGTCCTTGCCCAATCTCCTTCTCTGTTTTCTGCTTCCTGTCCTACTGGCTGCTGTGCTGCCTGTTCCCTGCCTGATCTTCTGGGTACCAACCAAGGAGGATGCCCTTGCTTATGCCAGAGGTTGGCCACCTCTGCCTTGGAGCATGAAATCCTTGGGATAGTCGTAGCAGCTATATCCACCGTGGTATTGCACACGAAGCTTAGTTGGTTACATGAGGACATTTTACAGACATTTTCTACCATTTAAAAAGGGTGCAGCTGAAGTTTGCCTGGAGCTGGAATGTTCTTATCTACAGAAACATCATTCTGTGATATAGTACTTCATTTGAAGGCCCTTCCTACATGGAGATAATTGATATTTTTTGCTTTCAACTTCATAGAAGCACATTACACACTCCCATTTCCCTAACAACGTAAATCCTTTTACTAGATAGGAGTCCCTTGAAGGTGGAAAGAAAAGACTCTTGGAGAAAGAAATAAGCTTGTGTGTAATCAGAAGCAGGGGGGAGGAGAGGAAATGAAGAGTGAATGGCAGAAAAATTCAGTATTAATGTGAAAATGAGCTCTCACAAATGAGCTCTGTTAAGGTGAATCTACAAAACATGCTGGCTGTATTTGAAGTCACAGCTTGCTGAAACGCACCAACCATCAGTTCTCGTACTGAGGAGATGCTTGTGCATCAATAGATAAGGATGCTCCCAAATCCCTTATTGGTTACTGGAACTAAAGCTTTCTTTAACCTTTAATCATGTGTTCACCACATCAGAAAGAACTCCATGCCACATACAACACTTTGCAAGCAAGCTGCCTTAGATACCAAAGATCCCACAGTGCTAATCCAGTACTGACTCACTGGGTAGCCGTGAACAAGTTACAACTCTTCTTCCTCAGTTTTCCTGTCTCTAAAATGGGGACAATGCCTAGTTTAGTGGGGTGTTATAAACACTAGGTGGTGTTTCTACAGTGCATTATTACCTCACACTGGAAGAAAACGAATGAATATGTATTTATTCTTCTAGGTTTTCTCCACTCTGTCCAAAACAGTGTCAAATTCTCAAATACTGCCCGATACCTGAAAACTCTCTCTTGAACTTCCTCCCCATTCTGAATGATGCCTCCATCCCTGTCTGAATGATGCATCTGACAAACAAGTTCAGTATAAAATGTAAAATGTCAAATATTACAACAGAACATGGGATTTCCAACTTTGCTTTCTGTGAGCATTTGTGCACTCAAGTTTACAATTCGTTTGCTCCAAGCATCCCAGTAACAAAAGCTCAAGCACTTGAATGTGTACAGAGGACTTGCATATAAATCCTGGACACACCTAAATGAAAATTTGCTATTAAATTTGAAATAATATTTGGGTAATTCCTTTTTTCTTCCCCCATCCTAACTCTTTACTCAGTCCAGTTTTCTTAAAGATGAAAATCTGTGACAACTCAAAATAAATCTTCAAGTAACTGTATCTCATCTGTAAACAGGTCACAAGTAATTAAACTATTTTTTTTCCTCCTGAAGAACTAGAACATATTACAAACTGCATTTTGGTTTTCCGAGACTGATCTAACTCCAGTCAAACTCAGGCCCAGTCACCTATGAGCAAGTCCATACTGGCCATCACTATCTATTCCCAGCTACAGCTATGTTACAGTACCAATCTCCAAAACCTCGAAGGATATGGTTAAATGCAGGGAAAACGTACATCAACAGAAGTGAGAAAAAAACTCTTCAATTTAAATAAGGAGTGTTTCAGAAAATTGCATTTTTTTTTCTGAACAAAGTTAATAGATGCTAAATGGTCTTTAATTAAATGCAAAGAACAGTATATTTGTATTAGATTGGCCTGAAAGAGGAGGCAGAGAAGTCTGGAAGGAAAGGAAGAAGATCACTTGGCTAGAAAAAGCATAAACATGTTTGGGTTTTTTTTGGTCTCAAACCTTGGACAAAAGAACCTACATGGAACAGAGTTGGAAACATTACCCTCCCCACACACACACACACGCCCTCCCCTCCTCTGCCTTGTTACATGCTTCCTAAGGGATACTTGATGCATGCCTGTAAAATCAACACAAAATCCAAATCTAACATCTTCTCACTGTAAGCCCACACAGCCTGCTGCCGATCAGACAGACCATTTGGCAGGCGCAGGATCTGCAGGAGAGCAGCTGCTCTAGCCACTCTCTTCCAGTAACATCGGGGATATGAGGACTTTGGGAAAAATTAACCAAGTGATCAAAAATGGAATAAAAGATGTTAAGAGTTGTTCCTCCCTGTAAACATCAAATGGTTCCTCATATGCAGCCGACTTAATATTATCCTAAAATTGCAGACGTCAATGAGGCAGGACACTAAAGAGAACAAATGGTTTAAAATAACTGCATCTTGAGTAGTGCGACAGTAATGGGGCGGGGGGGGCTGCCAAGTAACTTATGTGTCACAGTCCTAATCAAGTGCTGTGTGTTGGGACTACTGTGCTAGATCCGAATCTACTCTGCCAATGGAGTTTACAGGGTCCAAGCATTTCCCCTGCTTTACGGGGGCTCATTCTTGTGCTCCAAATCCTATAATTTATCTCCTATGCAGCGATGTAGGATTTGTGCCACATAAAGCAGCATTGTACAAAGGTCCTGAACACGGCATTCCTCTTGAGAGAATAAAGCGTATACCGAGATTAAAAATACATACATATTCCCCTGCCCCACTTTCTACCACCTGGGGACATTCTTTGTGCAGAGGTCAGGTGCTCGGGTACAGGGAATTTATGTGGAGTTCATGATTTGTCTCCTGACGGATGTAATTTTTCCAGTCCACCTTACCTTCTCCGACTTTGGAGGGTCCCACAGCTAAATCTATCTACACAAACCTGTCCATCACTTCCCTCTCCCTGGCCCACATCTTCCTGCCTCTTCCTCTCTTATACCCCCTTTTCTACACCTGCTGGCATCTTTATTCTGCATCTGTAATTCTTCCCAAAGCATCCCAGTTTCCATAGACAGGTACCTATTTTTTTTTTTAATTGTGTTATGCATTATGTGAACAAGTACAGCCTGACCCAGCAAAAGGGGCCTGGTTTCCAGAACTGTTGAATCCACCCTTCTGTGTCTTCATTTGAAGAACAGCATATTTATTTTAGTGATGATCAGCAAGGCCTCACTTGATGCGGCTTTCAGATCCCAAGTGGAGTTTGCAACACTGCCAGGAAACACAAATCTATTTTTTCTTGCAAAAGCAAGCGTATTCAAACAGGCATCAGTAAGTAACAAGAGACATGGAACTTGTGGTGTCATTTTTATTATACCACTGTTCAGAAAATAGCTGCACTAGTGATAATAAGCGAGATGTTCAGTATTAGCTCTAGGCAGATAATTCATAAAAACATAGCCAAATATTACCACAGTGATCAGCACAACCTGCCTTCTGTATTTGGGCTATTTCTAAGCACGGATATGTTCCCTGAGCACAATGCGTGTCCATGGACTACCAAATGCTTCTTGGTTCATCTCCAGTGCCACATATACACACATTCTGATAAAGTGGATATGAAATGCAAATGAAATTACATTAATGCAATTAAAAATTCATGAAAGGCAGTAATTTAAAAAGGTAAGGTTCCCACAGCAACACTCACTGTGCTGTCCACAACATCTTGTATATCATGAAACAGATAATATTTTAAATATAAACAGTAACACGTTAAGCTACCTAAGCTGAAACCATGCCACCCCTTCCCTCTTCCCTCCCTGGAGAGAGAAAAGGGAAATAAAAGTAGAACAAAAGTGGTATGTACTACCATTGCTAGGTTAAAATTACTGTTAAAATCTTGCTTTTATTTTATTAATGTACTTCTTTGAACTCTATTGCATTGGCTAAAATATTTGAATAAACAGGCAGCCATTACTTAACTTTACACACATGCTTAATTGCTTTTTAAATGTTAACTCAAGAGTATATCGGTGACAGTCTGGATGCTGAAATTCAGCCCCAAATATGTACTTAATTGAACCTATTTAAAAAAACCAAAAAACGCCATGAGCATAGTTATCATGGACGCTTTTTTCATAACTTTACCACAGCATAGATTATCAGTGCTCACTGTAAGACCACACACACTTATATCCTGTGAATTATCTAGTCCAGCCCCTCTGCTGCCACTAGTCCTGCTTCCAATTAAATCTGTCCCCTCTACTCAGCTGCTTTTCTTTATCTCTGTACCAATGTTTTACCACCAGATGCCTCTTATTAGTAAGGTGGTCTTTTGGCCAGTTCTGAAATGCTTTGGCACGCCTCGATCTCCAAAGCAACCCCTTTCTCCATGGGCTGGTTTGCTTTCCTGTTCTGATTTTATTCTCCCAAGATCTCTCTCTTCCCACAACAAAAATGCAGATCTTTAAAGGCAGTAGGGAGTACTGAATACCCCTTTTAGGTAATTTTGTGCAGCTGTGCCAACAACAACTCTCTCTACTCCATCCTATTGTGAAGTGCAATTACTTTCTTGGAGAAAAAAGCAGCAACAGAGGTATTTAAAATGTTACCTTTGAAAGGAGGTGTGGGAACATACAGATGAACAATTAGGTTTTCAGGCCAAAATGCCATATAGCACTGATCAACCACGGACATTTCTGTAATTTTCCTTTCCCAATCAACCAGATTTGGACAGAAAAGCACTGGCAACATTTCTTGCATTACGGAGGACTGTAAACACTGGCCAACTAAGGCACATATATATCACAAGGGTTGTTTATCTCTATATCTGAGTTGTTACGTACTACAGGGGGAAAAGAAATGCAACTCGTTCCCAATGAAACCATCAATGTTCAAGTGATATATGAAGCACAGATAACTTACAGACAGCAAAGGGATGGCAACTTTTCCGAGAAAATCAGGGGGTTTATCTCCATCTTCATCAAACACTGTCACTTCAAGAACATCATGGATATCTTTAATAGGGCTGGAATGAGAAGCAGAGGGGGGAAAAAAAGTGTTTTATGCACATACACAGAGCGTCTACTCCACAAAGATCTGAGAATAGTGTTTTACTAATTAAGTCTGCATTACCTTGGAGTATAAAACTAGCATTTAATTAAATTGCAAAAATTAAATCAAACCAAGGATATTCCCCAAGCTTTCCCCTCTTGCAGCATTCATATATACACGTGAAAAATAACAATTATTGCTAGACAGTGATAGTTCATGTGTGTGTGGCTGCTGGTGCTGATGGCACACAGACAGGCACTGCAAGGAAAGAGAATACGTTGAAGGAGAGATAAAGAATCGGGTTGTCAGGTGTGTGAACATGTAAAAAACTAAGCACAAAGCACAGTTTATAGCTGTCCCCTTCGCCTTGAGCAATGCACTCTGATTTCAAGATCCTAAAACCCCCCGAAACTAAAGCAGCTAATATTTCTAGTTTCATCCAACTCATATGTTTTAACTAGGGTGACAACCATCTGCCAAGTGCAAGTAGAGATTAGAATCATTACTAAATATGAAATTAATCCAGGGAATGGTATAAATTTGGGCAAACACCGGTGATTTATTGGAGGTATTCCACAGGAAAAGAAAGCATAGATCCTGAATGAAATGAGGTTAGAGAAGTGGATGTTATTATTCATCTAAAAAACAACTGACAGGGTGAAACTTTGCTTTGCTTTTCTGGTATACAAGCCCCAGAGAGCTGCTGTTCCAGCTAGAATAAAACGAATCCCAGGAATATTCCAGCTCTGGGGCCTGCTGCTTATGAAAACCACCTGTCACAAATTCAGCTTGGAGCCTATTGCCCTAAATGCACGAGCTTCTGCAACTCGAGCTGAAGTGCTAACTCCCGACAACTAACAGCTGTAGTGTGCCCATTAATCTTTTATGTGGAGCAGCCACTAGAGGGAGACAACCAGTAAAATATATAGCCCCGAGGTTCTCAGCCCAGACAAAGCAAATGGCTATCCGTACCTGCTGGTTTATGAAGCTATCCCTCTATTTTTCTTCAAAGGCAAATTAAAAAAAAAATGCCTTAGAAGAGCTGTAGACAGCTCTGCAGCCCATCACTCTTCTCCAAATAATACAAGCTGGCAGCGATATAAAATGTTAAAAGTGCTCAGCTACCACCTTGATGAATACAAGAAACTGAGATGGACAGAAAAGGTCTCTGGCGGTACCAACCATATACAATGGAAGTGGATTTACACAAACACTCTGCTCTGAGCACTTGGCAAGACAAACCCATAATACTGCTAACTTTCAAAGTTTTGTTTAATTTAAAACTTCTAAAATCAAGGGAGGAGTATGCGGGAGAATGGAAGGCTCAAAGGATCTGGTGATACAAATGGCAATAGGAGATCTGAAGGGAAGGTCACATTTTGCAATCTTTACAAGGTTTCTGACACTGGCAAAATATTCTTTACCACTCAGAAGTTGGAGCAATCCCAGGAGAGTGATGGGTATGACCCTTCTTGAAAATAGATATCCTCTAAATGGCAGAGGTGATCGAAGAGAAGAACGCTACATGTCCAACAAGTTCCTCTTCTGGATCAGTGAATTAAGTGGCAACGTGTGGCAGAGTCTTTATTGGCTGTAGACCAATGTGGCATGAACCCTTTCATACCCTTCTTCAAATCCATCCCAAACCCCCTGCATATTTGTTTGTGCAACGGAAGTCAGTAACTCCCAGGCTCCTGGTAGATGAGCATCCACATCATAAAGATGCAGCTACCATATTTACTAGGCGTCTTAACAGCAGTGGACAAAGAAAGAGAAATCAAACTCATTTTGAAGCCCCAGTGAGCAGTATTTCCACCTCAGCATTTAAGAAAAGGAGATGGTCAACTTGAGGAGAAATGCGAAGAGCTAGTTCCCATATGGGGAAAGTTCCGTAAATACCAAGTGAGCATTTTCATTACAATCGCAGTCACTTAAAATCTGTTCAATTAAAATATATAGATTTCCAGTTTGGTTTACACGTCTGATAGCCTAGTGGTTTTCAACCTGTGGCCCGCAGATCTCTGAGGGTTCACCCACTATGTCTAAGGGGTCCACAAAAGATGGCTACGATTAATCAAAAGTATATGAGTACCCCCACTTACAATTCAAAGGGGTCCATACCTCCATTCATTTTTTTCTAGGGGTCCACAAAGAAAAAAAAGGTTGAAAACGACTCTTCTAGTCTAATTTAACTTCAGCCTTTTTTTTTTTTTTTTTTTTTAAGCAGGGACAATAAAACCGCAACTTCCTGCTTATTTACCAAAGTTCTAAAATGCCAGTGTCACAAATTTTATTTTAAATTATGGAAAACCTAGAAGTGACCATCTCATCTCCATTTCCTGCCAGATAATCTAAGAGACTCCTATCTGGGTCCAAGAAGCAGAGTCATGATTCTTCTTATAAATATCCCAGTAATAATTCTTTTAATGTCTTCTTCTATTAATGCATTTCATGAAAAATATTAAGGGAAGGCAAAAGGCTTTCACTGTGTTATTTATTTCCTTTTCCTTATTTTACTAGGCAGAAGATGACATGCCCCACATTTGAACTCGTGTTTCCTGTTTAGTGTTTATGGCATACATTCAAAAGGAATTCACTTACATTGTGAAAACTTTGTTCCACTCCGGGTTGAGATTCTTGTAAACGGTATGCGTCTGAAGTTTGTCGTTACCCACCTCTAATACACAGAAAGGGTCACTTTTACCTGAGGGACAAACAGGTAAAACAAAGGGGGGAGATGCAGTATGTGATGAAGCAGGCTGTAAACTTATGAAAGCGCGTGCATCCAAATACGTTACTCTATAATTGTCACCCTGCTCTGCCATTCTCCATATAGTTACCTCGGTCTTTTTCCAGCAGAGTTGGAGATTAATGGGCAAAATATAGAATAAACTGCATTTAAAAACCTGTCTTCCTTAACAGATTATTTAGTAAGCACTGACCGCAGCCTAACCTCCTTCTGGTATGCGTCCAGACCATCGTGGCTGCGCGGGACGTGGAGCTGCAAACTTGTCTGCAGTGCCACATACCGCACAGACAGGCGTTCTCCGTGCTGCAAGGGCACGCTGTCCGTGGAGTTTTTTTCTGGGGCGGGTTTTGACCTCTCCTGGATATCCACAGGGCACTCCAGCAAAGCCAAGTCATTTCATATTATCTTAGGACTTTAACAAATGAGCAAATAGTGCTGAATGGCTGTGGTTTGAGAGGTTCTTGGAGCACTGGCTTGATATACTTAACTATATATTTTAAATATGGTGTGGGAACCCAAAAATTGATCTAAAACAGTACCTACCTGTGGATTTGCAAAAGGCTGCTAAAGCCTTAATCATACATAATGTAATTTTCTGATTCTAGTTATTACTGTGGGTTTTTAACTTGCATTTGCTAAAATATGCCATATCAACATGCATCGACCCAAATACCATCACCCTGAAATCTGATGTTTACTACAGTAATAAGTCACATGGTATAAAATAGCATTCTACACAACAGAATTAGATAGCTGGTTTGGTCTGCAGACACATGCCCACCACTGAATCATGACTATGCTACAGAACAACAACAAAAAAAAAGATACATGCTCAAATTGTTCCTCTATTAATCCTTGGAAATCTTTGGTATTTTATTATTATTATTTCCTTGATGATCTCTTTAACAGAGTTTTAGCTGGACCTTGAATTTACTTTTATCAATAACAATATATCTGAACAGTCTCCCAGGCAATGCAGGAAATATGGCATTACACTGGGAGGGTTCTATTATGGAAGCACATAATTGCTGCACTAATCATTTATGAATGGCTCAGAACAGATAATTAATCTTTATGTCTCTCATTTCATGATCAGAAATTATGCTATTTTTACCTAAAATAGCTGCATCCTTTTGCAATTTGGCGGGTCTATTACTGCATAATACTAGGATATTTTCAGCCCTGCCATTGAAAAACAATTTGTCATTTGCTTCATGAATCAGGCTCAAAGCCTGGGTTATTTTGAATATAATGACAGACAGAGTAACCTTTTACTTAAGCAGGATTACAATCTTGTGCCGTGCACAAGAAATGGGTGTCATAGACTCTCCAGGGGAAAAAAAAGGTCTTTAAAATGTACAATCAAGAACTCTGGTATCTCTCTCTGTTCATTATCTACCCACAAATGCCCACATTCCTGTTTGAGCACAGAAACAGCCATTGCTCTTCTTGCCTTGTAGGTTGCCAAGAATGTACTCCATTCAGTCAAACGTTTGTGGCTGTTTGTTCTAGAGCCAGATTTGAAAGTTGGAAGCAAGTCCAGCACTCCCTTCATTTGTTAGGGTTGTACTCTGTTCCACACCAAACGGGGTTGACCATACCTGTTGCATCAGGAGCAGGTCATGGTTGCACAGTGTATGTACTGGCCATTAAACCTTGTTGAACCAGGGCTGAGAGAGGCTTGATGCAGAGAAAGGTCATTTAGCATAGGTACAGCTACCTTAGAAGATGCTACGGATGCCCTTGGATCCAATCTATGCTACAGGATTAAACAGCACTGGAGTGAAGGCATGACTTGTAGTTAGAGCAATGAATCCCTTTGCTCTTGCTGGATGTAGCCCATTCAGACAAGTGGAGAGCTGACTGGGAACTTTTCAATAGAACATTTTATGGGAAGAAATTCCTAAATACATCATGTGCAGATCCAGAGCAAGAGGGCATTGACCCCCGCCCCCAGCAGTAGACACATGAGATGTGTGTTGTTTAAGGCTCAAGTAAGGTTTCTGAGGGCTTCCATAATGCACAACCTTGTCTCTACGGGCGTATATTGCTACTAAACCTTTAATAAGGAAGCGTTGCCCTTTGCCTTGCTCGGCTAACTATACTTTGTTATCAATAATGCAGTCTTCACATATGCTACCCCCTCACGTGAGGGGAAAAAAAAGAAAAAAAGAGACTTAAAATGAAAAGGACAAAGACATTTAGTACCTGAGAAATCTGCTGCCAACAAATCGACTGCCTTTAACACTTTGACCTGTAGGAAGCCAATGTCCTTCATGTCCTTAAAGGAATTCTTTAAACTCTAGAAGAAGAGAGATATTTTTAGCAGAAATTCAGTCCACCACAGATCTTGATAGACTGCTTCAAAACTTAAGAGCGCTGGCAGATGTATACATATCCTGGCATAATATATATGGGATCAGGAATGGGGCAATTTTCAGCCATCTGGGAGTAGCTGGTTGTGACAGTAGCTTGCCATTATACCAATGGAGCAGATAAGCTACTCAACCTTTAGCAAATGGCTCCTCTGGGATGGGTATGGACAAACAAAATCTAAATCAACATAACTTATTTCCACCGCAAACTGTTTCCAAGATAATTCTCCCCTGGATTTTTTGAAATTCCCCTGGTTTAGGAATCCACCTCGTCTTTCCACTGGTTTTTCACAATGTTGTATGTGACATCTGTCTAAGCCCCTACTCCTCCAGTTCTTCCACCCACCTTTGTTCCACTACATCACAGTTAGAGCATCATGACAGCCTGTGAATTGGCTATTTTGTTGCAGTTATTTACTTTTTATTAGCAAGCATTTTTTTCAGTTTACAACATTTAATTTAGGGAAGGAGATTCAGAGGCACAAAGCATGCTTATTGCTAATGTGATGCTAATAAGAAACCGGTATTATTACGAAGTTAGATACAAGGTAGGCTCAGAGAAGTAGCATGAACTAGTGGGAAGGGCACTGAAATGGAAGTTCAAGAAACTGAGTTGAATTCATGGACTCTGCATACGTTAGCTTTCCCCTCTGCAGCATAGTGGTGAAACTCCTTTATCTATCCTTGTCTAGTACCTTAAGAACTATGGGTGAAAATCATAATATCCAAGAAACATTAACATCAGCCTTTATCCTACCAAAGTCAGCACAGAACAGATCCTCATAAAGAGAAAAGAATAATAAGTACTTCTCTTTTCTTTCTCATTTCCTACAATAATGTCTTAAGGTAATTCACATTCTCAAAAGGAACTATTCATTTAAAAATTGCCAAAAGCAAACAGGCAACTTGCTAGAGGCCATCTGCTTTGTCAGTCCACTCATCACACTGAATATAACTATTGTGTGACAGCAGGCATGTAATTATGACCGGGACATGATGCAACTTTGAGCTTTTTTATTTCTTTTTCTCTTTTTAAATAAAGTAAAAACCAAACAAAAACTCACATAGCGCTGGGAAATCTGTTTCCTTTCATTTGGGTCTTCCAAGGGGCACATGCACAGATCAGAGATAGAAACTCCTGAACAGGGGGTAACAGCAATCAGCATCAGCAGAGACCCCGGGTGCTTCTCCAGCGGCAGTTCTAAAGGACAGGTCTGCTTCTTAGGCAAAGCAGTAATATCCACTTTACACCTAGAAAACCATTGACATGGATTAATTTAAAAAGAATCATTTATATGAGACAAAAAGAAGCATTTTTTTTTAAAAAGAGCCATTTTCCCCCAATAATAATAGAAGAACACGAAGAAAAAGCATAGAGAAAGGGAAAAAAAAAAAAGCGTAAATGAACTATAGCCCAGATCTACAAACATATGTAGGCACCCAACTCCCACTGCTTTTTCTAGAAGTAATTAAAATTGATTTTAGTGGAGGCTAGAATCCAAGGGCATAGATAGATGTAACAATTATATCAATATCAAAGGATACCAATATTAACTGTCACTGCTATCTACATGGCTCTGTAGTGAGTCAAGTGTAGCAAAACCGTTCCACTTTATTCCCACTTCATTCAGGATCAAAATACATGTTATTTAGCTGGCTTGTATCACCACAGGATGGTGAAGAGGTGATGGTTACATCGCTGCAGCAGATGTGTACTCCTACACAGTAGTGGCAGTTCTCTTGCCCCTTTTAAAGTGGTACCAAGGTACCAGATCGGAGTTAAAGGTTAAAAATCTAAACTTATTTTTCACCGCCGGGTTTGTCTGTTCGTGCTGGGAGAATTGCAAAAAAAGAAAAGAAAAAAGAAAGAAAGACAGACAAGAAACAAACAACAACAACAAAAGAAAAACCACACGAGCAAGACTACTTAGTTTTCATTTATTATCAGTTTTACTTTCTGGCTCTCCTGCACTAGCTCTGGGCTTGAATGATTTAGGCAGCAGATTCTACAGCAGAGAAATTTAAGTCTAACTTTTTTCTCCTCCCCCCCTCCCACAAAACTCCAGTGTTTTTAATGACTTTTAAAAGCTCCAATTACTTTTATTGTGATTTGGGGGACAAGCACAACATCTAAATGTTGAGCTGAAAAACAACCAGCTTCCTTAAAGTCACATCCTCCATTTTATGCTACATTATACTTTATGCCCCGATCTCCTTTACAAACCTTCCTAGAGCTGTGCTTTTAGTATATTGTTATATTTCCCAGGGGGGCAGTGTGGCTTGCAGGTATCCTCCAGCTCATAATGCACATTGTTATAGTCTGTGACACTTTGAGAAAAAAAGAGAAGAAGAAAGCATGTATCGCGAAGAGACGACAAAACAGAAACCAAGGGTAAGCAGGCAAGCGTTCGCTAGATAGACAGTTGAATCAGAAGCAAGTGGTCAAGTGCACGACTTGTTCACAGTCTAATCACTTAACTCAGCTAAATGCTTTCTATTTGGAAGGCCAGTAAATGGAGTGGAACTTGCAGGAAGCTCTGCGGGTTTTGGCTTTTAAGAACAGGCTGAACAGAAAGTTTGTGGTTTTTAACAAAAAAAGGTAGGCAGGGAAAGCTTTGTTTCCATGGTACAGCGTGAGCCGCAGTTCTCAAAGGGATGCAGGACGGATGATGGAGAGAGAGTTCTTGCTACGCTTAATGCTTGCCGACAAGTTTTTATTTAAACAAAACTTGTTAAGGTGCTGTCTTAATAGGCAAAAATTCCACAGGGTTCTCCCAGGTGAGTTTCTTCTGGGTAAATGGTGCATGCACTGCTCCTGATTGATCCCATTCCAGTTGTAGAGCTGGAGCGGTTTGTACCCATCTGCTATAAATTGCATGCTTTCCGCTTCTTAACAGCCTATTTTCTGTGAATGTTCGGGAGGGTGCAAGGGGTGGGGGGGGGGCAGGAAACCTCCCCTAAACATTTAAATTAACACAAAAAAAAAAAACCCAAAAGAAAAACCTACCCTAAAAAGTAAAAGTCACTGATGTGATGAGGGTATAAGCCATCCACTTGTTTTACTTTAGGAAGTGTTTATTTGTGTAAAACTCTAACTGCCAGAATCATGGAAGTGCCTCTTTCTTGGGTGAATTCTTTGAAGTTCACGGTGTTGAACATACAACTAGTTGCAAGTTTATTCTTACTGATTGCACTCGAGTGCTTTGGAAGAGGAAGCAAGGAAACCAAGAAAAGAACACCAATGCTCAATGCACAGCACACAAGCTGCTACTCAACCCATTTTCCAAGCAGGAGAGTTCGCATTTAATCTGCATTTATAGGAAAAGAAAAAGGGGTATAAAGGATGAAAATCAAGGCCCCTCTCAGTTTCTTAACACTATAACCCAGGAGGTCAAAATCGCCTCTACTGTATTTGCTGGTCGCTTCTCACAGTCCACCAACCTAACTCTTCTCCTACCTGCGGTTCAGGTTCTGCTTCAGATCAAATTCAAGACTGGTAGCTTTGCAGAATGTATGTTGCCAAATATAATATTTGAGCTAGATAATAATTATAACGCTGCTTTCCTTTTATACTTTTCAAGGGGTTGTGGCATCATAACCCCATTTTACTGATGGACAAGCTGAGGCACAGCTAGTGGGAGCAACCTGCCAAGCTGGCACCAGAGCATAGGGTCCTCAGTCCCACTCGAGTGCTCTAGCCATGAAACACAAAGTAAACTGTTGGAAACTAAATAAATAAATACATTTCATATCGATTTGGTCCAATCTTTTTTACTGATGGCAAAGTACCTACAAATGTGCAGGGGGGGAAAAAACGAGCAAAAGGGCAAAGACATTTGAAGAAATGGCGTTCCACCTTTGAGAACATGACTTAAAAAATCCCCCACAAAACTCTGAGTCACCAATGTGACGACTTTTATTTAACTCTAGTTTGTTGTTGTTTTTGCTCATTCAAAATATTTTCAGTGAAAGACCCAAGAGAAAGCCGAGTGCACGGTTGCGGGGGACACGTGTAGAGAAGAAACCAGCAGGGGAAGGAATGGATACACTGCTTCCTCAAATCACTTTTGATTTCCCCTGCAAGTAACTTCCCCAAAACATCTGGGTTCATTCAAGGTGCTGGCATGGCCTTTTCCTTAGCAACCACAAACAGAATTCACATCTGTGCTTGCGCAAGGCAAAAATTATGGGGAATAACAATTGCACCCTTAATCAGATTAATTTGAGACATTTAATTTAATTGATCAGCCTGCAAAGAATGCATCTTGAGAAATTAATCAAATATTGAGCTTAAATGTATAAATTCAGTAGTTTCTATACAAGTAATCAGCTACTGTTACTAGGAGCCTAATTGCTTTCACATCACTTCCCTGACACTCTGGAAGCCATTCCTTTTCTTCTCTCTCGGATTTAGATCTGTGAGCTGGACTTTGCTACTGATTTTACAAGAAGGGTGCTAAGCTGGGTAGCACTATGAAAACATAAGACAGGAAGGCAATCAGATTGTATCAAGTAATGCAAATAAATGCAACTGGCCTCTCACAATCAGCAAAAACTAAGAGCAGAGGAGTAAAACTACAAATTCCTTACACCATTAGGAACTAAATGCTTCCTTTATGATTAGCTCCTAAGAGAAGATCATTACATACTGTGAATACTTCTTAAAGGCCTCCTCTATCCCACGTTCATAGTTTAGTACTTGGGCTCTACTTTCAGGTCTCACTGTTTATCCAAATGCCTCTATGTATTATAGATGTAACCCACCCATCAGTACAAGTTACACATCTGCTCCTGCATGTGACCCACAGAGGATGGGAGACATGTGGGTGTTTAGCTCTGGAGGTGGTCATTTGAATAATCCAGTGCACATCAGCCAAGGTGGCAATGTCCACACAGAAAAAATTAAATGCACCCCGCCTCCCAAATTACATACATGAATGTTGCCTCCTATTTCTCTCCAACAACTAGATGCTTTTCCCCATTTGCAAGCCCATCATGAAGGTTTTATGGCTACAATGGATCTTTAGCGGGCATTTAAGAATATAGTGGCTCATTTGTAATCCACATGCCTATGCACCATACAACTCTTTGCCCCGTTTTTGTTTCCATTAATTTTTCAGAGTTTTATCACTTGAGTTTAGTGCCTCTTATTTCCCTCTATATATCAGGCAGGCAGAGATAAGATTTTTACTCAAAGCAGTTGGTCTTAACCTCTTACTCGTCATCATAGCTTATATTAATATTTTATACTGCAGGCCAGTTAGCAGTTGGCTAAATTATAATCAGTAAATCTCATGAGTGAAAGAAAATATAATTAAAAGATGAGGCTGGGAGTTAATATTAGGGTAGGGATTTCAAACTCCACAAAGGCCAGGGATGTTCAGATGTAGAGGGTTGGTTCGGCCAATTATAAAGATAAGTTTTTAATGCCTAATTCTTTCTGAGAGTTTGGTGGAGTTTAAATCCAGGGTTTGGGTCCAGCTCTGGCAGGCTTACTGCATGACTCTCAAATTGGTTTATTTTGCGGTGTAGAGCAAGAGGATTAGATTTTAAATTAAGGAGATTTAAATCTGCAATTTAAAATCATCGGGTACAAACCCCTGATTTAAATAAATCTATTTTTAGCAGCTTTTCCATTCATTCTTCTGTTATTTTCTAAAGGGAAGCACATTGTCATTTGTCGATGGAATCATTTAAAAATATCTACATTGTATGTACTATATATAGAGACAAAAGGACCTTTACACATAGATTTTGCGGGGGGGGGGTTGCTCTGTAGAAGGACACCCTTTAATGATATATGTTTATTGAAGTACATCATAGGTTCAGAGTCTCATTAATTTTACATTTTTAGTATTTTCAACAGCGGTGAGTGAGGGACATACTGAAATGGAAATTTTGTGGATTTTTCAAAAACTGATATTGCCCGTGAAATCCACAGGGAAAAAGAAGAAAATTTACTGCTGTTGCAGCCCACCAGGGTGGGAGAGGGGGAAGGGGCAGGGGGGTTGTCCTCTTGAAGGGCTGCTGGCAAGATAGCTGTCACCCCCACACCTCACTGGCTGTGAGAGCAGCCTATCACGTGGCCCTGCTCCTCTCCACCAATCTGTGGGAAGGGGCAGGGCCACTGGAGCCCCTAGGCCAATCATAGGCATGGGGCCGCCATGCTCTGCCTGTGAAATGTCTGTTAGGTTTCACATCTGCCCACAAAATCGGTGGGCAGCCACCCTGAATTTTGCAGACCCCAACTGATTAGATACCTGTTCACTCACAGCATAGGAAAATTGTAGCCACATTAAAATATGCTGATGAGACCACACAGATGTCCTCAGCGGATGCTCCTAGTGTCACAATGTTTCCTCAAGTCTGAAGCCACGAACCCATGCCCATGCCCGTGAGGACTTTTGCCAGACTCTAGCATCCAGAAGCACCAGAGCAGGGTGTAACCCAGGACCAAGCCCGTAATACAGTATGACTGATGTGCTAGATGTATAAAGCTTCAAACATTGGACATCTTTTACTTACTCCTTTCTGTATAGGCGGGGCAGGAAAAAAAAAAGCACAGAACCCATAACACAACATTTTTAATAAAGTCTCTTGGATTCACCATGTTCATTTTTACTTCATTATTTTAAGAGCTAGTAATAACTCTGAGCCTTAATATATTCTGTGTTAAATTCAGATTTCATTTAAATAGGTATATGGTTGAAAAATCAAAAAAACAACCCCAACAAATATCCGGCTTCTTCATAGTTCAGGGCGGGGGGAGAGCCATTGATTTTTAATCAAACCTAGTTCAGAGGCACTAATGGCATTTCCCAGAGGCAATCACCATAATGACATCACATTCACTGGTTTAACTTAATGGCTCATAATTTTCTTAAGTTTCGCAATTTCCACAAAACTTACTTCGGGAAGTCAATTTGGGTCCAATCAGCATTTTGCAGCAGTGCCCTTAAAATATATCCCTCCGAGCAGCATCATTCTCTTAGAACTTGGGAAAACAATTTAACTCAGCCTGGACAGATTCTGCAAACTATTAGCACCTTTGTTTATTCAGACGCACTAAAATCATCTCCTCCTTAGAGCGTGCCTTTTCTCCCAAAGGATGCAGAAGCACTCAAGAAATGTTATTAACAGTTCTATGCAGACTAGAAGGATCATTTCCCCTCTGTGTTGTATTGTGGCAGCCGAAATGTACAACACTTCCGCACAACGAAAGCAGATAACTAGAAGCCTCTGCAAATATAAAGTGGAATATAAACAGGCACGATGTAATAATTCAATTAGTACTTTGCTCACCTGTTAAGAAGAATACCAATTTGCTATGCAGAGCAAAGAGAGCAACAGAGAGCGATTACAAGACTAGGTAGAGACGTTCAAAAAAGCCCCAGGTGGAATCTAGCTAGTTATGCAGTTTTCTGGAAGCAGTAAAGTTTAGATCGGCAGCGAACAGAATACATTTGCCCTTTAGTAAGAGGTACAAATCTTAAATTGGGCTCTGCCATTTTTAACCCAGTCTACGTGTGCTGAACTTCTGTTCTGTTATAGGTAGAGACCAGTTTCTGAACACTTATACCAGTAAAAGTGCCCTAACTGTTTATTTCTTGAGTTAGGATGGCTGGCATGAAACAGCACTGCTTGCTTGCTGACAGTCACAGCAGTGGACCTAATGCCTTAATATTCACAGGCCTTTAGTAGTGAAGGCCATTATAAAGCTTGCTATAATGCTAAACCATTTCCATTGGAGCTATATCGTCTGTCCTTAAGAGAAATATTTTGCCTCGAAACCCAGCGATGTCCACATAAATATGACACTTTCTTATCAAAGTCAGCTGCTATATAGTTGAAATCCTGGCTCAATGGAAGTTTTTACCATGACATCTATACAGTAAAAAATTTACACTATGTCCACTCAAGTCTGCCTGCTTCAGAAATAAGTCACACTTAATTTTTTTTTAAGCACTTACAAGCACAGAAGAACCAGTTCAGCTCAAAGAAAGAGATTTCATTCTGGCTAACATACATGAAGAACAAAATTAATGGGGATCCAACTGCAAGCCCAGCTTTTGCCCTTGGTTGCAACTGTGGAGCTTGAGGGAAGCTGTGAGTATGCATGAAGACAGAATTGAAAGACAAAGGAAGCTTTGCAATTGGTGTACAGAGGTTTAATCCATAGCAGAACTGTATCTATGGCCTCTTCTTTATCACAAATGACATGAAAGATGGAAAAGATGCTGCAGCTTGGCACAGGACTGTCTGAGAATAAACATGGCATCTCATCATGCATTTGGGTTTTTTTGTTGGGATTTTGCAGTTATTTTTTTTTAGCTCAGAATTGCATTCGAGCTGCTCACAACAAATTATTTTTGTAGTGAGTGTCAAGTGTGCAAACAAGGCTTGAACTCTCCAAGCACTCACAATACTCACCTATCCTTGCAAACCCTCCCTCGAACTTTTAATTTTCTTTACATGAACAAAGTCTAACCATATAATTTCTCTACATCATGTTGCTGTGGAAAGACTTCCCCTACACCAGACAACATACAAACACACCCACCTTTCTTCTGGAAATATAAAAATAACCTGAAAAAACTTCAGAACACATACTACTTCCAATGCTGAGATCTTTTATAATGTCATTATTCTGCAAAACAGCATTTCACCGACAATTTCTTGGTGCACCGGGAATTCTACCTGTCGAAAATGGCTTGGTTTTCTTTTAAGAGTAGAAGGGAAAGAGACTGGGCAGAAATGTCTTTGGTATCAAAGAGATTGAGAGGGGACCTGCCACAAACGCTGGTGTGTTCCTTAAGTACAAAGAGAAAAAAAATCAGGCGTAATGGAAGTGATTGTGAGAAAGAAAGGGACAGATTCATCCCCAAATGTCTCTCCACATGATGAGCAACAGCATTCAGCCAGAAAACATTTCCTGCTCTGGGAAGCCACAAACATTTCTAAAGCCAGAAGGGTATTGTCCTTTTTTGGTGAACAGCTTCAAACAATTTGAGAGCAGAAAGTCAGAGGACGTTCCTACTGGTTACCGGTTTTTAATCAGCATGCATGATGCCAACACAAATAAATGCAGACGCGGTGCTGCTGTGAGGATCCCCTGGCTTTAAATGGGGCTCCGTGTCGTTCCAGAGGTCCAAATGCCCCATTTCAGGATCATGGGCTAAGTAGTAATGCAGCAAGATAAAACAAAAGGGAAAAAAGGAAATGTGGTGCAAAATTACCAGAACAAGACAGAGATGTCCATTAGAGCACAAGCAAAATGGGACTTGGTGACAGAGGAAGAGAAGGACAGTGAAAATATAATCTATCCACCTACCTGCATCATTGAAAAAAAAAAAAGAAAAACAAAAAAAAGAATGCAGACATTAATCCTTTAAAATCATGTTAGCAAATCCTGTGAAATTCAATGCCAAATCAGAAAAAGATTCTGGGGCTATTCGATAGGAAAATATACATCAACTGGCCAGAAAGTGGACTGGAAGAGCAAACAGGCTTAAGAATAAGATGGTATGACATTGCTTAGTAGTGTGAGCCTCCAGCTCTATTGAAGTCGCTTTCCTGGTTGGGAGAACAAAACATAAACAGGTATTTCCATTATACCCCTCAAAAAGGCAGCTGGGGTCTGTCCAAACAGCACAACACAATGTCCAGGGCTGCTCTAGACAGGACAGTGCAAATCAAAATTAGATCAGGTTTAATCTCTTTGTCATTCACACTTTAGAGACTTACGTTGCCAAAAGCTCCTCATGCTTTCTGTTGTCCTCTCCCCAGATCGCGATGTCCAATACATCCTTCCTGTCAGAGAAGTAGTGAAAATCAAACTGCTCCCTCCACTGAGGATTTGCACTCTTACACAGTGTCTAGAAAACATGCAGTTATAATATTTACTTTTCTTAAAATCTACTTGTTTCCACAGAAAAAGCACATACCAAAACTGAGGCCAGATGTTTGGGCATTAAGTACCCACTGGGCCGTTCTATACAGACCCCCATCTCTTTACATGTTCATAGAGAAAGGAAGTACTACTTGGGCCCTGCAAATATTTACAGCTAAACACCTTTAGCCACGTAAAACGCCCCATTGAATTGAATGAGATTATACATGTGCATATAGATGCAGGATCAGGACCTTAAGTCACTGCGATGCATATATCACACTGCATAATCAGTATTTTTTCAGCGTTAGCACCAGCTCTTTCAAGAGACAGGTTCTGGATCACCGCTGAGGCCTCCCCACCACTTTCCTGCATCTCTCCTGCTTCTGTGGGTTGTGTGATTGTACCATATATGTTATATAACCCTTCCCAAAATAATGCATTTTTCAATGCAATTATGTTGCTATTATTAAATTGCTGTACTTATTATGGCATCACTGAAGACAGATAGAAAAATGGCTCCTGGAGGGAGACTATGAAAATTAATTATAAAACTAGCTAATCACTTTATAGAACTTCTTTCCTAACTGAAATGGCAACATATTATGCTCCAGAAGGTTTCCCCCCACCAGAATTATTCATAAATTTCTGAACAACAAGAGGGAAAGGACCATTTTTTGGTGTACTCACTCTCCCCATTTTATTATTTTTATTATTTTTTCCCCCACAGGCCTTAAAAGAGATATTTTGTAGTGCCCATTTCTCCATCATCGTGTTTTTTTAAACCCTCCTCTTTAGAATTAGAAGTGCACATCCCATGAAACATGGGTATAAGTTATGGACTACAGTAAAACTGCATAAGGTGCAAGTACACATGGACTCTCTCAGGCCCGTGCAGAACACAAGAAAACACTAGCTCGAAGCGGCAAGCCTGAGCATTTCAGACATTCGCTTTCATATTAAACACAGGTATCCTTTTTTTTAAAAAACGCTAGTGATTAAAAAAAAGAAAAGAGCTGCCCATTCAAATGTTTAACTTCTGCCTTTACAGTATTCCTAACACTACAACACTGACTTCTGTGTTGGCAGAGGACACAAACATGTGTGATGCATGACTCCCATTTCTCTTTTTATTTGTGCGTGAGCACACGTGCGTGTATTCTGCATTTCCTTTTTCTGCACTGAAATGCAAATATTAGTAAAAGAGACACTTCCTCAGGTCCTTGAACCCAGCCCTTATCCCAGAAACTGCTGGGGAGAATCAGGGATAACTCTTTCCTACTGCTTAAACACAGAAATAGGACTTCCTATTCACTTTAGATCCCTTGTGAGAATCCATTAATACTTACTTTACTCTTATACTTCTGATCTCCCAGTCTTAACAGAACAAAAATCTGTGCCATGCTCCCTCCAGGGATGTGCTTCCCTTCCAATAAAGTGATTGTGACAAGTCCATTCCACAACTGGTTCTTTCGCAAGGAATCACACAGACGCACGTTTCGCATGAAATTCGGCTGGAAAACAAATCGTCAAACTATAAATGCTCCAACACCCATATTCTTAGATGCTTATATAGCTTCATAGTGCAACATAAGACTTCTCACACTTCACCTCTGGAGGCAGGGAAGCACGATTGTCCTCTGTTTATGGATGGGAGACAGAGACATAAAATGAGTTGCCCAAGGTCACAGCAGAAGCATGTGGCAAGTCAGAGAATTAAACATAGGTCTACTGAGTCCCAGGCTGGTGCTCAAACCACTTGACCATCTCCCATTATGCTCCCATAGCTCTTTGCTTGCTAGCTTTTAGTGTTTATGATACTGGAACCTGAGCTTGTGAATCATAAAGACTGATGCCCACTGACAAATAATGACATGATTGGATCTTTTATCTGGTGGCTATAGGCTATTTCAACACATTTATTAACTTTACAGTTTCATTCAACAGTAGCTTGTAGAATATAGCCCTAGCTGTGCTAACAGTTTAGTAACGGGTAATATTTTATTGGACATGGAGATGACTAAATGAGTCTTTATTTTATTTTTGTGTGTGTGTGAAGGGGGTGAGGGGGATAGTGGAAAGAGCTGGAAATGTTAACACTCAAAGCTACATTTTTTTGCTGTAAAAATCTTGCAATATGTTATTCTTGTGCAACAACTTTTAACTCGCCGCCTTTCTGTGCTTCAATCAGGTCAACTACAGGTGGGTTCAAGAGGGAGTCACATGAAAACAGGATGCTTTCGCTTTAACTACAAGTAAGACACGGTCAATAAAAAGATTGTAAGAGCGCTGCAGGCCTGGCTGTTACTTTTTAGAGCTAAATTACCCAGTAACAAAATCCTTAAATCATGCAAGGTATACTCGCACATTTTAACTAGCTCTTTATTGGTTAAAATACCCAAAGTTTTGAATCCCACACGCATATTAATATACTTCTATTTAAACACCCTGTTTGGCTTTCCTGGCACATGGGATGAAAATTCCTACCTTTAAAAAAGAAAATGAGATTTTGATTCATAAATCCAGCTGCAGCACATTTTTTTTTAAGTTCGTCTTGTAGGCCAAAAAGCTAAAGCATGACTGTTCCCATGGACATACTTCAAAGTCCCGGCAGATATATTCCTCCCTAAACACTGCAACTATTTCAAAATCCTTTTTATAAAAAAGGGAGTAATGTCCACAAGGGATCAAAGGGCATCCTACGTCTGGCAACTGCCTAAGAAAAATGGCAATGCTTCGATGAAATATGCCCTAAAATAATTTTGCAGCTTGGTATGTCCTAATTTCGAATTGGATGTTTATCTTGGAAAGGCTTCTATCTAACTTGTCCATAAAACAGCTCCACTTAGCTCTATGAGCCCTGTGAAAATGGAATCCAAAGCTGGCTATTAAAGGGGCCTAGAGATTGCTTCCATATGGCAGAACAGCATGGGAGTGGAGGGGTAAGGCCTACAGCAGGCGCTGCTTGGCTTGAGCTCCCAATCTATCCATGGACACTCGTTGCATTACACCATAACATCTGGATTATTGCTTGTAATGTCCCTGGGAAATATCCACTTCCCATCAAAGCCTTTATCTATCTCAGTTGTACTTTGAACATTTTAGTATTTAACATAGTCATGTTTGATGTGATGTACTTGCTGCTTTAGGTCCAAAGATTTCCCCCCTCCTTCCTTGGAGGAGGGAGGAGGTATTTGAAGTGTTGGTTCGTTAAAAAAACAAAACAAAACAAGCCACCAGACAAGTTTTATTAACCACATTACAATGTGCTTTAATCTTGAATATCTATTTAATTGCAGAGTTTCCAGGGTGAAGAAAAAAAAAAAAATCAACAGTTATCATTGCTTCGTTATAAAAATCAAATGGGGTGAGCCTTTTCATTCAGATCCCTTTTGTTCCCAATCGGTTTTCTGTTTTAAAGTTGTTTCTCCATCATTGTTTCATGGGAACAGTCTGCCCCAAAGTTCCTGCACTTCTCCAGCTCTGCTCTCTCCCTCTTCATATCCACAATAGTCCTGTTCTCACCTGGTCCAGCTAAGTCAGCAGCAGAAGCTGTCTGCCCTTAGGCCATTTGTCCCATACATAAGAAGCAGCAGCTATTTATTTCTCATTATAAAATGTATTTTAAAAACTTTTCTCTGGTGTTTCTCCTCCCTAAGCAATTCAAAGTTATTTGCATAGAGTTAATTAAACCCTGCAGCCGTGCCTGAGAGGTAAGGGAAATATTATCCCTCCTACTGATGAGCAGAACAAGGCAAAGGGAAATCCAGTGAGTTGACCAAGGTCAAAAACCATGTCAGAGTTGAACTCACTTTAACGCCCCCCCCCCCGCCCCACACACACACACAAGCTTCACCCACTTGGCTCAGAAAAAGCCCCAGTAATTGTGAGGAAGGATCAAAACCTAAGTGCATTTGACCCTTCTTCAGTTAACGGATAATACTATCTACCCCACCTGGCTCCAGCCCAGCTCTCCCCCTGCCTGAATCCAGGATGGACACCTAGATGCAGACTGCTCAAGTGCCTTCATACCCTACCTGAACCCTGTACTAGAGATGAGCACCTGTGCTTGAGCCCTGGAGCCTGCTGAGTTGAGTTCTTAGACTAAGCACTAGATTCTTCACTCTCTTGTCTTAGTTTCTCTGCAATCTTCCAGCTTTCATGCTGGCTGTAGCCTGAAAACCCAGAAAGCAACAGGTATCCTCCACGGACTTGCAGAAAGCTGGTACCGTCAGGTGGTCTAGAAATGCAGGGAGGATACTGGCTAAACATCAGCTCAGACCAACACAGCCCATGGGATCACTGCCTCCAATTTTGAGTATGACCTTAGGCAAGTCTTAGTTTCCCTGAGCTTCTGTTCCTGCCTGTGCAGAAGAGTCCATTACTCCTTACTTACCTCACAAGCATGGCCACTCTCCTTCCCATTTTGTTATTCCCAACTTCTCTCCTCTCTCATCCTGCCCCAAATCAAGCAGTCATATTTTCATGAGCATCCCTCTGAGCCTATATGGAACCTCCCTGGCATCAACCAGACCTCGGATGGGTTTGCAAGCCCTCACAAATGGATTTGGTGGCAAATTCAGGGACCATTGTTTGCAATCCTTTTTGGGGGGACAGTTTATATCTTCTTTACTACTCACTTGACAGTTGAAAATACAAGAGATTATCAAGGTCATATTTTTGTTAAGGACTTGCTTTGGTTTTAATGGCTAAGAAGTTGATAATAGCAGCAACTTTAAAAAAAAAAAAAAAGGAAAGAACTTAAACATGTAGGTCAGAAAGAATGGGGGGGGAGGACCAAGCATCCAAACTGCATTAGTTTGCAGTATAAAGGCCTGGTCCACCCATCTGTTTAGGGCTCAGGGGCCCCCAAAGAATGATGCATGAAACACCAGAGCAAGTAGCATCTACGGGCCATCGTTTAGGACCCTATTGTTCCCAGGGTTGTACAAAAGTAACAAAAGAACTAGGCAGTTCCCTAACAAACTTATGAGGAACCTCATCTGCATTTAGTAGAAAATTCCCTATTTCTCAGACACCCTGTGTAACTCTAGAAATTTGGAAGTAGTTTTGTTCAAAGTACATTCAATGTAGTGGGTCCTACTCTACCCTCCATTGCAAATACAGAACTTTGCAGACATGAGGAAGTGCCTAAGCTCATCATAGGTAAAAGCAAATTCATTATTTCCATATATTCTCCCTCTACATATATTCATATAAATTTACTAAAACAGCTCGTTTAAACCATTACTTAGCTCGCACACAAGCTGAAACTTTCATTTTGAAGGTCTGGGGAGGGGGTGATTTTCAAATGTTTTAAATGTTGTACCCTGACAAAAAAATGGAAAGAGGTCTAAGAGTATATGATGAACCCATCGTTTATACTTTTCAGTTAAAAGGATGAGACAGCCAAAGAGAACAGCTGTTCACTTCTGTGGAAAGGAAGCGACTAAAACCACTGTAATTTGGCACACAAAAAAAATAAAATAAAATAAAACCTGGACCTCTAGACCAGGGACATAAGTTACACAAACCACTTTAAGTCATCTGAAACTGGTTTAAACCTGTAACAGAACAGAAGATCAGTGCACATAAACTAGTTTCCAAATGGCTGACACCAGTTGAACGCAGTATCAGACTTAACTGATTTGGGTCAAACCAGTTTATGAAACGTTTGTTCCAGACTCCTTCCTGGTTCAAGTTAAATCAGTCCTCTAGCTTCCCACAATGCTTCCCAGCCCTGGGCTGTGCTGTTCTGTCTGTTCCAGCACAGAAGGGTTGGCGGGGGGAGGAGGTAGGCAGGCGGGTAGGCAGTCCCTCGCATACCCCAGCTGAGTATCTGGGGCCTGGGAGCAGGGGCTAAACCCCACTTCTCAAGTACAGAGCTGCCCTGCTGCTAAACTTACTGCTGGCTGCAACTGTGGACTACAAATCCTAGAGGCACCCAGAAGCAGGAAGAGAAAGTGATGAGCAACCCTTCAGACTCCTGCTGCTGTAATTCTGGACTGCAAATCCCAGAGACCTTAAGGGCAGCAGGAAAAGGAAGTGAACAGATAGCCCATGCTGTCTGTGCCAGAGAGCTGTGCCCTAGCCCCCCCCCCCGGCACCTGGACTGAGTCACTGCAGGCATGTGGCTGCATTTCTTAAATCAAAAGTAAATGTGTGTCTAGTTGTTTCTCTGTTTAATCTCTGCATCTTAGACTAACCTGCAAAGACTGAATTGATTCAGCCTTGGGCTTTTTGACCCTCTGTACTTCGCCCTAGGCATCAGGTAGGGAATGTTCTGCAGAAGCACATTCCCACTGGGAAAGGAGAGGACAGTGAGAAAAGCAACTGTACTGACAAGACATCGCTGTGATGGTGCATGACCCTGTGGCAACCAAGGTCCATGGTTCTATGCAAAGTTCAAAGATCACAGCAGCTCTGCTGCCCAAAGGGTATTACTAGCAAGAGCCAAATAGATTTCATAGATTTCACAGACATTAGGGCTGGAAGGGACCTCGGAAGATCATCGAGTCCAGCCCCCGCTCGAAGGGCAGGAAGTCAGCTGGGGTCACAGGATCCCAGCAAGATAAGCATCCAATTTGCTCTTGAAGGTGTTCATGTAGGTGCTTGAACCACCTCCGATGCCAGGCTGTTCCAGACCTTGGGGGCTCAGACAGTAAATAAATTCTTATGTCCAGCTTGAAACGGTCTCGCAGTAGTTTATGACCGTTTGACCTCGTCATCCCTTGGGGTGCTCTGGCGAACAAACATTCCCCCAATGAGGCAGGCAAAAAAAAAAATCCCACAAATGAAAAGGAGGCTGAGGGATTTCCCCTGGCAATGAGAGGACTAGAAGTACTTCGGCCAGGTTACCCTTTCAAACAATTTAGTCAATCAGCTTTGGATATTGAGGTGGCAATCAAATCACTTTTGTTTCAGGAATAAACTGCAGTATGTCAATCTACCCCAAGCAAACCCACGTGTTTGCTTCCTAAATGTTCAAACTCTTAAAGGTTATTCCGCTGTACAAAGGCTGGAAATAACATGCAGGGCATCATCAGTGCAAGGTTCTTGCCACACGGGAGAAAAAAGGCTACCAAGCTTTAGCCACGGAGCTCCAACAATGTAATCTGCACACTCCACCTATGCCCCAGATGACCCCTATAAAATGAGAGAGAGAGGAGCGATTCATCTCCTTTTCCTCCCTTGCATATTTGTATATACATACACACACATGCACACTGCTTTGTCAAATGTATATATATGCATATATAAATGTGTCTGAGGTAATGCTTCCTAAACACAAAAGAATTATTCTTCCCTCTGTATTGTCATATCTATTTGATGGCCGAGGGAGCAAGCTGCATTCTGGGAAGACTGCGATACGAAACGGCAACGCAATTCCAGGCTCCCGTCATCAGCAAGGGGTTCTGATTGGGGTGTACACATCTTGCTCATTTTCTTGACACAATGAGCTCAAAAAATGTACTCTAGATGATTCTCTTCCTCAAGCAATATAAAATGCTGACTAACATACAAGCTGCCAAATCACCTGGTTCAATATTTCCTGCACTAGAAGGATTTTACATGCAACATTCAGTATTCGAAATAACTTCCAATTTTTTTTTTTTAAATATAACTGTTAACCACTGATAGCCAATGCTTGGATAATTTTTGTATTGCACAAAAGTTACAGTCCCTTAAAACAACAAAACAGGGAGTTGGGAAGGCTCTTTTTTTAAAATCTATCAAAAGGTACCAACGGTAGACATGACATCTTTTTCATTCCCTACTTGGGAACGAAGCAGTTATTTGTACTATCATTATAGACATTGATCTCTTGGGGATACTATTGAATACCTACATGACAGACTGGTGACTAAAGTAATTCAAGATTAATTTGCAACACTGTCAGTGTAGATAGCAGATTTAGGCTGAGATAAAACTGAGGAGATCAAATCTGATTACAAACCACAACTCTCACATATATGAGTGGATAAATCAAAGTCTGAAAAATAAAAATGAACTCAGTTCCTCCATTCCTTTACAATTAACTGCTTCTCCCACTATTTGCATGGCCGAAACTGCAAGTTACAACCAAGCCTGAGTTTAGTTCAAATGAGAGAGGCAGTTAAGAAAACTTTTACTCACCTAGTAATACAGAGAGGTAGATTTCTGGGACAGATCTAATTTAAAATCAGTGGGATGTAGACTTATCAGGTACGCAGCTGAACAAATGGGAACTATATGCCATTTTTCTCCTTCAACAGCCAACCAAAATAAAGTACAATAGCCAAAGCAGTGCTGAATTTGTGTATCTGTGATAGATCTCCTTCTCCCCTTCCCCCAACCCTTTTCTGGCAGCTTTATCTAGTCCAGCAACATTTTTTTCTACCCTATCACATACACTGGCCATTCTTCCATAACCTCTCATGCCTTCCCTAGACACCCATATTCCCCATGCTCACAATTTTTCTTTCTAGCCTTTACGGTCTGCCACAAACTGCTAGTACTGCTTCCACAGACCAGAGTTTCCTAACTAAAGATGGTTATTGATGTACAGTACTAGTGTTTTAGTGCAGTAGCAGAATCAATAAAGTAGGAAATACTGCTTTGTCAGATTTTTCTAGCGCATTCTGGGAAATTCTTTACTACCTTGGATGGTCACAGAAGCTTTTCTTAAGAGATTGCACTGGAGCGTGAACTGTGTCTTCTCTTGGAAGAACTGGAACTCTCCTACCCTCTAGTGACTGTAAGAAAATAGAGCAAAGGGTTTCAAGGTCCCCCCCCCCACACTTTAACAATCTTGCTTCCACTCACCCAATATCATGCTTTGGCATCTCTTAATTTTATTTAAAGGGATGTTAAGATATTAGCCAGAGCCTTGGGAACCAAATGACCTGCCAACATGACTTACAGCTTTATCTCCTTTATTTAAAATACTGTGTTTAAAATGCAGCGAGATAATGCATAACAAAAACAAAACAAAACCACCACAAAAAAAGAAGGGGAAAAAAAATAACTAAGAAAGAACTCTAGTCTTTTCGGCCCAGAATAGCCAGAGTTTGAATAACTGGCTCCCCTTCCTAAGACCCAAAGCCAACCAGATCTGGGAGACAGCTGTGTGTGCATGGATGAGAAAGAGAGAAGAGATCAAACCACACTGATTGAGTGAGGGCACTAGTAATTTCCAGAGCTTTAGTTAAAACTAAACCACTGAGCTCTTCAATTATGCCATCACTTGCTGTCATATTCCATTTAGTGAATCCTGGCTGTTTCTCTATGGCATCAGAGGAGCTGTCGAGGACCTGCATTATCTCTGGGATTGTTTGGGTAAACCAAGAAAGCATGAACCTGAACCCAGGAATTACACTACATGTCTACTGTTTACAGAAGTAGCCTTGTCGGTTTTCCCCACATGCTGTACCACAAATGTGCTGAACAAAAGCCAAGGGAAATGAATTATTTATTTTACATAAGCAAAAACAAACATCTTGATAGGAAAAATGCCAAGATCTGGGCCTCGGCTCCCTGAAGCCATGCTAGGCTTTTCTGAAGTTGCACAACAACCTTTTAAAACACAGGGCCCGCAGGCAACAGAAATATCTGGTCGTTCACACCAAAAGAAAGACCAGAAGGTCTCAACAGAATCATCTAAGGAAGACTGTAGTCAGGACCTGTCCCCTGAAGTACTGAAAAGCATCTTCATATAACACCAGGACAATGGACTGGGAGCCAGTGATGCCCATATATTCATTAATCACACCTTCCGCCAACACTATCCTGCAGCTCAGCCACTTTTCTGATGCATAACCTTGGCCAAGTCACTTCATCTCTTTCTGCATCTTCTCAATTTCCATTAAGTCATTCTAGTAAAGGGAAGGCAGAAGCCAGGGCAAGGCGGCATCTTTGGTTACAGAAAGGCATTCATTTCTACCGATGCACATTTCTGGGAGTGTACAGGCTCTGGGGAGCAGGCTGCTGGTCCCTGTTAGGCGAAGAACGGCTCCTTATGCCTTCCCTAGACCAGGGTCTCCCAGTCTAGGGAAGACTTGTGAGGACAGCGGCAGCTCTACCCTTCCCAATTATAGAGAAGTTGAGTCGAAGGGTATACGCGTTCGTTCTAGTAAGAGACACTCTCATACAGGGGAGATCTTCCAGGTCTCTTATGGATGAAGCATGTTCCCTCCTTGAAAAACAGAATGAATGCCTGCATGCTGGCAATTTTTTTACCAGGAGAGTGGAGATTCTCCCAGTAGAAATGTGACACATCTACATTACCTTAGAGACAGGCTAACACAATCAGAAATGTATAAGCTTTCATAAGCAGCAGCCTGCTGGTCTTTCACTAGATAGCTGTACGGTTCCACAGGGCCCTCATTTCTTTTGAAGCCTCTAGCTATTATTGTAACATATACAGCAATAAAACATCCAACATTCCTCACCGCATAGTGAGGAGAGAGAAAGGAATGGGAAAAATCAAACCAGAAAGTTCAACAATGGTCACCTGGGCTAAGATTTTTCAAACTATGTATAGGTCTTCTTGAGGGCAGATGGTCAGGGAAGCAAAGGAATTGGGGAGTAACTTGTGAAGATAAGGGTGTAGGGTTACCTTGGCTGAAGAAGTTCGTTTCTTCCGATTTGTCCATCTCTATTCATGAGATTCCACCGGAAATGGGAAGAGGGGAGGAAGTAAAACAGGTAAAGTGGTTAGTAAGTCATTTGAATGCTGATTTATAAGGTGTGTTAGGAAGGCATGGACCTAGGAGGGAGTAGGATCTACTACTGCATTTGGCTAAACTGTCTCCCTCCAGGACCGTAACAAGGAACAAGCAGAACACCTGCATTGCACCAGAAATAAAAGGAGGGGGGGGGAAAAAAAGCATCAAAAATAAAAAGTGGAGGAATCCAGAGCCATTAGTAAGATGCACGGCTCATACTTGTGGTGCCATCTGGCCCTACTAAGCTAGTTTAAAAAGGAAAGGGAAAAAAAAAGTCAGCTTGCTGTTAAGTGCATAATGTGGACAAAGCCATTTCACTATCGTGATTCTACTGGCAATGGTCGAACAATTTGCAGTTAAAACGTGAGAGTTTAAAATATAGTTAATGGAATTTTTAGTGTGCACCTAGTCTTCAAACATCTGCACTCAGAATATTAACTATGCGCCCAGGAGTGCCCAAGGTCTCTGCCCAGAACCAGTGCTGCATTCGCTATTATTCCCAAGGCCCCCGAGTCTGCCACAGCCCGCTCCCTCTCACTATTCGCATAGGTCTGGTTCCCAAGTCTGAGCTGTTGCCCCTTCCAGCAGATCATTTCTAGATGTGTGCCTTAGACTCCCCTCTAATGCACACAGTGACATGTATACCACAGATTCTCGTCTAAGATAATTGGATTTGCAGCCCAGACCAAAAAGGTTCACATTAGTAAAAACAAGCAAGATTTCCAGGTAAGTAGAGAAGGGTTATTACAGTATTTTTACAGAGAGCTCTCATCTCTGTAATGACTAACTAAAGTTCTTTGTTCTCTTCCCTCTTACATTCCCTCCCTAGTCCGATAGGAAAAGGTTCCTTATAGCATATAAACCTCATATTACTAGATGGGACCAGTGCAATACAAATAATTATTCTGAAGGTTTCTGGTTGTTTGTAGATTTTAAACAATCATACCCATAGGCAAAAATAATTTGACAGGCATTTCCATGTTAGCTTATTAGGTAACTTAAGAATGCTTTACCTAGGAAAGCACTAATACAGAAAAGGCAAGCTTCTCTGCAAAGTCTGGTTTTATTTTTCCTCCTTTTGTAACATTTTCATTTGCATAAATATCCCAAACCTGCTGTGAATACCATGTGTCAATTTAACTGGATAGGATTCTAAAAAGTTTCAAGAGTTATATATAGGATTCTTCAGAACACTGTCCTTTCTTTTAACCTGAAGCCTTTTTTATACTTCTAAAATTTGGCCTTCTTGAAAATTGCTTCTGTTCATACGGTGTTTTTGGCATCAATTTTTCCCTTCTCAACCTCTGCTCTAAATAGTTGTGGAATTAAGTTACATGTTCATACATGTTCTGTATAACACAAACAGTAAAGCAAAAGATAGTCATAGAGCCTGGACCCAGAACATATATTCATATTAATCACACCCTCCACTAACAATATCTGACTCATTCTGGGTTTTTAATAGGGCCCCTTCTATGTGTTACAGGTATCGCACAATTCAGTGGTTAATTGTGCAGTTACCTCAAGACCAGCTACATGTGCAAGCTAGCTCTCATGCCATAAAAAGTTCCAACCAATTATAAATTCAGACCACAAAAATGCGTACTACCTTTACAGTTGGTCGCTATTGAGCTTTCATTGGCATTAGGGGTGTGCAAAATGGGCCATATTCTATTCAGATTCAGCCCGAATTAGGGACAGTGATTCGATTAGTTGATTTGGATCACTGTCCCCAGTTTTCGATTTGGCCAAATCCAAATCTGAAGATTTGATGCTGGTTTGGAGAATCAGCAATTTGGCCATAGACACAGCTTTAAATGTTTTTTCTACATGCCTTGAGGTACCAGGCACACCTTGTGATAGCTATGATGCTGGGGTGGACAGAGCATCCCACAGGAGCTGCCCCCCCTCTACCAAGTGCTCGGCGGTGAACCCAGAAGTGGACCAGAAGTACTTCTGGTCAGCTTCTGGATCGGCCACTGAGCACCCTGGAGGGTCTCCCTGTGCCCCCCGCAGCTCAGTGATCGGCTGTGGGGGGACCCCGGGTGCCCCTCAAACCCAGGAGGCACCACTCACTGAGCCAGAGGGTGCGGCGGAGGAAGGGGAACCCTCCAGCACACTCCCTGGCAGACATGGAAGTGGACTAGAATTGCTGCCAGCCAAGCATGCTGGGGACCCCCCTGCACTCCTGTGGGATGCTCCATCCACCCCACCATCGCAGCATTCCTGAGCTGCCTGCTACCTAAATGTATGCAGACAAAACATTTAAAGCTGTCTATGTCCAAATCACCAAATCTTTCCGAATCAATTCAGAGGTTTCAATTTGATTTGGAGAGATTAAAGTGTCTCCTGATTTGATTTGGATTCAGAGATTTAGCCGCTGAATCTCTGCTGAATCAAATCAGCAACTGAAGCTTCGCACAGCCCTAACTGGCATGTATAGTGGGGTCTCCTCTGTGGTGGGGAGCTGCCTCAGCTGATATAGCTCCTGGGGTGCAGCATTCCCAGCGTAAAACCCCCAAGCCCTGGGGATTATGGCTGCTGCATCCTTTAGCCCCAGGGATGTGGGTCCAGGATCAGGCTACCCCTGCACTAGCAATAAGATGCAATGAGCTTTAACACACGATCTCACAACCACACCTCGTCATCCACATGTGGCATGGCAGGAGGTGCAATTGTGTGGATCACACATTAGACCACATCATGCCTTTACTTGCACATGTAGAGGGGGGCTGTGCACACAAGAGACCCACCATACTTCAGCTCCATGAGCCTAATTTAAAAGCAGACTGAAAATTCACTGTGGAGAAACTGGCTGAGGTCTCGGCTATTCAGAAGTCTGCCATAACAGATCTCTTTGTGCCCATTTTTCTCCTTTCCACCTGTGTGCGCCCATATACAGTTGGCACCATCTAGGTCTTAATCACAGATCTGTGCTTTTTGATTTCACACTTGTATATTTTTAATTGGTGTGAAAAAAAAAAAAATCCAGTTGGAATTTTTTTTTTTTTTTTTCCAAGGCATTAAAAAAAATTCTCCTCGCCTACAATCAGTAAATGGCATGTCCTGGAATAGCAGTCCTCAAAGCTACAAGGATGCATATTCCGTTAGCAAACTATACGCTTTGCAGATAACAGACACTCTCTCTCTCTGCAATAGATGGGAACTGTTGCTATTCACAGGCTTTCAAGAACAGAAGCGCTCAGTTATAGATGTATAAGTAACTTTTATCCAATCAAATGTGGCCAGGTTTTAGGTCATGAACTATCTAGATTTCAATATTGAGCCTCAGAGGATGAAAATAAAAGTGGCATTTCCCAGTAAGTCAGATTAAAGCAGTTTCTTCTTTTTTTTGCACATTCCAGGTTTAAATTTGATTTCCTAAGCCACTTACATTTCTCTTGAAGTCTCCTGCCTTGACTGCTAGGCTCAGGTTTAACACAATCACACCCATGTCATCTTCTAAACTGTTCGGATCTTCCAGTTTTAAAACATGTTCAGTACTTCTGAAAGGAAAAAAAAAAAAATGTAGTATTGGTTGGGTTTCCCTGTTAATTTCTGGTTCATCCTGAAGGAACACACTGATCTGCTTAAATTCCTGCACGCTGTCTGACGTTTTAAAAATGAAGCCTAAGTGTTGAAAGTAAGATCTGGTATATTTTTTAACCAAATAAAGGTCTCACAAACTCTGCAAAATATACCACTTTCATCACAGTGCGGGCATCTACATGTGCCCCCCACGGCACAGTTGTTACTGCTCTGCCATTTAGTACTTGCTTTAGGAAGTACTAAATCACATGGCAGTAACAACCGTTACTGCACCACCCCAACGGCGCAGTTATTTTTAGCAGCTACAATGCCGTAGCGATGCACTATAGCGAGGTGGCTCATTGCTACAGTGCCATAGCGTTAGCATCAGTTTGTGCCTACTAATGCTATGTTGCCATAGCAATGAGTTATGTCACCATAGCCTGTTGCTACAGAGACGCAGCGTCGCATGTAGCCTCATCCAGTGATGATCAGATAAACAGTGCCAAGCAACCTCCAGCGCAATAGCTAATATCCATAACCTACCACCGTTGCAGCACAGTGAAGAAGACCAATATAATCTCTGTTTTACAGGTAAAAGAAAATTGACTGTAATAGTGTAACCGAGTCGGGAGGACCAGGGCATGAACCATGGTCACTGTCTTGGGGCCAGAGGTGCAAAAATAGCTGCCACTTCTAGCAGAGCTCCAGTTGGCACTGCCCCATGCATGGCCACACCTCCGACTGGCAAATGAACTATAAAGCAAACTTTCCGGATGAGTCAGACCAGACTTTGGCGTTCTCTGTTAAGCTCCTAACTCCGACACAGGCTTTCTACATCACCTCGGACAAATCAGTTTATCCCTATCTGCTTCCGTTCCCTGCTCTGAAAACGGGCATGATCGTGTCCCCTTACTTCACAAGGGTGTTCCAATGAGAAATTAATTGACACAAATTGTTTAATGAAGAATGATCTTGCCCTGAGCTGGGAGTTGAACTAGACGACCTCATGTCATGAGGTCGCATCCAGCCATGCTTTCTATGATCCTATGTTTATGAATCGGTCTCATATTATAGCCAGGGGAGCCATAGTTTATCTACTCGAAGTTTGCAGAAGTGCTAGGAAAAATGAGTTTCCAAGTCTACATGTAGACCACATGATGACAGAAAAAGGACTGAGGGTTTGTCTGTAAAGGAAGTTATCCTGTGATAATTATTCTCAAATAACAATAGGTGTGGAAATTCTTATTTGTAATTTTTTCCAGATTAAAAGCATGCACATATGTTGTTATTCTAGAAGAGTTGTTCTTCTAAGTATGCAGCCTACTTCAGTTTACAATAATTTATGTGTGTAGAAAATGTTCTGAACTGTTGCAAAAGTACTAAAATGTAACGCATCATTTCTAAACTAAATTCTGTTAATACATTCTGGTAAATTCATATCATACCTATTAAGTTCCAGGTCACTGAGGATTACATATGCTGACCCCATGAAGTCGGAAGAGGTTAAATCTCGATCATACACCTGGGAGCAAAATAAAATACGTATGATTTTCATATCTAGTTTTGTCACAATCCACAAAAGAACAGAAAATGTTCGCCCTGAGTCCACTGCTGTACGGTCGGATATTCAAAGCTGAAATAGTCTTCAAGGATAATTTACCACCTTCCTCTTTTAATTTGGAACCTCAAGTTAATATTTAAACAGTATACTTCACATAGTGTGAACAGAAACACATGCACACGTGTATACTGGAATTCTTGTTCAATATCCTATACAGCCATTCTTTCAAATACTGCACAAAGTCACAGTTTAAGCTACAGATGTTTTATCAATTAGTGCTTACAACTGGTAGCTTGCAGCTCTTGTTAACTGTAATGTTATTCATAAGGAGAAAAGGCTTTGCTACTTGTCATCACTGCATCACAGGTAATAATTCTCCTCAATTCAGTTGGCCAAATTGAACTCTTAAATTATGCTTGCATAACCCCCGTTGGTTTCATTTAGGTTGCTCAAGTATAACCAAGGAGAGAATTTAACTCAGCAGGTTCAAACATATCCATTCAAAGATATCTTTTTAATTGGGGGCTTTCACATACTGAAAACATAACATCAAGGTGACATCTGGCAAAGACATGGGCATGTTAATCTAAAGTTTATAAAACTTCACTCCTGATTTTGTTTTCAACACTTGTTCCCTACATTGAACAACATGAAAAATAAAAAGCAACTGGCCCTCAAGAGCTTTTACAAATGCTATAGAACAGAAACCAACATTTTACCTTGACACCGAGCTTCTGACCAAGCTTCTGTATTGGCAGCACAATTGTTTCATCCCAGACTGGATTTAGGTTCTTGTACATTACCTTACTTTTGTATACAGTTTTTCCATTTAATTTAAACTTCACATATGGATCACTTGTACCTAGTATAAGCAATAACAACATTAACATTAATATCATCAATAATGTTAATAACAATTACACTAATAAGAATAATAAATGGATTAACTTGGAAAATAATTCCACAGTAATAACCACAACATTTGCATGCATGCACGCACTATATTATAAATTAAAAAGGGGGAAAAAAGACTGTTCTATGTCAATAAAAGGATTATACTGAACACAATGGGTTAATGATGCATAGTATGGAAGAGCAGAATTACACACTGGTTGCTCTCTGCCCTGTTACTCTGAAAAAGAGCTATTTTACTGGCTTTGTTAACTTGGTATATTTTTTGGGAAAGAGCAAACATAACTGAAGGTAAATGGATACAACCACACTAAAGTAAAAAAAAAAAAAAAAGAAAAAGAAAAAGATTAAGAATTTGAAGGAAAATGCATTATTCATATATAAAAACAAAAAGTAACAAGGTACCAAAAGTTTCTACTAGGGCTAAAAGAACAACACAAACAACAGTAAATAATCAAGACAGGGTTTTAGTGACAGCACAGTCCTGTACCCTCTCTCTTTTCAATCCAAATTTGAAGTTAAATGGAACATATTGTTGACAATTTTGAGCAACTCAAAACAACGACATTTTTGGTTTTGAGGTTCAGGAAAGATAATAAATAATGCTTGGAGAATAAGGACTTTTTTTAATCTTCAAAGTGATACATTTTTTTCATGGCAATAATGAACCAGATGTTCCTTCAAGGAACACTGGGATTTGCTGCTGGGCAGCAAGAGAAAGACTTGCAGCTGTCAAAGGAAAACAGAAAAGGGATTTTTTTTTAATATAGGTGTGCGTGTGTGAGTGCGAGTCAGAAAGCATTAAACATAGCTTAAAGATAGCATTTCTACACTAAACTCTGGTAACAAACTGTGCTATGTACACAGCGTACCTGTATTGAGAGAGAGAGAGAGAGGGTACATATAATTACATAACATATAATTGAACAGAATTACACACACACACACGTTATAGCTACATTCTTTTTTAACTGAAGGCATGACTATTAACACCAGGCAGAGATGTGAATGAATAGTCAGCAGCAAGATACAAAGCAAGATAAATAGATTTAAAGCATTTAACCAGTTGGCTGACTTAACAGCACCTACAGATTTTACGCACACAAGGCAACCCAAAACTTAGAGGGTCAGTATAAAAGGAAGGAGCAAGAGAGAGTAAAGTTTCAGTAGAGCATATAACTGACTCAGCTGCACTCTCTTATCTTTCATATTTGATGCCCTCTGCTATGGTTTCTGTAAGGAATTAACATGTTCCAGTAATCATTCCATTTAATAAAAAAAAAGAACTAAACGGATGTGAAGTTAATTAGTGGCTAGTCTAATTAGTGGTCATTCTAAAAGCGCAGACTAAGAAAAATCACTATAAGCACAATGTGCCAAGTTTCAGACCAATCATTCAGGTGGCCAGAAAGCCAACAACCCTACCCCAGGACAGAGGAAAACTGCTCTCTTCTTCGGGATTTATACACAGAAGACCAAGCTGTGCTTCTGCTGTCTCTGGTTGCTGAGTCTGGTGATGGCAAAGGGCCGCCCAGGGTAACTCGTTACTCCACAAATTTACCATGAGCCCTCTCATTATACCAAATAGCAAGGACATGAATTTGTCAGGTATCTGCAGGTCTGACTGATGTCACTTACAGAAGAAATCTTAAGGCACAAAAGAAAATAACTATGCTGCGACGTCTGTATGGAGCTAACAAATAACATTTAAAAGAAGTGAATCCCAGCTGCAAAATTAAATGTAACCATTTAGAAAAAAATATCTATATAACAGCTCTTATTCAAGATTAATTTTGATAGTATTTTGCAAGTCTCATTCACTTCTATAGAGCTCCTTCAGAAACATTTGCTTAATTAGGTGGAAAAGCTTTTTTTTGTGAAAGGTGAAATATCTACCAATTGATCTACCCTCAAACACCACCTGCAGCAAATTCTTTTCTTAAGTATCAAAATCAACCTTTTTTGTGGGCAATGTTGCAAACCAAAACAAAAAGAAAGTTTGTTTTTCTAGTCCTCAGAGGGGTATCCACATTCAGGGAGGGATCCAAAGACTGCTAAAGTCAACAGAAGATTTTCTTTTGTATTCAGTGCGTCTGGATTGGGCCCTTACTCAGAGTATCTTTCATTATTATTTATATTCACTTATTAAATGCATGTCTTGAAAATAAATATTGAACAGCAGCAGGTACTTTAAATAACAGACAGGAACGGATAGATAACACCCAACAACAACAATGTACATGCAATAACCTTCAGAGGCCGCATTAGTTCAGAAATGACATGAATAGAGCTATTTGGTGTCATCCTTTGTTAACTTTTCTTGAGTATTCCAACTCCCTTCTCCTTTAAAAAGAAAGAAAGAAAGAAACAAACAGAGAGGAGAGAAATAGCCTTTATCTCCTGGATAAGCAGAAGCAGACTGCATTATTAATAAAAAAAAGTCTTAACTATTTACTACATGAAAGAAGCAGTATCAAAACTAGACAAGAAAAGTATGTGATAGAATGAAAACATGAATAGGGCAGTGGAGGCAGGTGGTCTATGACTATAACTCATCTGTTTCTTAAATAGAAAAGAACATTTGAGTGAAGGGGCCTTTAAAAGGAAGAGCGAAAGAGAAAGAAAAAGCAAAACAGCCAATAACTTTAGCATCTGCAAGTATTAAAAAGAAAAAAAACCCACTAACTGGCTTCTTTTTTCTAAGCATAGGAAACAAGACCATATCTAAGTACGCGTTCCAACTGCCTTGTTTCACAGAAAGCTTTCCAAGCTGTTAGACAGGAAAAGAGGAGTAGGGCTATGTACAGCAGCACCGTTCATGTAAGTCAGGCTTTAGCAATCATTCTGATTATACATACATACATACCTACCTACTTACACACACATCTATATATAGATAGATAGATACACACACACACCCCCCCCCCAAAAACAAAACAAAACAGCGCGTGTGGGAGGGGAACTATAATAAAAAAGGCCTTTAATTAAATAAGATTGCCACTCTGGGATCAGGCCTTCATGCTTGTCAGCTTACTCTCAAAATAAACATCTCAAAACTAGGCCTCAGTGGTGTCACTTACTGAGGCAAGGCATACTGGGTAATCCCTAGGTATCTTGACAGCTACATAATGTTCAAACTGTTTCACGGGTGAATGGCGGCACTTGCGTGAAAGAAAATATTAATGTCTGGAATTAATAGAAAAAGGGATGATGGTTTACAAAGCCAAAGAGGAAAGGGTGTCAAGTTAGTACAGCGTTAATTGTTAGGGAAAATAATTGAGAGAGAGAGCATGCACATGAGACAGAGAGAGAGAGAGAGAGAGAGAGAGAGAGAGAGAGAGAGAGAGAGAAGGGGAGCGAGAGAGAAACACACAGTGGTTTTCTAGCTGAGCACAACTGTCTTACTGTCAGGAAAGTAACATCTCAACTAGGCAAGCGGGGAAAAAGGGGGTCGGCTGCTCAAGAATGCAACTCCGAGATTATACAAATGACGAGATGACGCCTCGGTGTCAGCAAACAGATGGACTTTAACCTTTGCATAGGCAGCTTCACAAACAATGTGGCTCTGGCATTTACTCGGATGGAACCAAATAGCTAGAACATAAAACCTGCCCTGGCAATAGGAGTGGATTAGAAACGGAGCAGAGCATGGCACTGAATGGCGGCCCTTTTTCATCCAGAAAGAGGGGTGGAAAGCATACACAATTATTTTGTTTAGATCCAATGAAGCTTCAGTGTCACCCTTTCTCAAGTCTCACTTCCCTCTCTCTTCTAAGGTTTCTGTTCGTTATGTTTGTAGTGGTCAAAATCAATAGGGTTTTAAAAAAAAGAGTTAAAAAAAAGAAAAACAACAGCAAGTGGGCAACACCGTTTTGAGAGAAAGAGTAAAGCATTATCTGTACTTGATTTGGGCCATGGAGAACTACAGATACCTGCATATATTACAAGGATTCAAAAGGAGTACTCCAAATGGTGGGTGAAGAGAGCTACATTTTCACAAGAGAACAGTGATTTTAGGTACTTGAGGGAACTGAAAAGAGCTTCGCAACAAGTAGCAAAGATTTTTACTTTTTGGAGGGGGTTTTGGTCATATTTTTTGCTGGGACAACCAAATAGTTGACCGAGATGTTAGGCACGATTGCAGGCAAAAAGTGCCCTTCCTCAGGTCTAGCAAAGAAGCAGAGACATCCAACACTAAATACCAAATAAAACGATGACTTTTAACTCAAAGTGCAAAAAGACTACAGATATGGAGCAAACAAGTGATCACAAGTAGCTAGAAAATGAGCACTCTCTCTCCCAGCTATTCAGTTGATCCAGTAAAACAGGGGTTGTCAACCAGGGGTACGCGTACCCCTGGGGGTACTTGAGAAGGCCCTAGGGGGTACGCACAGGTAGGCGGGGATGGAGCACTGCCATGCACCATCCCACGCTGCCTTGCAGGGGAAGTTCACGTGTGGCAGCTGCCGGCGCTCTGAGTTCAGACAGGCACCACCTCTCACCCCTCCTCCGCATCTGGCTGCAGGTGGTACACTGATCCAGAAAGGTTGAAAACCCCTGCAGTAAAAGATACTACCCAAGAACCGCCCCCCATATAATTTCTATACCAGCGGTTCTCAACCTTTTGCACCTTACGTCCCACCAACCATTTTGTCAAAAAACTCCGGTCCCACCATGATAAAAACCATGGGCAACTGGTGCCATCTTAATTAGGGGAGGCATATGCCCCACCTTTGACCAGTCCTGTTGACCGGGAGGGCCCCCCACAGCCAATACTGCTGACCGGGACACTGGGGGGTCCCCCGGGCAATCCTGTGACAGCCAATCACTGTGGCCAATCACTGTGATCGCTGCACCTGCTTGCAGGTGTTCCTGTGCAAGCAAGAGCCACCCATTCACTATAGCCACTCCCAGAAGAGGCTGCACCAATCAGATGGTGCTTGTAGCAGGGGACTGGTGCTCCCGCCTGCCCCCACTCCCCTGCCACTCGTCTAAGCAGTGAACGTGGCCAGCCAGGGGGTGCACCGGCGCTCTCAGGGGGTGCCCATGCACCCCCTATGCATTGCCACTGATAATAACAAAACTCCACTTTTCCCAAGAAGTGTATTTTTATGTTTACATGCATTTTAGTATTATATTAATCATTAATGTAAATTTTCAAATGAGTTGAAGTCCCACCTACACAACCTTTGTGTCAACACTGTCCTAAACCATGACAGCTATCACACTCCAGCCTAACCAAAAAGTGTCAGGGTCTTTAAAAATGTCTTTAGGCGTGTCCCATGAAGTGGAGACATCCAAATTAGCTACTGCCCAAAGTTAAACTTCAGTCATGTAGATTTTTGAATACTAGGTTTCACTCTACATCACTCCAACTGTATCCAGGTATTTTGGGAGAGGGACACATAGAGTTAATTAGCATGGGATATTGCAAGCAGTCAGGTCAGCACAGCTGAATTCTTCCTCCCAAGCAGGTGTCCAGTGGGGCCAAGCAAGGTGCAAGATTTTGAGGTTTTATTTAAATGTTCAAGAACGGTGGGGAAATGTCTCAATGACCTAGAAATAATGTAAATGCGATGCATGATTATTAGCTTTTTGGATGCCTCAGCAAAGACCAGTAAAAGAAAAGCAAAAGTATGGCCTCTGAAAAACAATTCTGTTTGTCTTCTTTACTTTTACTATTGTTATATTAATTTTTAAACATGCTCATTTTACTTTCAATTCAAATCAGGTATTTGAATTTATTTTTACAAACTGAGACACTCTGGAGATTTTACAAGCTGGCAAAAAAAAGGCGTGTTTTTTAAAATAATTAAGACTCGACATACCAGTTGACACCAGCCAAAATGAACACACCCTAAATATACCTGTCACAGAACAGGTTCTCTCTTCCCAGAAAGTTAAATAGACTGTTAGACTGTTAAAAATAATAATAAATTACTTAATATGATGGCTATCTTCTGCACTTGTAACTGTGTATGTTCCAAATGTGTAAAACAAAAAAAAAAAAAATGTACTCTCCCTAACACATGCATATGCAAGTATCTTCTAAAATGAAAAGACAGAACAATTGAAGCACATAAAGTACTATGGGCCAAATTCTGCTTCCTAAAAGTCAAGCTGGAATTTTTTTCATTGATTTCACATGGACTATATTATGGCCATGGAGAAGGGGAGGAAAGGGTTTCAGCATGGCATGCAACCTGTTGCAGGGGGCAGAGCGGTGGGAGAGGGCAGGGACATGCCTCACTCTTGTGTGATCCCCATTGGTGTGGCCCACTGAGCATTCAGCCCTCAGTCACTTCGAAGTTGCAAAGCCCTAAGCTATATGATTATCTTCTCCCTTTACCACAATTTTAGTGGATTATTGTGTTCTTTCCCTAGAGCATCAGATTGGCCAGCAATGTTGGAGACTGTTCAGTGCAAACTAAATATTCACTGAAATTTGAGGCTGCCTAAACAAATATATTCTGCTCATATTTACTAGACAGGGCTTAGTTTCCTAAGAAACTATGGTGTTTTAAAATGGTTACTGCTGCCCTCTAGCAACTATTTTGAGATTTACCACATGAGCACCACTTATTTACTCATCTTGCACATTTATTTCACTCTTATTAGGCAACTGATAGCAGATCTGATCTAATTTCAAATCCTTCTTTCATCCAGTAGAAACAGAAATAAGTATGCTGGACACACAGCCAGTGAACACAATGATCTAGCTGTCTCGCAATCCTAGAAAATCAAAACAATGTGAGAACAATGGCCATGATCACTTTATTTTTTGGTCCAACTTCCAAATTTGATATGGAGAAGAATCTGAATTTATTTCTAAAATTTTAAAGACATATTTCACAATAACAAACAAAATGCAATGCGAGTAAATTACTTGTCAATCCTCTAGAAATATTGCGACAGTTATTTACAAAAGTTCAAAAAGCCACTATGTGATTTATTCCAGCATTTTTGTTTTAAGTGAAAAAGTCACCATTCCCATAGAAACAGCCATAATACTAACAGATACCCAGAAACTGAAGGAACATGGTGATATGAGAAAATATAGGCTAAGTACAGATAATCAAAAAGCCCGAGGCTGAATAGATTCAATCTTTACCGGTTAGTCTAAGCTGCGTAGACTGAACCAATAAGCAAGTGCACAGATGTTCACTTTTGATTCCAGAAATGCAGCCACATGCCTGCAGTGGCCCGGGCCAGAAGTTAGGGGGCATTAAAGCATGCCTCTCTTCTCGGCTGGAGCGAACAGCTTAGGCCAAAGCTAGCCCACCCACCCTTCAAGGCATAGTTTCCAGGGGAGGTGCAAAGTATCCCGGGATGCTGGAGGACTGTGAGTTAACTTGAACCTGAAAGGGATCTGGGACAGAAGTTCAATAAACCCATTTAACCTAAATCAGTTCAGTCTGATACTATATCCGTCCAGGTTCGTCCTAAACTGGTTTCAGCCATTTCAAAAGTGGTTTATGTGCACTGAACTTCTGTTGTGTTACAGATTTAAACTGGTTTCTGATCACTTATACCTAGGAACCTACTAAATACACAGCAGAAGTGGTGTGTGTGGCATCTCCTTTATTATTTCCTCCACACCCCCCACCCCGATTGGTGGAAGAGCCGCACTTACAAGCACTCCTGATCAGCGGGGAGATGAAAACTGTGATTTTAAATGTGGCGTTGCTTTTGTCTCCCACCACTGGTTGGCTGAGGGATTCCAGCAACCCTGATGCTTGTTGCTGACCAGTGGGGAGGCAAAAATTACTCCATGTTTAAAACCACAGTTTTCACTTCCCTACTAATCAGGAGGGAGCAGTGGGGTCCCTCTGATAATCAACATGGGGGGGGGGCGGGGATAAGGGGCACATGGGAGAACATGAAAAATTAAAGGAGATGCTGTGCACCCCACTTCCACCACGTATTTGGTAGATCCCTACTTATACCGGTTTAGGTATAATTTCTATCCCTAACCAATGAGTAATCTTGTAGTTTTGTACCCCCACCCATCACCAAGTACCTTCCATGTAAAATCCATTGTAAATGGAAAGTCTTAGAATTATTGGAGTCATAACACTTTTTTTTAGGTAATAACTTTGGGGGGGGGGGGGAGAATTTCCCCTAACCTTCCAAATAATGCTGTGGTTTTACTTTTTCCATTGCTTTTAGGGTTGATTTGTTGCAGTAGATTATTTGGGGAGAGCTGTAAATTGTGAGTTCCCCTCCCCTTAAGGACTGTGGCAATTATGCTAGTGTCCTGTTTCGGTGTCAGAATGACACACTGGAAACAGCAGCTGAATTTCTCCACCCACTCAATGCTTGGTCTTGCTGCAAAGACCATTGTCAAGGGTCCTGGAAAGAGCTACTTGTGTGAACACTGTAGCATGGTTGTCAGTTCCAATACAAACCAATTTTGGCCCATAACATGAGATGGCACTTGGTCAGTTTATGAAAAGGATTATAAAACCGGGCTGCATACAATAAATAGACACTGGGTATTTGAAGGCGTGGG
>NW_017728911.1:31768449-31798701 GCF_001723895.1 Crocodylus porosus | reverse complement strand
CCCTATTTAGACATGCATCTTGCCCAAAAACAGAGGATGCTGCTGAACGTTTTCCGTTAACTGCTTTAGTTTTTAAATGAAATCACTTTGGTTATGCTCAGGCTCCTGGTGTCTTGGTTTCTCACAGCCATTAAAATGACTGGGTTTACTGATGTGAATGGGTGTGGGAGACAAAGTTTCAGAGCTGACACATGCAAGCCACTACAGCAGAAGCCCCTTAAGGAACAGGAAAAAGACTACGTGACTTACCCGGCTGCATCATAACAGCTAAACACCACTCTCATTCCAGATATTTGCAAACTATTCATAATTAAGCTTGGGGGGACGGGGCAGGATGGGGAGGGGAAGAGAGTGTCTAGTAAATTGACTAATGAACATTCTGAAAAATGAATGACCTAATTGCAGACAGCTTGGAAGCACAAAAGGTCTAAATTCATCCAATAATGTACTTGTAGTAAAATATTCACTCTAGCTGTTATTATATGGATTTTAATTTTTTTGTATATGCTGACAAAATGCCTAGTGCAATGCAGAACACAGCTCTTGCCCCGGTGGACCGTCAAATTTGTAATCATATTAATAGTCAGGCTAAATGATAAATTGTTAGTTGTGGCCAGGTTTAAAGCAAAATACCTCACCATTTGTTTCTTCTTTTTCCGTTTGTTCTGTGCATTACAATGGACCTTAGTGCTTCTAATCAAGGGAATCTCAGATCAATCCACATAGTCACAAAACAGGAATGCAAGAACCAGTACTATTGAAATATGCTTGAAAGCAGCAGTGACAGTTCTCCTGCCCTGCTTGAATTTCTATTAAAGGAAAGGGGCCCAAGAGAAACAAATACCCCCTTACATATACACATACTCACCCATCCATATGCATGCATACACATGTGTATGCACACACTTTCATAATATCTACATCAAAAAGAGAAAGAAGAAAATGAGAGAAAACCATATCACAGGAACAGGAAGTGAAAATGACAACTATAGCAAAAAAGGAAGACTCAAAGCAACATACAAGACGTAAAAACTACTATACAAGTGTAAAAATCAAAGCACTAATGAAAGAGACTGGTGCATAAAAGCAACAGAAAGAGAGCATCTTGATAGAGGATGCGACTGGAATAAGACTAAGCCACTTGCCAAGATACATCACCTCTCAGAAATGAGTTCTGATATTAAAAAACAAAGCCACATGTAATGTTATGACAAAACTGTCTTATGTTGAAGGGGTGTATGTATATATGGAGAGGTTGTGGGGGTATGGTGTGGGCATAAGACATTTGTGGGGTGTGAGGAACAGGTGTGGGAACCCCCTACACTTACACTTCTTCTTATGGCAAACAACCCCCATAGCTTGGGTTGCTCGTGGGCCATTTAGGCGCTGCTGCCCAGCAGCATGCAGCTCCAGCCAGTTCCAGGAGCTGCACATGGCAGCAAGGAGCAAAGCCAGGTCTCCCGCCTCTACTGCACAGGGCTCATGTGCAGCTCCCAGGCTTGCACACCACCACCAGGGGGACATCCCACATAATGGAGCCAGCTGCCTTGCCTTCTCCCTGCCGCCACGTGCAGCTCACGGGACCCTGCCGGAAGTGGTGGGTAGCCCTGCCCTCTGCTTCCTGGGGGAGTCTCGGCAGCTGCATGTGGCGGCAAGACATGTCCTGAAAAAGAAAAACTATCTGCACAACCAGCAATACCTGTTAGTATTAATAAAATTAATTTCAGTTCCCCGAGATGTAAAATAAATGAGGTACTTATTGGCTTCAAAATTGTTTCTACTGGAAAATCTGATTGACTAGACAGGACTTGAAATATTCCCAGAAATTGTAAGTAAAGGGAAACAAACGTATAGGTAAACAAAGGGTTTCAGCAGTGGAAAAAAAGGAAAGTCTGGCTCTGAGTAGGTACCCACATAAGTGTGCAGTTCATGAGTTATGAGACCTGTACATTTATGAACTCACAGGGTATGTCCAGGCAGTTTCTACAAGCTAGACAAGGTTAGGTTGGGCCTCTCAGCTTTAACGGAGGCAAAGGGAGGAACAGCAGGGGTGATGGCTAAAAAATGGTATTTAGAGGTTTGCTTTTGGGAATTGGCCTGTAGGTGTAGATACTGCATTAGAACAATAGTCCAGGACAACAGCAAGGGTTAATTGATTTCTAAAAGTCCATTTGTGACAGTTTCCTTCAAGACCCACTGTCTGACACAGGGAAATAGCAAGCAGACACCCAGGCTGGGAAATTGAAGACCATACTCTTCCATAACATGAGATAAGGTGGCATTGTCACAGTGCCAACATGCAGAGCCCTTGGGATTTCCAGTTTTCTTTAAAAAAAAAAAAAAATCAAGTTAGGAGAGACCATTACAAGCCCAAATTAAGATGTATGCATGTGATGGGTTTGTGGAAAAGAGAAATATGCTGACAAGACAGAACGTGGGCAGTGTGACAACCACAGGAAAACCAATCAAAGACGCCCAGAGATGAAGAGTCATCAGCAGGAATCCTGGTTTTCCCCGATGAAAAAAAAAAAAAAAAAGCAAAACTCTGATAAAAGCCCCCAAATCTGTAATTAAAATGAAAGGCTCCTCACTCCCCCCACATGCCCCTCTCTCCCCTACTCCCTGGCCCTACTCATGCCCCTCACTCCCTCCCACAGCCCTTGCCCCCACCCACAGTCCTCTGCTAGAGGGGGCCCCCAGCTGCCAGAGCTATGGGGCCAAGGACCTGGGTCCACAGCCCCCTGCCCTTGGCCAAGCAGAGCTCAGCTTCCACTCCCTGCTGCCTGTTACCTGCCTGCTGGGGGCTCAGGCGAGAGAGGGCCAGCTCCCCACTGCTGCACACACTCCAGGAGGGCAGAGAGAAATCCATTCTCCCCAGATCTGTGCACATGGTGGGCATAGGATGCCCACTGCAGGGTCAGGCTCCCACTCTGCCGCCCTCCCCGCCCCCGGGGGGCCTCCACAGCCCAGGTGCAACCTGGCATTGTAGGACACAGCAGGGTCCTGCAGGGAAGCTGCTTGCTGCTGCGAGCTCTGCACTGTTGTGGCGATGTGTCCCCTGCCCATGTGGCTGCAATGATGGGCACAACTCCGTGCTACTGCCGCACAACCCTTTGCTACTGCCCCTGTTGCTGCCACATGCACTGGAGACACCTCACCAGGGCAGCGCAGAGCTTGCAGTGGCAAACAGCTTCCCCACATGGCCCTGGTGTTCCCTGCAGTGCCGCGTCACATCTGCTAGGCTGTGGAGGCCTTGGGAGAAGGCAGCAGGGCAGGGAGCCTGAGCCTGCAGTGGACAAAATACACCCACCCCTGCCTCACGCACATATCTGGGGGCCACGTGCCCCCCATGCCCCTCCACGGCTGTGCACAGCAGTAGGAGCTGGCCCTACCCTCAGCCCCTGGAAAAGCTGCCTGTGGTTCCATCCTGCTTTCTGCTGGGGCCCTGCAGCCATGCACCGCATCCCCAGGCCCCAAGACCCATGCACAGCCCAACTGGGCAGCAGCCCCACCCCTAGCCCGAGCCCTGCCCAACTCCCTCCCTGTGGAGGCCTCAATCACACCTCCACTTACCTATGGGAGCTGCTCTCCAGGCTGCCTGGCAATCATGTACATATTTATGCACATGGCACCCCCTGCCTGACTGCCCTCCCAGCCCCCTGCAGGCTGAAACCATGTCAGCCTGCAGAGAGTTTGCAAAACTAAAAATCCATGGGTTTCTCCATTAAAATGAGAAATCCACATTTTTCTCTGGTTTTCCATGGGAAATGGAAAACCCAGATCCCTGGTACTCAGAGGCAACAAAGATTTCAGAGCAAAGGGTTCCCTAGAGGGGAACCTGAGGCCACCATGGACAGAAGGCATACCACCAGCCCATCTCATCCACCCCACAAGAGGCAGGCCTTTGACTTCTAGACTGCTGACATTCAAGGGAAAACCTTAGGTGTAGCTCGCATACTGCCCAGGTGTACCTTGACTCTGGGACAGCTCTAGGACTGGTAGCTATAGAACTGTTTGTATTATTCTTATCTGCTATCACTGAGTGTTAATAAAATGGAAAGGTCATGGTTGGTCTGAGGGTTTTGGGTCCAGCTGAAATAAGGCATCTGGGTCATAAATCCAGTACTAATGGGGTAGGAGGGAGGGGTACTACAGACCTGGTTAGAACCCCCCATCCCCCACCCGCCCAAAAAAATTTAAATTAAAAAAAAACAAAAACTTTTAGCCTTGCTTCCATGAGCAGGAAGGAGTCTGACTCCATTCTTAAAATTACTGCAACTCAACTATTCTCTTTTCCAAAAATGAGCCATCCAGGGGACAGACGTATATTAATCCAGATAGGAAGCTCACTGGCACTTTCTTCTTCGAGGCTGAGCAAGACTCAACACTTGCTGCCTGTGCACAAAAAACAAATCAAGTTACTGGTGGATGAAAACTTCCCTCCTGCAAAGACCCATAGTTACCCCAAGAAGTAGGAAGAGGGAAAGAAAAATAGCACCAAACCCCTCTCTGGGACATAAGAGGGAGGAACAGCAATTGGAGCAAGAAGAACATTTGTGCTGGCAACTAGAAATAATTAAACAGGGAACAGTTAAAGTATAGTTTGGTATGTAGTATAATGTAGAAGGAAGAGAGAAACAAACAGAAGACCTTGGAAATGATAAGGAGAAAAGCAAATCTATCCCGGTGTGATTTCAGGTGGCGGTTGAGTTACACCCAACTTGAATTTGGCTGCATGAATGTTTTACTGCTGAATATCCAAGTACATAATAATTGGCGAGTTCAGAGAGAGTCCAAGAGCTGCAAGGAGTAAGTGAATCTGTTGAGTCCGATTTGGAGCTCCCAGCATGAGCCATTTCCAATGCCAGCAGTTAAAAGTGGACAGAAACAGTTCTCCTGTCCTATCGCACTTCTGAGATTTCAGAACTTTTCTCTTATGCATCTAGAAGGGATAACAGGAATCAAAAGTCATGGAAGGAGTTGTATCTCTTATTAGACAAATTAGATACTTGCAGAGAAATTATTTTATTTATTTGCAAGCTTCCTGGTACACTCCAACTTCATCAGGCATAGGAGGGCACAGAGATTGTAAAAGTTCTCCTAGGTAGAAATGAAAATTCCTATTTCACAGGAAAGCTGAAGGTGTTATAAAGTCTCCTGTTTGGAACAGTTCATTTTGTCCTGCTTAGGCACAGAGAAAGATTGAAAAAATATTTTTACCTTGAAGATGCCTGGTGGCAAGCAAGATGTAGAAGTATATTTCCTTTGGGTTATGAAGTTTCATATTTTCTAGAAGGGATAAAAACCTTTACCAGATATATTCCTCCTCCTAAGAGAATAACCCAGTGGCCAGGACATGCATCTGGAAGACCCAAGGTCAAGTTTCTGCTTTGCCAAAGACTCATCAGGAATCTGACCTTGGGTCCTAATGCCCCAAATGATCATCAGGCTCCTGGCTATTCTGGAACAGGTGTCCTTTCTGCCGCAGGCTTTCCAAACAACTGTGGGAGCAATGCCTTGACTGGAGTCTCTCATATCTCAGAGGAGAGTCCTACCCACACCTCTGTTTCTCATTTACCAAATTAACGTTCAAATTATTTAAACAACGTGAAAGCAGTTCGCTTTCTCTCCACCCGATTTAGACCAGAAATTCCCTCTACAGCTAAGAAACCCTATGCAAATTAAAGAAGGTTTAATTGAAACTGGTACCTTCCCACAAAAAGTTTTGATTTCAGCCAGCAGGCATTTTCTGACATCGTGTCTAACTGGCTCTCAACTGGCTCTATCAAGAGAAGGGAAGCAGAACAGCCAGCAAATGAAAAGCCACATGAAAAAACAAGTTTTCACCCCGAAAGAAGCAGTGGCAATTTTGTGATTGAGCTTTGGACAACAAACCAGCACTCCTCTTTGAAGTTCTTGATGCTTTACTAACTTTGAGTCTGGCATTTTTTGTTTCAGTAAGTCAGCACACTTTCTCTTTAACTGTTCTGGACAAACTGTTCAGCTAGAAACAGAGAGTGATATAAAATAGTGCAGCTGTAAAGAACACTTGATACTTTTTGGTAGGAGTAAATGTATTAACTTTAGTGCCCTGGATAAACACAACTTTACCCAGCCAAGTTCTTTATTGGCTTGCTAGAAATGATTCTGCAATACTGCTGGATGCTGTTAAACCGGTGACTGCTGCATCTCATTCAAGAAGGGGCTTCATTTCAGTATGAGTAAAAATGAAGAGATTGAAAAAGCTAGCCCTGGTTCATTTCTGTAAAACGCTTGGAGTCGTATCATAAGAGCTACAGAAATGCACCATACAATATTACTTTGTCTTAGTACTGCAGCATTTCAAATGACCGCAAGAGGGCACCAACCACATGTTTTTTCTCCTTCCCGCTACAGTCCGTTCTGTTAGACCCTGGTAACTTTATCTAAGCTCGTAGCTGGTCAACAAATAACTTCTAACAGAGATATGAAGACAAGAGAAGGGGGTCTCACTTCAGTGATAATGTCTGTGCATATCAATTTTGTGTGCTCTTCTCCATTACACTCACACAATACGTGGCACTATAACTGTTGATGGATTCCCTGTTATCCAGAATTGGTAAGTGATTGTGGATTGATTAAAGTACACTGTCATGGACACTGCATGGCAAAGACGCTACCATTTTTTTTTTTTAATTAACTGAATTAAGCCAGAGAGGCTGGTAAAACAACTCACTCAAGCTTTGTGATTCTAACATCCACAGTATCTAAAGCTGTTTCTATTTTACATACAATAGTGACAGGATAAAAAAAAAAAACAACAGGTACAGGTAGGAAGTTTTCAACTGAGGCTTGCCCTTGGTCACTGGTAGTTTCCATTAGACGTACAATAGGATCCTAAGTCTGAACGCGGCCCTCGGTGGTACAGGAATATCAGGTATTCTTAAGGCAAGGGGTTTTGTTTCATTTTCTGTTATATGATATTTTTTTTATTGGGCCAGCTGTATAGTTGGGAGGGATTTTAGACAAGCTTCAGGGCACTCTGACTGCACCGTGTGGGTGGCTAGGTAACTTTTCTGCATCAACTGGCACGCTTTAAAATCAACTGAAAGCTTTACATTTTCAGAAGCTCTCTGAAAAACCCACCCCAGTATGAATATGATACAGTAACTGCATTCAGGACTGCTCACTGGCACATGTGCAGGGTCCTTTCCACATGCAGGGCAAGGTTACTAGCCCAAGAAATTAGTTTTTACTGATAAGCTGCCTTTTATTTTTAGTTATTTTGTTCTAACTAACAGAGGTTTCGGGGGGCTTAGGGTTTTGTTTGGGGTTTTTTCTTTGGGGGGGGGGCATTGTTTTTACCGACATGCATTTGTACTTTCAGTAAAAAAAAACTCTCGGCTTAGCAGACCTGTGCAACTGCAGCAGTGTTTTACACCCTTCTACCCCCACCACAGGGGTCCCCTACTCACCCCATATCCTGACACCCCTGACTATACCCCACACCATGCTGCCTTACACAGCCCACTCCCAGGCCTGACCCGTGTCAGCCCCACTTCCTCCGTTCCAGCATGGACCCCCGCTGCCTCCCCCCCTCCTGGGCTTCAGCTCTCCCCAGCTGCCTCCCTGCCCTCTACCTTCAAAGCAAGCAGCTGTTAAGAGACAGAGGACAAGCTTATGGACCCAGGGGCTGCACAATGCTAAAAGAGGAGGAATACAGCAGTCATTGGTAAGCAAAGCCCTGACCAGACTTCATGCAGTGCGTGCAGGGTGCCATGCCTGCACTTACACAGAAGGTGGCCGTGCTGTGCTCTGTCCGTCTTTCAACACTGCTCCAGCTTTTTCCCTAGAAGAGTTTAAAGTAACAGCGGTGCCACATTTTTACAAAAGGCAATTATTTTTTTTTTAGGGTGTTTTACAGACTGGTATTTTTAGGGTGGATTTTACAGCGTGTCCATAAGTTTACAGACAGCTGGCAACCCTAAGGCAGGGACAAGTAACTCAATTCTGGTTGGAGAAATGAGGAAGGCTTGGGGGGGGAAGTAACCCTCACCTGTACATTAATGGTGTACAGAAATGGAGCCTACACCCAGGCCTGACCCACATTGGCACCACTTCCCCTGGAAGCCCCCCCAACTATATCATTCACTTACAGAGTGTCCAAAGCACCAACGTGACACCAATGTGGATGGGGGAAGAGGAATCCACAGACTAATCTGGTGCAAGCTTCCTCCTGAGGTCCCACAGAAGCAGACAGTGCTCATGGTCACATAAGATGTCAGAACCAGGGGGGCACTGAATTTAAATCTCCCATTTTCCAGGCTAACACCTGTAGCACTAAGGCACCCTTCCTCCCTGTGCCCCTTCCAACAAGACCGGCTGGACTCTATTACAGTGTTGTTTTGGCCACTGAATTATTGTACATCCAAACTAGCTGTCCTTACAAAGCGAGTGCATGATCTTAGCCTGTCTACACTGCAGCTTGCAATGTGCCGTGGACAGCCAGGTTAGCTTATGAAGTGAGCTGGCTCAGGTCGCAGAAACAGTCCAACAGCAGAGAGCTTCACATGGACTAATTCACCCTGCAAAGTAAATAAACCCCCTGAACCTCATGCTGCTATGGGTAGACTGCTTCCAGTACCCAGGCTCACTAGGGTCTCTCTACCCTACGCTTCATTATTCAGCATAGACAAACCTTCAGGGAACTGACATTCACTCCGTCTAAAACTCCCTAGGACAGCTGTGTCCTACTCAGACTTTGTGCTGCCTGATCTCAGTGGCTGGGGTCAGGACCTCTTGGCAGAAAGGCCTTTGTCTCTGGAGTTTCCTATTATCAGAGAGAAAGACATGCCCAGGATCTTTCACTTTTAAAAGGGTACTTGAAATACCCACCTTTTCTCTAATAAAAGCAGCTGCAAACTAGCTCAGGGAAATTTCTCACAAAGACACCCCATTTGAGTGCACAACATCACTACAGACACCCACCAGAACAAGCATTTAAGACACTTTATGGGATCATCATATAGACATTATGGTGAACGAATCAGAAATCAGCAGTGACATACTAAGATTCTTGTGCAGCCGTGTGCACACACAATACGAGTTTCATTGCATCATCTGCTAGCTCATGCATACTCGTTTCTAATCACCCTCTGAAGCACCTTCTTGCTGTAGGGGCTACATACACAGTCTCCGACACATATGTCAGCAGCCAGCCAAAATGCTTTTATTTGCTGAATTGTCATTAAAATTGGTTCATATAATACTGGGTTAAGTTGAGCAATATATTCAAATCCAACTCAAGACATCACAACCTGAAACAAACACATTCCTCTAACAATGACAATCATTTCCACAGAACCACCCTGGCTTGTCCCGGCATGTGTGGATTCCTAGTTAACCTAGGGAATTGCTGTCCTACCAAAAATGCACTCTGTTCTGTTTAAAAACCAAAGATCTACCTTACATCTAAACCTTCAGGATGCAAGGAACTGGATGGAGAAGGGTGCATATATCTGGAAAGAAGTTTATCCCCTGGCTAGGAGAGAAAAATATTTTTTTTGTGTAAAAAAAGAAAAAGCCCAATGATCAGAAGATACCTCAATTATAAAAAAGCACGTTAGGAGTGAGCACATAAAACCATCCTATAAATCACTAAATATCCTGCTAGTCCCACATGCCTTTTCAGACGCCAGTGCTATTCCAACCCCTCCATGTTCTCTCTGTGTATGTAGCCCTAGTTCACCAGTTCTAAGCAAAGAAACTTCTCAGGCATTTTGCAATGGACAGAAAGATATAATTAATGCTACTAACTGTGTAAGTGTAAAAGCAATGACAAAGACCCCTACCTGCTGTCAAAGTACTGATTTCTCAGATCGGGCAGAGATGCTTGGGCACCTGCCTGCCATATTTTCAGTCATGTTCATACCCATCAGTTAACTCGCTTTCACAGCATCTGCCCAGCTTTCCTTTCACCAAGTCAAGAATTGAATGTCACAGGCCCTCTGGGGTACAAGTGCCTACGCAGCTCTTCGCATGGGACACAAACCCATGGGAGACAAACCCAGCTCTTCGCATTGGAGCAGGCAAGTTCAGAGCTCTTTATTAAGTCTCTCCATGCCACACACGCACGAGAGACTCTCCTCCAAGCAATGCAGTAGGACAGAGTTGCTAAACCCTTGGCCTGTGGGCCAGATCCAGCCCCTGGTGCCAGGTCATCCCACCCAATGGGTTCCCCACAGGACTGTAAAGAGCCCTACTGGCTGTGGCCTTGCACACTGCACAACACTCGCATGGCTGTACATGGGGTTGGGCAGGGGTGGCACAGGGCCCAATCCAACCACATGAGGCACCCCAAGTTCCCCAAGCCCAATCCTGCTGGATGAGACTGGACAGAGGCAATGCAGAGCTCCAGGACTCAGTCTGGCATGTAGGGTCCAATTCAGCCCACAAACCAGCCTTGCACCACTCATCTGGCCCACGGGACCAAAAGGTTGAATGCCACTGCAATAAAGAAAATGTATTTTATTCTGTTGACAATCAGAAAGCTGCTCAATAGAGCAGTTCTCTTATTGTCCTGAGGTTTGGCTGTTTAATTCAAGGGCCCATTTAAGCGATTAGTACTTGTTAAAACCATTCCTCTTGGGATCTTCCCACAAATCAGCAACCATATTAAGACCCTCCTCAGAAATGTGTTCATACAGAGCCTCCTAAAGAGACACTAAAGGCAATTAAAGAAAAATTGCATAAGCCTTTTCTTTTTTACTGTTGTACATCAGCAAACCTAGGAGGACTCCTAGGAATATCAGAGGGTCTAGACTAGTCTTTCTCATCCCATCCCTAGGAAACAGATCCCAGGAAAAAGCACTCCAACAATACATCATGTCCACTCACAGCCAGAAAGGGTCTGGTCTCGTGTCTAAAATGAAAATGTAATAAAATCTCATTGGTTTCTCAGGTAGCTTGAAACAATATTCTCTAGAATAAAACCCGTATTCCTCCTTATAGAAAAGAACGACATGCTGGTGGCACTTAGAAATACCCCTACGTATTCAGGGCTTTGTCTTTAATACATTTTTGTAATGATTCGGTCCTGCCCCCCCGCCACAAACTGTTTTCCTTCCATATTTCCTAGACTTTATTAAACAAAGTCTTCCTTCTGTAAATGCCTTATCTGCAAGTTGGAAAACAATGACTTGTGTTTCTTCATTTCACAACATCCTCTGGTCAACAAGAATTGTTTAAAACTAAAACAACTGGGGCTTTGAGCAGGACGGAAGAAGATCATACATTCAACGAGGATGACGGAGGAAATGTTTTACTTGTTAACATCATAAAACTATGCAGAAACTATGCACAAAGTCAAAGCACGAGTGTGTATCTGCCCATCCCTGCTTTGTGTACTTAGGGTGGATAACAAGCAATTTAACACTCCAGCTCGCAGCCTTGGAGACCAGGATATACCATACGAAATAATAAATCTATGGACTTAAACTGGTGCAAAACCAAAGTAGGCAAACAAAGAGAAACTGGCCTGTAGTCTTAAAAAAGAGCAGCAGAGAAAAATCAACAGCACATCACATAAAAGGCATGGCTCACCACAGCGATCCCGGACAACCAGATTACGGCCTTCTTTCAGATGTATAGTCAGTAGGTAAGCAAAGGGATTAGGAAGGTTACTCAAATAATCGCTTCCTTCCTCAAGCGACTGTAAAAGGAAAAAGAAAAAAAAGCCATCGGTTTCACTTCCATAAAGTACCAATATAAACAGACACTTTCTCGTGCTGCAGACACTTGCAATTCACAGGCCTCATTTCCTGCTCTTGTGCTGTGGCAACCCTAATTATGCAGTTTTTGGTGGGCAAAGAAGAAAAATTACCTCCTCTCACGTAAGAGGAACTGATTTTCTTTGCTTCAGTAAGAACCATAACAGATGTAATAGCATCACCAGCAGAGAAAAGGTATAATAAAGGTTGGGTCACGAAACAAGAATGACCTGTTACAGTGAAGAATACATTGTGCAGTGGTTGCTTCTAGTAAGCTGTCCAAGTCTGTATCAATCTGATTTTATTAAATCTATTAAAAGTCTTCATTTCCAAGTAGCCTTCAATGAATCGCGTTTCTCTGGACTTCCTGTTTTGCAGTTGTGAAGTGTATAGCATAATGCAAACCTAATCACAGTTAAGACTCTAGATGCTATCAGCACTCAGGTGATCTTCATCATCTCAGCTGAAACATCCACTGATATCACTGTTGAAGATAATGGAGCGTGAAGAACCAGTATGCTAAATGTGACAATTCCAGACCTGAATTCAAAGTTTACAAATGTACTTGACACCTCTGAAGAAGTGTCAAAATTACCCTTGTCTTTTTTATACAGTCCCTGCGCTTTATAAGCCAGACTGTTTTAGAACTGTTGAAGGTCATACAGCCCAGAAAATATGTTTTATGTCTCTCTTCATCATTAAGTGCTTAAGACCATAAAATAATTCAATGCAATGACTATTTCACGTTCAAGTTATTGTCCCGTTTGCCTTCCATTCATTTTCTCAGACCCTTAAAAGTAACTGAACACTTAATTTATTGCTTTCCATCAATCACCAATGTGACATTTTCGCTTTGTCCAAGTTATTAAACAGTTTGGTCAGGGCTGGATTAACCCTTTAGTGGGCCACAGGCAAACAAATTCATTTGGCTGCAGGCCGGTTGAGATCTCCCACCCCAGCCTGGCCCTGCCGCATGCGGGGAGTAGGGTTAGGAGCCAACGCTAGGAAGCAGCCATGGTGGTGGCAAGGCCAGGGGAGGGAAGGGAAAGAGAAGGGAAGTAGATGGGGCCATTCATGCCACCACCATGGAAAGAAGAACCAGGTCAACCTGCAGCTCAGGGCCCTACGCATGTGCTTAGTTTGCCTATGTGTAAATCCAGCCCTGATTTGGTACAGCTGTATTTTTTTTTCCTGGGTGATTAACTTTGAAGGCTCTTTAATCTAGCATTCTTCAGTATATCAAAACTGTGGTGGGATGCAAAATCTGCATATTATCATTAAAATGTGTTTTCTAGAATGTTTTTGTCCCTTTGACGTGCTTTGGTCTTGCATTACTTCCATCCCAAAGATCTGGGCTGTAGCATTTCCTACGTCTATAAAGGGCCAAGAACTTGAATTTAAATTTAATTTAAGGAGATTCTCTGAGAGAACTGAAAAAAGTCAGAGCATGTTAAATGGACACTTACAGTTTGCTCATCAAAAAGTTGAGAGGCTGTTGAAGATTCCAGGTCTGTGAATTCACATGTGTCCTGTAACATTTTAAAGAAAAAAAATAAAACAATGAGAAATTAATATGATAGCCTCATCCATCAATGTCCTCAGGTGTTTGCCATTATATGAAATAAAAGTTTACCAGATCTAAATCTATATTCGGGGGGGGGGGGGGGACAGAAACAAGAGAGATCCATATATACACACACACACACGCACACATATATATACACACGCGCGCACACACACACCCCCTGCTATATTTTGGTAATATATACAATATATGCTCCATGACATGTGTAATATTATACATATATATTAACACACCCTTAAAACTAAATAGTTTTGCATCTTTCCTAGAAGTTCCAGCAACTGGTCAGGAAATCAAAAATATCAAAACAGACACACAAGCTGCTTAAGTTTAGAGGGAAAATAAGTTTGCCTAATTACCGCTTCTCAGGAAGTGTCCACAAAATAAATTTCCTTCTATTGAAATGAGAGTTGGAAAACCCAGCCAACTTCAAATTTGAGACTCTTTATATGGAATTTTCACACAGGCAAAAAAATCTCAGGAGAAAATTATGTAACCATATCTGTCTACCTAAACATACAAAGTGTCTCTTTGCATGGGAGCAGCTAAATTACTCTAGTAGTTCTCAATCTCTTTAAACTTAAGCTCCCTCTCTTTAAGCTCAAGGCAGCCCTTGGAAAATGGCAGCTCTTAGTTTTCGCTTGCTTTTTGACCACAGAAGAATTATAAAGTAATTTCATACTATTGCAAAGAATGCAGAAAGTCCACAACAGGTCAAAACGTTGCCGAACGAATTCCTGTTGGAAATCTCTGGGTTTATTTTGTGAATCATATTTGCTCACCTAACAGAGCCAATGCTGGATGGCATCCGGACTGCGCGGCTAACATGGCGTGGCTGCAGCAAGCGCCCCGATTGAGAATCACTGCTCTAGGTCTTCTAACAACTCCAAAGAGTGCTGGCAGCCCCTCCACAGCTCCCAGGATCAACTCAACCATTTGTCTTATAAAGTCTTGTGTACCTACAAAATCTGAACCACTTTAGCTATCTGGTGTATCTATTGTTATACTTAAAAAAGTGTTACTAATACTCCAGCATGGACACAGTTCTGCTTTACCAGAATATCTTGCCTCCTAGAGACAAGAATAAATGATGTCAGTTTCAGTCACTTTTGCACAGATGTAACTATGTTCGCCCAAGAAGTTGATCTGTTCCACTGAATTTTTAGGAGTGGTTACGCTCCAGTAAAAAAAAAAAAATCAGCTGTTAAATTTCAAACTCGGCAGATACTGTGCAAAACTTCTCAAGGGCAGAAGAGGAGAATGCAGACTGTTGCCAAGTTAAAAACAGACTGAAAAATCCTGTGTCAAGAGAAGAGAAAAGGGGGGGAAAAGGCAGGGGGGAAATCACTGCATTTGTGCATTCACCATTTTCTATAATAACGGAACAGCCTGGACCTTCTGCTCACATAAGAAAAGAGACAAGACAGGAGAAAGCCCAGGGCACCAAAACCCTCCATTCTGTCTTCTATGAGAGTGCCAGGCACTGACCCATGGACAAGCTCTCTGGAAGGATAAAAGAGGACCTGCAGGCCAGAATACCCCTGGCCACTGGTACCTTCCTCTGCTCAGACTTCTGCACGGCAGAGGAAGAGAGATTGGGAAGAGGGTGCCTTCACGGCCTGATTCCCCAGTTAGGCACTATGGCCTTGATGTGGGTGGGTACAGTTTACATTTACAAATATAATCCCTCTTTTTCGTTTTTACACCTCAAAAATACACTTAAAGAATATAATAGAACAAACACTTTTAGCTCTGCTTTTGTGGCATTCAAAATTTGCAACCGAATGGTTAACAGAATGGTTTTCTCTGTAAGTTTTGTTGCCCTTTTAAAAGTAAAGTTATACTTTAAAAACGTAAATGAAGCAAAATAAAGGACTGCATTATAGTAGTATTCCCACCAGTGCTAACTGTAATAACTCCAGTTCTTTCAGTGGAGTTACTGTGAATGGACATTAGTATAAAATATGGCAGGGTTTAGCATAAAATATGGCAGGGTTTAGCATCTAAGAATTAGGCAGTACCCATGTCATGAGTTTTGCTGTGTTCTCGTATACAAGGAGAACGACAGGGGAAATTGATGCTGAATTTATTTTATTTTTTTATGCAAGTATAAGAGGTCAAATTCTGCAAACCTTATCAGGTCAAAATTCCTCCTGATCCATAGGAATTTTCCCTGAGATGGATTTGGCTTGCTATATCTATTCATTTTGCACATGAAGTCTGTGTTTAGATGCTCTTAATTCTCTGTACCATGGACGTGGGCCTTATGATTCTCCTCCAGTTTAAGCATCAAAACTTCATTGACTGCGCTTTAGCTATGCTACGATAGACTTCCAGGGGCCTTTGTGAAATCTGTATTTCTCAGAATAATAGCAATGTATGTTGCACAGAAATCAAATGAAATCTATTTTCTTTATCTAAAAAATTCTATAGAAATGTGTTCTAACAGTTGGCATAGAATGGAAAATATGCAATATGCAAACAAAGGTAGAAATAATCATTGGAAGGCAGTTGGTTTAACATAAAAAGTAGGAAAGCAGCAGAGTTTCCTTCCTTACCCCACCCTCTTCTCCACTATTCTTTGATTCTGCTTTTTATGTAGTTTAAAACAACTTATTGGGAGAGACTTCTGTGAATATGGCTGTTTGTGTCTGAAGGAAATTTCTTGGAAGCCTTTTTCAGTACCCTGGATTGACGTGTTATACATGACATGGGTGACACTGTGTGTGTTAAGGTGCAGCAGGGTGACAGCTGCAGGGATGGTGGCCCCTGCTGCAGCCATGAAACCTGCCAGCTGTCAAGCAGATTGGTGCGGGGGGGAGGGGGCCTGCACTTCTGGCTGCTGACAGGCAAAATTCGTGACATGGGTGCTTGTGCAACTGCGTCCGTCCTGAGGCACTTGATTGTCTGTATTGATTATTTCCTCTCATTAGTTTGTGGTTTTGTAGGTGTTAATCATTGCTTGTTAACTTGACAGGCTTTGTGGCCTGAGCAGGGGCTACCATCCCCGTAGTTTTCAGCCCACTGTGCCTTAACACACACAGGGCCATCCATGTCACGAGTTTTGCCTGTCAACAGCTGGAGGTGCAGTTCCTTCCAAATCTTCTTGAAACTTGGCATGCTTCACGCTCTCAGCAGAGGCTACCACCCTTGCAAGTTTCATCCAAATCAGACAAAAAACAACTAAGTTACAGATATTTCATTGATTCCCCATTATACCCTATGGCCAGATCTCCGAGGCAACTCCGAAGCTTTTCCGAAACACTTCAGGAGCTCCAAACCACTTCAAAAGCCTGACGAAGCCAGCGCTTTGATCCAGAGATGCTACTTCGGGCACCGAAGCGTCCGAAGCTTCTCCAGATCCAAAGCACAGTCTGAAGCCTTGCACAGCCCTAGGAAATAGCTCATGCAACTAAATAATTAATAATGAATAACACTACATCATCCGTGTTCTCCTCCAGCAACAAATCAGTTTTGAAAACCCTCGGGGGGAGGGGAACAGCTTTATGAGGTCTTTGGTTAACACTGTTTTTAATGTGTGTGTGTGTGTGTGTGTGTGTGTGTGTGTGTGTGTGTAAAAAATCAGAATGATTGCTATTTATACACACACACACACACACACACACACACACACACACACACACACACACGTGTATCTATCCGATATGTTGAGATTATAATCTGCAAGTACAGACAGTTTCAAACCAGAATGAGGCAAAATTTTGAAGGTGAGAATTATTCAGAGAGAGTATTTATTTGCCATTGTATTTTATAGACTGCTTCTTTTCTTTTGAAATATTCCCAGATACTTGAGGATTTATTTTAAAAAAGGAGGCAAAAATCATATTTGGGAGAGAAAGAGACAGAGAGTTTAAAAACTAGTCATACCAAAGTTCTTTGGTAGCTGAATCTTTTATGGCCGTTATTGAGGACAGTGGTGTTGGAATAATAATTCAAAGCAACAGCAAATGTCAACCTTAGTGTGAAACCACAATCACACACATAGGGAGAACAATGGAAGCATCACACAATACTTGTTGACCAAAGACAAAACAGGAAACGACACATAGTAGGACAGCTCTGAGGGGGGGAAAAAAACAAACAGACAAAACCCTACATACGTATTTAAAAAACCCAACTTCCTTCTGGCCCCCACCCCAACCCCACAACAACGTGCCAAGGAAAATGAAGCTGAGGTTACAGAAGAAGGGAGAAAGCTTTTGTCATGTTTTCTAAGCTGGTCTTATGTTGTTTGTGTTAGGGAAGACAACAGCCATTGTGGTGTACCTCTGGCACTGCAGCGTTCTGGCAGAACAGACAGAAAACGTTGAGAGCGTTGAGTAAATTACACATCTGCATGCACACACGCACACACACACACACACACACTGGAGTCTTGGTTGAAATTAAATATGGAAAACAAGTCTAAGAAAACCTCCTTGTTCTATTTGCAAATGTTTTGCTTTGAGAGTTGTCCATACTGCGTTTTGAGCTTGTAGGCAGATTACAAAAGCGGTTAGACATTCACAACGTTAAACAAGATTAATGATAATGGTAAATATTAAAACAGCCTTAAAAATGCACAGGGGACAATATTGGAAGGGTCTGAACCCTCAGTCCAACCTTAATTTAGTAGAGGTTGGAAGGAAGCTTTTCTCGGAAACAAAGAATCCTGTTGTGGCCTACTGCAGTACCTGTTTGCATGTTCCTTTTAAAGTACCTGGTACTGACCACTGTCCTAACTGGATAGACCACTGCCGTGATGCCCATTGACAAGTTCTCCGTTTTTAAAGACTTGTCTACAGCACTGAGAGAACACCAGCGGAACAATCAAAAGTATAAATGATGTTAGGCTGATGATACAAATTCCTAGACAATATGCGCTTACACTGGGTTCACTTCAGTTATACCGACTGAACTCAAGTCATCTCAACTCTAAAAGCACAAATTATAAAGCAGTGAGTTTACATTGCTTCTTAAGTATGTCAGGCCTAGCTAGCGATAATGGAATAAAGGGACAAAAAGCAGGGAGCTCATGAACCAGACGAGCAGTTTGGGCTTGCAGGACTACATGTTTGTTCCAGAAGGAAGAGAGAAATAACTAACAACGTAATCATTCAAAATACTGGAGGAGTTCAGACGTCTCAGATGTATTTCAGACTGAAAGCAAGAGGTAATATATGCCTCTTCATTGTGATGAGAAATTCCCCAACTACAAGAAACAGGTTTTCTTTGTTTCTTTGAAATTTAGAGACGTTATATGTACAAGGGAACATTTTTGTCTCTTAGGTTGGAAAACACAAGGGCTCATGACAGCAGACTGGGAAATGAAATATGGAACGGCCTCCCTGCAGAATACCAGCTATGCAGACGTCTCCCACATACAGATGGGTGCCAGACCACATACTAAACTAAGGAGCAAACGGTTAAGTAGATATTTAGGAACCAAACTCTCATTTATTTCAATGGAGTTGGAGCTAGATCTGACGGCACATTTCAGGGTTCCTATATATTCTTAACCTTAGGACAGGAGACATTTTAATTTCATTGTTCCTGGGTAATGTCTGCCTTGAGAAAATACAGGCTTCCCAGCCTCTATCTGATGCCTTTGTCCTAACTTGCCTCTAAAACGGGTTCAAATTTGGATTCAGCTGTAGGAGCGCAGGTTTTTTAAGAGCGATCCCCTCATGGGCAAAGCTAAAAAAATTTGCATAAACAAATTTTAGACATTTCAGAACGTGTTTTCATTTTGTATTCAAATAAAACAAAACCGTCAGAACATTTGTTTACAAATTAATTAACAGCAGATTTCCCCATCAAAGCCACTCTTTTCCATTTTGAAACCAGAGGGAGGGAGGAAACAAGGGAGGGAGAGCTGGACTAGTTTGGAGCACTGAAGACCTAGACGGGTCCCTGCTTTGCTCGCTTCAGACCAAAGATCACTGAATAAGGGACAGCAGGTACTTGAACCTGGGCCTTCAATCTGCCTCCAAGAGGAAAAAGAACATAAGAGAATCTGTTTCAATCTCTCCTGCAGACTAAACAAGCAAAAACCCTTCCCCAATGAAAATTTCTTTCAAAACACCATATTCTCCAACCTTTTTCATCTTCGGTATGTGAGCAAATTAAATATCAATCGACGAGATCTACTTGCACCCTCATGTCTATATTATCATGCCCCCATAAAATTCTGCTCCATTTCCTCTCTTTAATCAGGATTAGCAGGTAGTGCTGCAATTCAGACCTAAGATGCACTGAAAAGATCACATGGCCCCTTCCAACATTATCCCTAACCACAAATAGATGCTTCTCTCTTTTTCATGAGCACTGAAAAGGGAGAGTCACAGGCCTTTTTGTTTGTGCACACAACCAGCTGAATCATCTTGTAATGAAAACTTGAAGGATACCTCTGAGCAGAATGAAACAACTTCACTGTACTCCATTAAATCATCATTTCAATTAGCTCCAATTTCAGAGAGAGTTTGACCCACTTACCCTTCCCCTCTCACCCCCATTATTCAATTTGAGTTTTGGTAGATGGAAGGGAATAGCTGTGTTTTCTCTAAGATGATAGCAAAGAAAATATTATAGCGTGTTTCAAAGGACACCGTATTTTGGAGCTCAGCAGCTTGCAAATTGTTTTGAATCAAGGGATTGTACTTTCAAGAGTCATCAAAAAGTCGCCTGTGACAAGTCCCCTACTCTTGCCAAATCAGGAAAACGGTACCTTGGCTCTGATCTGACTTTTCACACATTCTCAGTGTCAGCAGAAAACGTAGTCAAAGATAAAAAAAAAAATTACTTAGGTCAGTAAAATGAGTTTCTTATGCATCTTGTGAATAAGCCCTTCTCCATCCCATCCACAGCCTAGTCAGCTAGGCAGCTGCATGCAGTCTAACAAGGTTATTTATCTCAGATAATCCAAAAGCCCCTTACCTCAGTCACCTCTTCTGTTAGATCATCACTCAGCTCTGCTGTCTGTAGCAATTCAAAGAGATCATCGTTGGATTTCTGCTTAGCCTCTGATCCTGAGCCACAAATGACTTGAGTTTCTGTTTCAGTAATGCTGACCTCAGTGTGGATTGCCTCCTGCTGCTTCCACTGACAGTCCTCTCCTGTCTGCTTCAAGCTGGTGCTTCTGCTGTTGAGAGATGTGACCCTGGTGGAAAGATGGCCAGGGATGTAGGGGGACGACCCGTGGGAATCTGAACACATATGTCCTTCTACAAAAGACTCGATATCCAGCATGTCGGGCGCAGAAATACTAATGTGTCGGTCCAGCGAAGGCCTCTTCCTTCTCTCCACCATTTTGGGAGAGCTTCTTTTGGATTTCTTTCCACTGAAATTTTGTAACAAGGGCTTTGTTTTCTGCTTCAGGGATTCCCAGATGGACTGTTTATCCAAATCCATAGCTGCAATGGGGATGCTGCCAGCACTTCTGTTTTCAAAAGATTTCTGTGATTCATGGGATGGCTAAAACGAATGTAGGAAGAAGAGAAGTCAAGCCTTGAAAAAGAATGCGTATTGAGAACTACAGTTCATGTCTCAGCTAGCCACTTCCAATGGACTTTCTAAATATTGCATTAGTAACCATTTTCTATAAAATCGCATAGATAGGGAGGATTTTCCAGGGAAGGAAAGTACTTAACTCCATGACATGACAAAATTGTTTGGAAATGGACCAAACACTATTAAGAGGTGCAAGGGGTAGATGATTTGTTTCCTTCTCTGTCAAAAATGGCGAATTATTCTATTTAGCATCCACTAAACGAACACAAAGAGACTTGGCTCATGGAAAGTTGGCATGGGGGAGAACGGGGGGAGACAGGGATTGCAATTTTAGTATCATACCTGGTGTGTCTCCTTTCCAAACTATCTAAAACTTTCATCATTTCCTTAGCTGGCTCAGCATACCACGAGTAAAGCACCACACAAGGACTGTTCCTCATCAGGTAGGTTACATTAATCACATTACCCAGAGTCTCCACCTAAAATATTCTAGAAACACTGACTCTGAACCATACACAGTTAACTACTTTCCATATACTTGCTGCCATCAGCGAAAGCCCCACATCAGAGTTATTTTTTGGAGGAGCCCGCTTTGACAGTTTTAGCCATCAAGAGTTATAAAAGCCGGGGTACCTGTACACACAGAACATGAGTTTTCAAGATATGACCTAAATGAGAGTAGGATATCTACTTCTGTCTCCAATCACATACCCTCTGAAGGCCTAATCCTGCTACCCATCCCATGGGCATCAAAGAGACTATTCACTTGAATACCAATTCATGGGAGCATAGGTTGGTAAAAACAAGCCCACTGAGAAGAAGGAAATTCAAATAGGTATCAAATACCTGTGAGGTTGACAGTTAGTTCTGCCATGAGATATTTTTGCAGATAAAAGGCCACATACTTAATGGACCCAACATAGTAAATGCTAGGGTTTTTAAACAAAGCAAGCTGAATACTTACCACATCTATAACCTAATAACCAACATGCCACCATCCTACCTTGTAAACTCTGTTCTTTCCAGCTGAATCTTAAGTTCTGTCTGAAATTCGGTAACTTTTCTCATTGTAGCTTATGTAGATAACCCTAAAATGGTTTAAATGATCCAGCTAAAGTACTGCTGGGAGTTTAGCAACAACACAGATCTCACCAAGCTTGGCACTTGAATGGGTTTTGCAAGAGAGTGCTATGGCTATATTACTAGCAGTGTCTGGGCTGGCTAGTTTCAAGCTAGTACAAGAATATCAAATGAGCCCTAATCAGAAAAATACATATAGTGTAGATAAGCTTGATCCAGAGCTGCCTGAAGTTAATGAGAATCTTAATGCGTTTTGGATGAGGCATTTATCGAATCACTTTTCCTCTTGCCTTGCATTGTCCAACATGTCAGTGACATGAGCTTCAATCACACACAAGGTTTTCAAGAGACTGGACTGGTCAGGAATGATTTAGGAGTAGCATCACTGCATTTGTGCAGAGGGTTTGAGCAAAAGACCCTTGAGGTCCCTTCCAACCCGACCAAACTGTGATTCCAACCCACAAGATTTTTTGAACATACTTCCACACCACCTCTCACTCACATAGGTCTCTTTTTATTTGATCAAGACTCATTTCTGCTATGGAACCTCTATGCCATCTGCCAATGACTATATAGAAAGGCTAAGGGACAGCTGAGGCACACTACTGTGTGTTTTTTGCAGATTAAAAAAAAAAAACCCTACAAAAATGGTGCTTGCATAAACAAAAATCCATACCAGATTACTTTCTAACCTATGCTACAGCTCATGTAGAAATTCTGGGTGTGGTGAAAAAACTTCCTTTAGTAAGGTTCTTTAACTTTTTACAATGCAGGATTTCACACTAGATGATCTGGCCTTAGGATTTCTATGAACTGATAGAAGAAGGCATATCTTTATATTCTAAGAATTTCTTTCTTCCTGCATGTAGCTCTTCAAGCAGAGACTGTTTTTTTCCACAGGCAGACGCTGTTTTTCTCCAAGTTGTGCTTAGCACAACTGGGCCATGATCCCACATGTGGCCTCTTGGCACTAAGGAATGATTACTAGTAAGAAGCCAAGTCACTTAATTCAAGTCTGATTGTTTGGAATTAAACACACAGCTTGGGCTCTTACCCAAATGATTCAACTCTGGAAAACAAAACCAATCCTATAAACACTTCCTGGACGGACTTTAAAACCAGCTAGAAAAGCTCCATCAACTCCAGACATTTGGTTTGTGAGCAAAGAGATCAAGAAAATGGCGTAGATGCTTTGAAACACTGCTTATGTAAGTCTGTTATAGCACCTGATCCACAGCTTGTTGAAGTCTATTGGAAAGTCTCTGTTGGCTCCAATAGGTTTTGGATTAGATCCCTAAGTGGACAAGTCAGTACCAGTATCTAGTCTCTCAGCATTTCCCTTGCAGTGCAGATCTTTTAGGAGGATCTACTTTCATTACATAAATTATTTTTAAAGTAATCAAGCAGGAACACGGTTTCCTCTAAGGGTGGTCCATCACGGAAACAAAGAACCCAAGCCAGCATTAAACCATCACTACTCCATGGGCATGTCTACATGAGATGCTACTGCACAGAAGCTCATTGCTACTGTAGAGCAAGTAGTGCTAGCTGACACTAACTGTGATGCAAAGCTACTGGGCAGTACTAACAAGCTACCGCACATTAGCTTGTTGCTATTGTGCAGTGCCATCTAAAAAAACTGAGCGGGGATGCTACGGCGCAGTAATGCCAGTTACTGAGCAGTCATTTAGTACTTGCTAATCCTTATGTAAGTACTAAATGACTGTGCAGTAACAACTGTGCAGCCCACCACTCATATAGACACAGCCACTGTGTTGGAAAAATGTATCCACAGCATCCTAAGAAAATAATGTGTCCAAATATATTGAATCTTGTAAGGTCCCCGGGTATAAGGGGAGCTTAATAAATTGCGAAGAAAATTATTGGGTATTTCTTGGGGGGGAAAAAGGTTGTTTGCCACATACATCAGAGAGGGTAGAACTCAATTAAATACTTTTACATATTTATGTTTTTGCTTCTATTTTCCTCCCTGCCCACATCAACATTTTCCAAACTTTAAAAAAAAAAAAATGATACTAATCAGAAAGCAAATAATAAGATTCCCTTCTGTTCGTGCTTTCTAATCGAATGCCATGATAGGACAGCGGAGGTTTCAGGGGAGGAGGGGAAAAGCTACCTTGTAGCTTTGGAACATCTTTGGGTAGAACTGTTGCCTTTGGGATTAAACATGCAGACAGACATTCTCAAGGGAGCAAAAGAGGGAAAAAATTAAAATGAATTCACCTGTGGTAGCTGCATCTTAAGAAGCCGATTTAAAAAGACAGCACTGTTGACAGAAGTATCTTCATAAAAGTACAGAAGGAGCTGGTTGCAAAGAACAGTGAAACCACCACCATAATTCTGCAAAGAGAATACAGCCATGTCATCCTGCAGTCTTTAAGAAAAAAAGAGCTGATCAAACTATCAGGCTGAAATCTTTACAGTTTTGAATATATACAAAAAAGTGTTTCTTAGCATATATACGCAAGTACTAAAAAATTACAGAAATACTGAGGGAATCAGTTGTGGTCTCTTTAACTTGTAAAAAGTATATGTGCAGGGTTTACTAGAAAATGCTTGTTAAATATTCAACTTAACCATAAAAGGCCAATACCCAAACACATGGTAGAACAGTTGCCCAATCTTTGAGCTCCAAGATAAATACAAGACATTTAAACTCAAAAGAGAAAACAATTCACCTGCAAAGCAGGCTGCTCGCATGCTTCCGAAACTGGAACAGGTTTAAAGCACTTTCACAACCAATTCTTTCCTTGATTACTTTAACGTGTTTGTGGCCAGCTCTGCAGTGATTCAACACCATACAAATAGCAAGGGCTTGCCGATACACACAATGTTATGCTGCTTAAATTATAACAGTGTATACTGAAAACTGTATAACCCTCCCCCACCCTCCGCTGCCCCCCAGAAATTAGCACATCTTATATATGTACATATATGTACTTGTTACATAATTATATACTATGGAAACAATAATAAGGTACACCAGCATAAAGTACTTTTTATGCTACCATAACTTGCTGTATCCACAGGTTGTGCCAGTGTAAGTATTTCATTGAAAATAAATTCCTACTCCTAACTCAAAAAGTTACATTCAGGTACAACACCCACATGCAGCCATGGCCCAGATCAATTTGGCCTCACTATGCCCCTGTCAGGTAGGAATAAGGGTGTGTGCAGAGCTGAGAAACTGAAGTACACAGAGACTGTAGGCCAAAACTTCCAAGTTGCTAAGTACCCACACATCTAACTGGACTCAAGCACTTCGGGGAAGGGAGAAAAAGAAAACAGCATGCCCTCAATTACTTGCACAAGGATGCAGAGAAGAAGTCCATGGCACAATCAGAGTCCATATTCAAGCCCGAGCGCTGTGTTCAAACAGAGGCCCTCATACTCCGCTGCTTTCTGTTGACAGTTGCCGTTTAGAAACCTCTCTCCCCCTTTTCAAAGCATTATATAACCATAATTTACCAGGCTAAATATACCATATCATAAAATACCACCGCTGAGCTGAGTTTCACAATTTGTCTCCTTCTAGTGTTGTCTGCTTCTGCTAGCCTTATACACATGCACTTAATCCTAACAGAACCAGATGTTAACATCAATAGGACCAGCTCATAACATCTGCTTCCCAAGGCCTTTCGAAGAACAGGGTTTTCTATTCCCTTCTTGTTATGCTCCTCCCCTGCCTTCCTAACTAGTCACCATAGCCCCTTGTTGGCTTGTTATTGTTTTGTTACCCAAGAGGCATTTCTTGGCATGGTTCCTGTGATAAAGAACAGAACCCAGGAGGTAGCATTTGTACAATACAAAACCCCAGATTAAAAGCCCTTGGGTCATAAGCCCTTATCCTTACTTAGAGGCATCATACCCATTTATGACAGTATGGATGGAGCACCATCCTTCCTACCCTATAAAGAGCTAGATGATACAACCACAATAAAAACAGAGGTACTACAAAAAAAAGGGGGGGTGGGAGTTGGGGGGGGGGGACTGCACTCTTCCCATATCTGACATGCTGACCTAGACACCACTGTGTCTGGGGAGGGTTTCCTCATGTCAGAATACTCCAAGGAATACTAAACATGCATTTGCACACATAGACACACACCTACATAAACCTGCATGCACACACATACACCATATTTATAAAGCAAATAATAGTCTCGTATTAGAGGCCACCATTAACTTAGGGAAACTAAGTTTGGGTATCAAATTCACTAATTCACATAACCGACGATGATGGTAACTGCCCATAGTTTCTCATCTGTTTCTCGCAACAACAATAAAAATATCTAAAATCACCAGAATGGCCAGAGATCTTCAGCCTAGATGATGTGGGTCACAGCAGTCAGGGAACAGGAATAAAGGAGATTAAGTCAGCACCATCACACTACAAGTCTCTGTACCGGTCATTAACAACCTTCCGGCATAAATATGTACATTTATCTTAATTACCGACTACTGTAAGCCACAGCAAATTCAAAACTAAACCGCACTGGATTTATCCCACCTTTACTTCCTCCAATTTGTTTTCCCCTTTACTTTTACTCATACTGTTTATCTGATAAACCTTATCATCACCACTATCACCACTTTTAAACAAGACAGCAACAACCTCTCCTTTGCTCACAAGTTCAGTCTTACCCTTGGAATGGCTGTTGTCCTTTGTGTATGTCTGTCTCACCACAGGTCCAAAATGTTTGAATGTTTGCTGTCTTGAGGCAAATTTCAGCTGTTTGTACTAACAGCACCTCCAAATTATTTGAATACTAAGCCACCACATTTATCCCATGAAACATCCACCGTGCCAGATTCTCTGTCCAATGATGGCCTTTTTGTTCTTTTTTTGCATTAAAGATATATTATAGCAAGGAGTTTCACAGGCTAATTTACGTGTAAGAATATTTTTCTGGTATCAAATTTAGCTTTGTTGCTTTTCAATTTATTTGACTGTCCTCTTGTTCTTGTACTTATAAAAAAGGGTAAATAGTAAAGCTGTGCGAAGCTTCCGTCCCCAATTCGATTTGGCAGACATTCGGCCCAGATTCAGTGGCTAAATGTCCGAATCCGAGGACCCTTTAATCTCCCCAAATTGAATTGGACCCCTCCCCAAATGGATTTGGAGAGATTCAGAGATTCACACAGACACAGCTTTAAAATGTTTGTCCTACATACCTCTAGGTAGCAGGTGGCTTGCGATCGCTGAAATGCTGGGGCACATGGAGCGTCCCACAGGAGCATGGGGGGCTCCCCAGCACACTTGGCAGCAGACCCAGAAATAGACCAGAAGCACTTCCAGCCCACTTCTGGGTCCACCAGGGGGACACGCTAAAAATCGCCAAGCCTGGAGGGTGAGCCCCCCACCCCCACCCCCACGTGCTCGCCAGCGGACCCAAAAGCGGACTGGAAGTACTTCCGGTCCACTTCCGGGTTCACCACTGAGCACATGGAGGGCCCCCCCTGCACTCCTGTGGGACGCTCCATCCAGCCCACTATTGCAGCGTTCACAAGCCATGCCGGTACCTCGAGCTATGTAGAAAAAACTTTTAAAGCTGTGTCTACGTCCAAATCGCTGATTCTCTGAATCAGCATCGAACCTTCAGATTTGGCCAAATCAAACCAGGGACAGTGATCTGAATCAACTAATCGAATCCCTGTCCCTGATTCAGGCCAAATCCGAATCATATACGGCCCGCTTCACACATGCCTAGTAAATAGAACTACCTTATCCTTATGCTAGTCATTATTTTAATAGACACATATCAGACTCCTTCTGATTCATGTCGTTCTCTAAAACAGTCCCAATCTTTTCTCTTCCTTAAATGAAGAGGTCTTTCAATGGATTCAGTAATTGTTGTTATCTGGATCTATACCCCCTCTATTTTTATATAGTCTCACACACACAGAGAATGAACACGGTACTCTAGATCACGATTTTCCATCAACTGATATAAAATTATGAATAATATTTCTTTTCCCATTCATGAAACACAGTAGCACTACTATGTCAATTTTTTTGGCTGGCTAATTGATTTTGTTTGATCTCAATGGTGGAAAATTTTCCCACTTTGAGTAAATAGTGCTTTTAGTAAATAGTGGTGGCTTCTAACAACTAACTTAAAAGTAATCAGCCCCACGTGTCACCAGACTGTGCGTTTAACAAGTCAGATACTCCTACAGTGCCTATCTAGTACTAAAATAAGTGTCTCATACAATTGTTGCTACTTACCTGGGCAATTCCAGCATGAAATCCTTCATTTGATTACCTTTTGGTTTGATCAACTACCATCTCACAGTCCTACAAGGAAAACATGGGGCAACCGGCTGTTAACTTTAACCCATGAAGGCAGAGGAGAGTGGGGGAAGGGTGGAAATCAATCGTGTATTTTCAGTCAAATTTGTCTTTCCACTTGATTCTTAATGTTTGTCACTCGGTTATTTAGCTTCCTTGCAAACCTCTTAATAAGAGGTTTGTGAAAAGGTTCTTTGACTGTCCAGAAAAACTATGTAAACCAACTCTCTTATCTACCTTTCAACTGAAATATTTTAAAACTAAATTCACCACGCAAAGTATTTGGAGACTCTCAGCCAGGCATTGCAGAAAGAATGAAGTGTTACTAAATAAGTTGGGCTAGAGATATATGCTGTGACACATCATTATTCAAGAACCCAATATCTTTTTTTTTGTTGTTCAGTTTAAGTGAGGGTCTCCCTCATTTCAAGAGAATTACCTGATAAAGTGAGCATCACACATATACTTACAACATAGCATGCTCAAATATTACCCGGCAAGGCTTTTAAGAAATTCCCTCAAAACAGTAAAGTACACATGCATGCCACTGAGAATACAAAAACCACTATTACACTTTCAAAAATCTTCTAATTGTGTACGCAACTTGTTTATCCCATGAAAGTACAAAATCAGGGATCAACTTGCATACCAATCTTCTGTAAATGCATGGTTGAGTGAATATCTTTTCCGCCGCAACAATTCCTGTTTATTAGTATCTGGAAGAGACCAACAAATATTTATCAATGATTGGGATGCTGGCATAGAAAGCTTCTTGAGCAAGTCTGCAGATGACACAATACTGGGAAGGATTGTGAACATGTTGGACGATGCAGGAACAATTCAGAGGATCTCAACAGATTGGAAAGTGGGCCTAGAGCTAACCAGATGAAGTTCAATATGGACAAATGTGAGGTGCTACCCCTCGAAAACACACAAATATAAAATGTGTGACACCTGGCCAGATGGTAGCTCTGTGGAAAAGGACTTGGGAGTCTGTAGTGTCATGTAACTGCACAAAAGGCCAAGGCAGTTTTGGACTGCATCAATAGAATCATTAAGTGCAAGACACAGGAGGTTACAATGCCTCTCTACTAGACACTGATTAGGCCTCCCCTGGAGTATTGCATGAAGTTCTGGGCTCCACGTTTTAAAAAAGACACGGAGAAGTTAGAGAAGGTACAGAGGCAGGCAACAAAAACTATTAAGGGTTCGGAAGGCAAGTCATATGAGGAGAGGCTAGAGGAGCTAGGCATGTTCACCTTGCAGGAAAGGCACTAAATAGGGGGTTTGATATCAGTCTTCAAAAACTTGAGAAGCTGTCATAAAGAAAAAAGGGAAAACACTTTTTCTCTCTTGCTGCAGAAAGGAGGGCACGGACCAACTTGTTGCTTGAAGTTGCAAAGTAAATTTAAATTGAATAGCTGAAACAATTTCTTTGTTGTAAGAAAAGTGAAGCAGTGGAACAGACTGTGTAGGGAAGTTGTGAACTCTCCACCACTGCAGACGCTCAAGAAGAGGTTGGACAGTCACTGGTTGGGGAGTACCTAGGCATAGTTACGCCTATTTTCTACCATGACTATTCTCCTTTCTTCTGGGCTTTACTGGTTGCTCTTCCCTCACCCTCCCAATACACACGTTTCTGCTATATACGTCAGGGTGTTTTTAAGCCTCCCCAAACGCACTGGGTGTTGGCTACAGTTAAGGCTGGGATGCACCAATTCTTCTGCCAGGAGCAAAGCCAGCGATTCCTGGCTAGAGGGTCTTGCCCCTCCACTTAGGGTCAGACTGATTGCCATATTTGAGGTCAGGAAGGAATTTTACCCCATCGTCATAGATTTCATAGACATTAGGGCTGGAAGGGACCTCGGAAGATCATCGAGTCCAGCCCTCTGCCCAAAGGGCAGGAAGTCAGCTGGGGCAGACTGTTCCAGACCTTGGGGGCTCAGACAGTAAAGAAATTCTTCCTTATGTCCAGCCTGAAACAGTCTTGCAGTAGTTTATAACCGTTAAAACTCACCATC
>NW_017728911.1:31760894-31767763 GCF_001723895.1 Crocodylus porosus | reverse complement strand
GAGGACCGAGCCCTGCGGAACCCCGCTGCCCACATCCCTCCAGGTTGAGAAGGACCCATCCACTACCACCTTCTGGGTGCGGCCCTCCAGCCAGTTGGCGACCCAATTGACTGTGTGGGTGTTGACACCACAGTCCCCCAGTTTCTTGATGAGAACAGGGTGAGAGACAGTGTCGAAACCCTTCTGGAAGTCCAGGAAGACTATGTCCACTGCTACCCCTGCATCTAATGATTTGGTGATCTGATCGTAAAAAGCCACCAGGTTGGTCTGGCAGGACATGCTGCTGATGAACCCACATTGGTTGCCTCTAAGCATGCAGTCCCCAGCTGGCCCATCGTGGATGTCTGCCAGAATAATTTTCTCAAACAGCTTGCCTAGGATTGAGGTAAGACTAACTAGTCTATGATTTCCTGGGTTCTCCTTCTTCCCCTTTTTGAAGATGGAAACCACGCTGGCCCTCTGCCAGTCCTCCGACACCACACCAGAGCACCACGAGTGCTCGTAAAGCCGTGCCAGGGGTCCTGCAATGACCTCAGCCAATTCCTTTAGAACTCTAGGTTAGAGATCATCCGGACCGGCTGACTTGAATACGTCCAGTCCCTCCAGAAGTTCCCTAACTAGTTCCTCACTAACCCTTGGCCCAGTTGTGCCTCCCCTGGGGCCCGAGGGGGGCCCAGCAGGGAGGTGACTGTTCTGGTCCCTACTTAGGAAGATGGAGGCAAAGAAATTGTTAAACATGTTAGGTTTGTCGTCTGGTGTGACGACCAAATTTCCCAACGTGTCCTGCAGGGGCCCCACATTACCCGGAACCTTCTTTTTCCCCCCTGTGTATTTAAAGAAGGACTTCATATTGTCCTTAAATCGGGGAAGCTAGTCCTAATTCCATCACTGCCCTCAATGCTCGAAGCTAGTCAGACTGGTATATCCTGTGCACAGGACCCCCTTCTTCTATAGTGGGGGGGGAGAGGAGGGAGTCCTCTGCTCAGGACCTCTTGAGTGTATACTGACAACATTTTATAGAAGCAGGACATTGGCTACTGTAGCTCCTCTGCTTCATCTGTGGCAAGTTAGGACGTTAGGTCTGTGTTGTGTCAGGGCAAAGGGTAGAGTTTAGACTATGATTGCATGGGATGGTTTGGATAGGGGTGATCCTGCCTCAGGCAAGGGGTTGGGCTAGATCAGTGTTTCTCAACCCAGGGGTCACAATCCAGAAGTGGGTTGCAAGAATATATGAAAGGGTTGTGAACAAACTTTAAGAATGGATCAACAAAATGGGTTCTCCTTTAATGGAGAAAAAATGTGGGAAACCGCGGCGTTTCCCTTGCAGGTTGGCAAAGTTCCAGCCTGCAAGAGGCTGCTTGATCCCCACCATGCTCCCCCCTCCACACCCCACATGTCCACCCCTTGCCTCACACACTGGGGGGCTGGGACTAGAGGCAGCGGGTCGGGAGTGAGCAGCACTGGATTGGGAGTGGCCATCGATGTTTACAAATGGGTCCTGGTACAAAAAAAGGTTGAGAACCACGGGACTAATGACCCCTGAGGTCCCTTCCAGCCCTACTTCTCTATGACTTAGTGCCAAATACAGGCTGCTAGAGATATATTCTTTATTCACATCTGTCTTAACAATGGATCAGACAGGATAGCACAGAATGGCACGTAAGTAAGTACAACCTTCCCACCTCCCTCATTATGAATGCTGGAGTACCTTAGGCTTCAGTTGAACAGGATATGTATCCCTGGTTCTGCCATCAGTAACGCTAACCTAGATGCCCCAACAGAGTCCTTTAATTGAAATAAAGAACACTGCATCAGCTCTACTTGCATCATTTTCAAACAAGAAGTTACATGCATGCAAACAGTGGCCTGTCTACACTAGGAGGGTGGACTTGTGTAAGCAGGGTGGTTTCTAATACAATAATGGCAAATCCACTTTAAACAGCATTTGCCATGAACTGGCTGCAGAACAACCGGGTCGTAAGGGGGGTTATAAACTAAACAGACGACATTAATCACACCAGGCTTTTCCCATCACTGCTTACACAACTTCAGTCTACTAGAAACCATTATTGCTCCCAGCAAAGCAATTTTGAGACAAAAAGCCTTGTATGCTTTTATTTTACCACCCTGTTTGAGAGCCTAATATCTTTATGATCATTTACCCCAATCAAAAAGAGTATGCAAATACACTTACAACAAAACAAGGGTGGCCTCTATTTGCATTCATGTTTTTCAGTTTATCCTTAAGTATGCAAAGCCAATGCCACTTATACATGAAGTTCAGAAAGAAATCACAGACTGCAGATTCCAGTGGGCTAAGGATGTCTGCATCTCTGATGTAGTTAACTATAAAGTGCAAATCTACCCTGCCTTCTCCCAAAGGATTTCATCCAATGGACTACTGCCTCCTTCAATCATTTTTACTTCCTGCACCAAACAGATTGATGCTAACATGAAACATTGATTTAGATGGGTCTGCAACCATAGATCTTTTGTTCGGTGATCTCATAAGCTAAGCTTAGTGGACAGAAGACCTAAAATAAATACTTCATTGCTCCAAGCAATGCTTACTCTTTTCTTGATGTGGGGGTCTTCACTGCAGGCTGCTTCTCATGAGAAATCCAAACTCACTGCAACTACAGCTAGGTTACTGCCAATACCCAGGATGGCTTGTCGAGAGCTAACTCAGGTATCTCTGTGAATTAATATTGAGCAAGTGCCTTAGGCTGCTATGACAGGGCAGCTGCAGGTGCAGGGTGCTGCTCAAATTCTAGCTATGCATGGACATAAAATGCTCCATGGGACTTTGTACAGCAGGATGGGCGTAAGCATCTTGGCCAACTTCCAGCCGAACAACAGCGCTGTGCCTTTCCCAATCACTCCTGCCGTTTCAGTCAAAGCTTTCTCTTTGTACATGTATATGTAGCAAGAAAAGCATGCTGGGATCCTGTAGCCAGGAAAGTGGTGGGAAAAGGAAAGAACGTTAAATCATGTGGACTATTCCCTTTGTGTTTGGCTCACACCCCTCTCACTGAGTTAGCATGTTGCAAGTCAAAAGTTTCTCAAAAGAGAATCTCTACATGCTTCAGTGCTTGAATGAAAATCATATGAGCAAGAGAAACAGGTCTTCCGCCTGTTCACGTCATCAGAAACAGATCTACAGAAGAATGCTGTAATAGGAACAACATGGAGAACAAATACTAATCTTAACAAAAAACATGGTTATTCCAGGCAACTCTCACAGGTAACGCAAGAATACGATTGATTCTTATGTCTTTGTTCTACTCAAATCCTCCACAGAGCCCTGGCTATTTAGGCCCTGGGGTCTTTTTTTTTTCTTTTAAGTTTATGAATAGCAAGCTGCGTGCTTCAGAAGTGTGTGAAACGCGCACACATTCTCTGCGGTTTGGACAAGGAAGAGGAAGGAAGAAGCTCGAACTCCTTGGAGAATCCATGACGCAATCTGGAGCATTTATTTTTCATTGCACGTACCAGCAGACAGGAACAACAAGCAAGAACCAAGTGCTACAGGCACCTCAAAATAGCAACTGGTAGTGAAAGTTAATGAAAGAATATGCACCTGCCTCTGACCTGGGGAGAGATAACTTTCACTTCTTGCAGTTCATTCTAAAACAAGAGAAAACGTGTTGCCGTATATACTTTCTCACCACCCAGTCTGCTCCCCCCACACCAGAGGGTAGGAAAAACGTGTCTCCTGATTGTAGTGGTATAAGCCAGACGGCACTATCCATTTTGTACTGTTTACCTAACTTCAGGGCTCACATCAGACTGCGTATTCAGATCCTATCATCCCATACAAAGAAACCACACAATCAGACTTGCCAAGCGTCTCATGAGTCCTGTGGCATACGGGCATGCAAACCCTACCTCACATCCCTGAAGCCCCAGATGAATGTCACATTCTCAGTGAGGTTCTCGGAAAGCAGAGGGTATTGAGATGCAGATGGTCCTCCTGTTCACCACTCAGTCAACGCATCACCTGTTGAGTTGGGAGTTGGCAGCCTCTGTGCTTTCCCCTTCTGCTCCCTCTTGGCACAGGCTCCCAGCTCCCAGGTGTGTGCAGCACCCCCAGAGAATATGGCAAGCACTCAATAGGCACAAGGAGAGGAAAAGGGAGGGGAAGGCAGGGAGGGACAGGAAGGTGAGAAAGCAGAGGAGATGCATGGAGACTGAAGCAGAACTATGAGTGGGACTGGAGCTTTTGGAGAAAGACTAGGGAAGGCCAGGAGTTTGTGGTGGATTATCAAGTCTTATCAGGAACAGAGAAGGGGTCACAAATCAAAGGAACAAAATGGTGCCAGAGCAGGGATGGACAAAATGCAGCCTGCAGGCCGAATCCAGCCCACCAACAGACTTTAGCTGGCCCAAGGCAAGTCCCTTGGCCCTGCCCAGCCCAGGTGTGGGGGGCAGCCTGAGCTATGGCTTGGGCAGTTGGTCCTGCTGCCCCTGAGAGCACAGCAGGGCTGGGGCAGCGTAGTAGCCAGACTCCACTTCCCAGCCGCCCTGACAGTGGCTCCTTCTGGCTGCCACTGTTGCCACCGTCACCAGACCCAGCCTCACTGCCCATTGTCGGGGTGCTGGATGGAGTGGGCAGACAGGCAGGTGGGGTCTCCATGGAGACCAGCCCGGGACCCCCACAAGCAGGCACGCTCGAGTGGCGTCCAAGAGGACAGGCAAGCAGGGGCAGGTGTTGCAGGACGGTGACAGTGCGAGAAGCGGATCATGGCTCTGCTTCAGGCTCCAACCTGGTGCTCACACGACCTCATAATCTTGGCCCCAGTCCCAGCCCTGGTTGTCCCACTCCTGGACACTGTCCCTTGCCTACCCATGGCCTCATCACAACTGCCCAGCTGAGTTCACCCTGCCTGCAGGAGACCTGGGCCAATCTCCGTGGAGACCCTTCCCTCCCAGACCAGTATAGTTATCTACCACTTAGGGAATTTTGGTGAGCTGGTATGGGCTGGGGGGAGGGGAGGGGAGGGGGGCGAGTGGTGCTGACCCGGCCCGCAACAGCTCACCAAAACTCTCAAAGTGGCTCTCCAAACTAAAGAACTGCACATCCCTGTGCTGGAGACTCATACATGGAAGACCCAGAACAGCTTCCCCTGGAATATGCACAGCTAAGTCTTGCCCCCTCTCACCTGCTGCTCATGGAAATAGTGCTCATAAGCGTGGTTAGGAATCCCTGCCCTCAACTGCAAACCAACAAAGCTGATACCTTTCAAAAGCATTACATTTCCTCGTGTGAAAATAAAGCCCAGAATGTATGCCTATATGCAAATTATTCCTGACTCTGCAAAGCAGCTCACCTCCAAAGTCATACAGTACGACAAAAAGGACAGCTAAGCAAGAGATCTGTAAAAACCCATGCGCTGTGATTTTCTTAAACAGGCTCATTAGCTATGAACAGGATCTCTGCAATCAGCATCACAAAGCAAGTATGGCCATATGTTACTGTAATTTATAATCCAACCAAGCCTTCAACAGATCGATAAACTGCACTAAGCAACCTGCCGTACAGGCCAGCTTTCATCACTATTGCAGTGTGCTTTGTGCCTAGACACCGTGATCTGGCGGACAGAGCACACAACCAACAGCCAGCGACTCTGTGGACATATCTACATATGCAGTTTATGCCACTAAATTTACTCAGGTGCAATTTGCACCAAAGTAAAATAATCTGGGCACAGCTGATAGCAGAGTAAATTAGTCTAATGTGACCTTATAGTAGTGCATGTGTAGACAGCAATACTTTACTGCAGAGCAAATTAATCTACTCCGCAGTAGAGTGCATGTGTAGATGCGACCCATGAATGATAAATCCTCAGCCTTTTTTGAAGCTATGCAGACTCATATGAATATATACATACATACATACTTACCTTCATTTTGCAGAATATTAAACCCATATTCTTGAGGGGACTCCAGCTTCCAAGATCAATCTTCTGTAGGAGACCCCTGACTTTTCTCAATAGTTATATTATATTGTATGTACTGTTTTCTGCATGGGTCATTTCTAAAATAGGGGAAGTTAGGTTAAGACATTTACACTCAACTAAAACACTACATTGAAAACAGACCGAAAAATCCAAATGCTTACTGATGATGTTGTTTGGAAACATTTAGTAAAGATAAATGATCAAGCCCTAAGATAATCTATCTTTACTAAATGTTACATACATCTCCCTATCAGTTATTTATTGCGTTGTCATTTTAAAACTCTCCAGTCAGAATACTATTCTATTTCCAACCAGTCTGTAGCCATGAAACTGAGTAATGTTAAAATGGGGACGGAGGGAAGGGGGAAGAGTCCCAAAAAAACAGAAGAAGAAAAAAAGAAGTACAGGCAGAAGTTAAATAGGGATTTTGGGAGACTACCGGGGGAAAAAAAGATATGCAAAAAGATCGAAGTAAATACCGAGAGAGAGAGAAGGGGCCTTTTTTCCAGTGAGAACGAGTCAATGCTTGGCTGCTGAATTCAGAGGATCTATTTGCAGCCACCATACATGTATTTCCAACCTTCAGATTATAAAACTGTCAAAAGCAAGTATTTTATTTCAGCACACTTTTTTGACTGCGGACATGTATTTTGTCAATGTCAGTACTGCTTAAATTAATATGCAATTTTTCTTCAATTCCCAACAGATCAATAGTGACTACACATGTGATACTAACTGCTGTTATGGCACTATAGCAGTATTCGCATTCTGAATCCTGTCTTAATGTGATAGGATTTCAATAGGAGCTGTGTGTTCCCTGCAGCAATGAAAAGGGAAAAAAAAAAAAACAAAGAAAAATCAGGAATAATGTGTCCAAGAAGAAGCCAGCATGGAAGAACTAGGCAACAC
>NW_017728911.1:31744394-31760794 GCF_001723895.1 Crocodylus porosus | reverse complement strand
GGGGGGAAATCTAATCAAAGCAGGAAAAAAACACTCAAAGTATACCCAATACAATACCCACCATGACTCCCCTATTTTTGTCCTGTAGCATTTGCTGATGAGCTACAGTAGTTTGGATAACACAAAACAGGGATATCATAAAGTTTATCTAATAGACAGCAAGAATCAAGGTCAAAATCAAAGAAAAAGAGATAGCTGTGAAGTGGACCTAATTATCTTCTGAACTTGCGCCAGCTGGACTTTAGAACAGGGGTGTTCAGCCCCCAGACCACAGGCCAGATCCAGCCCCATGTAATCCAGCCCACTGGATTCCCCATGGCCTTGCACAGTAGACTGGGTGCACAGGGCAGCAGGGGCCTCAGGGCCCAGTCCCATGTGCAGTAGTGGTGTGAGGTCCATTGATCAGCTCCACGCCACCCACAGGGCCAAAATCTGAGTGCTGTTTTAGAGCATGAAAGAGTATCAAGCCATGATATTCTTAGATCACACGAAGGGATCTTGCACATTGGCAGTTCACCCTTAAACTGAAGGACTGCTATCCCATTTTTTCATAGTAGATTTACAGCATTTGTAATTAATTCACTGTGTCCTAATCTGTAAACGTTATGGATTTAAACAGGATGACACCAATCCATCCAGCTCTATTAATACTCTGGACAAGTTCTGCTGCACTCATTATAACACTATGACAATAAAATCCTCAAGATGCAAATGGAAGTCCAGATCTATATGTGCTTAAGAAAACAAGCTGTTTTCAATGGAGAATATTTTTGTTTGCTCAGTCTCTTAATGCAGCTCCTGTTTCACAGAAGAGAATCAAATTTGAACAATCAACAGCAAGTTATTTCTTCCATAATGTACTGGTTTGTATTTACATTTTAGCCTCTGGCACATCACAAGGTTTGTTCATATTTTGCCTTTATTTAAAAAAACAAAATGTACAAAAGACAGTGGCTCAGGTTTGACATGGTAATTTCCTATTAAAACAAGTTGAATTTAACTAGCATGTGCTTGAAACCACTTCTTGTTTTTTTTCTTTCTTTCTCAAGAGACCTCACACTAATCTTTCATCTTTATCAGGCTGAACTCAGAGCTGGTAAACAGGGCTTCAAAGGAGTGTTATCAAGCCAAGTTGTACATCTAATATGTCTATGTAGCAGGAACCTAAAAATACAAATGCATAGTATTAGAGCTCACTTTCACCATATTCTAAAGGAATTTCAGACAGCATACCTGGGTTCAGAAAGGAATTATGCAAATGCATGTGTAACATGCCCACTAGGGTCTATTAAATACAACAGTCAGTGATCTAACCTCAGGTTATGAAATACCTACACCTATAACTGCAAGTGACTAGGAGGGTTGGTTGGAGAAGGGATGGATCAGTTCAAACATAACACCTTTCTTTATTCTTCTTCTAGAGGAGCTACTGCTGGCCACTGTTAGAGACAGGAGATACTGGTCTAGATTTAGAATAACAGAAAATGAGGGTTGAAAGAGGCCTCGGGAGGTCACATCTAGTCCAACCCCTGCTCAAAGCAGGAGCATCCTCAATTAGACCATCCCAGCCAAAGCTTTGTCCAGCGAGGTTTTAAAAATCTCCAAGGATGGAGAATCAACCACTTATCTGAGCAACCTGTTCCAGTGTTTTACCACCCTCCTAGCAAGAATTTTTTTCCCTAACATCTAACCTAAACTTGCCTTGCTGCGACTTGAAACTGTTCCTCCTTGTTCTGTCGTCTCCATTCACTGAGAACAGTCCAGCTCCATCCTCTTTGGAACCCTCTTGAAGGCTGCTATTAAATCCCCTCTCAGTCTTCTCTTCTCTAGACTAAATAACCCCACTTCCCTCTCATAAGTCATGTGCTCCAGCCCCCTCAACATTTTTGTTGCCCTCTACTGGACTCTCTCCAATTTGTCCACATCCTTTCTGCACTGGAGGACCCAAAACTGAACACAGTACTCACCTCCAGCCTCACCAGTGCTGAATAGAAGTGAATAATCACTTCCCATGACCTGCTGGCAACACTCCCACCAATGCAGCCCAGTATGCTGTTAGCCTTCATGGCAACAAGGGCACACTGCTGGATCATATCCAGCTCACCATCCACTGTAACCCCCCAGGCCCTTTTTTGCAAAGCTGTTACTTAGTCAGTCAGTCTCCAGCTTGTACCAGTGCATAGGATTGTTCTGTCCTAACTGCAGGACTTTGCACTTGTCCTTGTTGAACTTCATGAGATTTCTTTTGGCCCAAACCTCCCATTTGTCCAAACTCTACCTTCAAGCATATCTACTACTCCCCCCAGCTTAGTGTCATTTGCAAACTTGCTGTCAGTGCACTTTATGCCATCTTCCAGGTCGCTGATGAAAACGTTGAACAAAACCAGCCACCAGACCAACCCCTGGAGCACTCCTCTTGATACCAGCTGCCAATCAGACATCAAGCCATTGATTACTACCCTCTGAGCCCAATGCTCCCGCCAGTTTTCCATCCACCTTACAGGCCATTCATCCAGCCTGCAATTCCTTAGCTTGCCTGTGAAAACGTTGTGGGAGACTGTGTCATGTTCTCAGGTTAGCATAAATTCTACACAACCTAGCTAGTAACCTAACTGCAAACTCCACAAAAGCAGAGGCAGTAGCTCTGTGGCATGGGGATACCACCTTTTTTTTTTTTTTTACTTCCATTGGTATTTGTAATACAGATTTTCTTGTCAACCTGCATTTCCCTTTCAGATCAGTTATGTCATCTGGTTTGCATCATGCTCTGAGAAACAAAGTATTTCCTGGTAGCAGAAGCATTAACTGAAAATCTACAGGCTGTCCTTGACTTACAACGTTTCGAGTTACAATGTTTCGCACTTACAGCATTTATAAATTGACACCCTGTTTCAACTTTCTGATGTCAGTTTCGACTTTACAACACTTGATGTGATGCCACAAGTTTGCTGTGTCACCCATCTCCTTGGGGATCATCTGTCCAAACTTCCTTGGACACTTTCTTTAAGAAAGCAGACAAGACTCCAGAAAATCCTGCAGCCAAGAGTCCTTCGAAAAGTCCAACCAAAAGCCTTTCAAAAAAGTCCACCAAAGTGACCTCAAAGAAAGTCCTTTCAAATCGATATGATTGCTATTTACAATATAAATACATTAATGTAGTTATATTACTTACCTATAATTGAGCGAGTATAAAATTCTGTAGTATTTTGGGTGAAAATAGGGCATCAGGCCTTGGTTCAGGAGCCAGTCCCCCACTTATAACATTGTTTCTTATGAGAAAATTGGTTCTGAGTTGCAACGTTTCAACCCACGACACTGCTTTCAAGAACCAATTATGTCGTAAGTCGGAGGACTAACCATATACAGTTTTCTGAGGAAAGAACTTAAAAATTCACATGCCAATAAGAACCCGCTTAAGTTGCATTCTAAACCATTTCCAGTAAAATCATCTAGAAGAAAAGAGGTAAACGAATAGTACGGAATATATAAGCCATGAGCCATTGACCATTTATGACATTTAAAGGTTATCTATTGCTTTAAAAAACAAAACAAAACACACATTTCTGAAATCCCTGTCGTTATCACATTCAGTCCACCCATTCATTGCATGAATTTTTACAGAGGATATTAACTGGCAGGGCTATTGCATGTGGATATTTTATTCTTAAAGAAAAGTAGATTCATTCTGGACTTGTTACTTCATTTTGGACGTCAAACAAATACCCCAGAATAAAGAACTGTGCCAGTCACGGTGTATACAGCATTACAGGCTTCCCTCGCTTTATGCAGGTTCTGTATGTGTGAATTCACTCTTACACAATAACCGTTTTTATACCAAAAATGTGTTATATGCAAGATAAATTCACTCTTCTGCAAGCAGCATGGTGGAAGTCCTCATTAACCTGCTCTGTGCAGTGTATTGTGGGAGCGACACACACTAAAATATAGTCTCCTGTGTGGATCTGTGCTCCTCACTCACTGTCTGCAACACGTGTTTCTGTAGTTGCCACCCCCTTTATGACAGTGCCCTGTGCTGGTGTGTACTGTCTGCCATTGGTGAGTACCAAAATTGTCTTGTAAAAGTGGTAGAAATGGGTCTGGGGGCCAGCAGAGTCAAGGTCTTGGAACATAACCTTATTCGTTACGTTATAAAGTCGGTTCCCTTTACATCAAGTGATGTGCCATTTTCCAGGAACGCACATACAGCATAAAGCAAGGGAAACCTGTATAATGTTCAGTTACAGTAGCAAGACAGACTGTTGGAGCACAGAGAGTAAGACCCCAAGGCTATTACACTCCTGGTTCTGGAGGTACAATGTGTGGAGCAAGCATAACAGGTCCCATTTTGCCACGACCAGGAAGAACAACTGAGCTTTATATACATTCTCAGTTCACCGCTATGTGGACAAGACCTAAAAAGAAGAGATCATCATGGTGCTGACCGGTTCAGGCTTGACAAAGCTAGCAAGAATTCTCATCTCCAAGTTGTTATTTTAAACCCAGTCCACATAGGTGTCATCCTTGGTTTCAGCTTCAGCATATAGTAATTTCGGACTACACTGACTCGCCTTCTCTCCTGTTAAAGATGATTCTTTTGGATAAGTTCTAAAGCACTGTGCACCTCTGCACACACTGTACCTAATGGGACATATAAACAGAATTTCAGGCCACAGTGACTCATCTGATATGACAGCCTGCTTCACATAGGCCTAAAATGAATTTGTCATATTTTTTGTAACTAACTGAGGAATATCTTTTCCAAAGATAACCAATCTTGATTTGAAAAAAAAAATCCAAGTAGTGGAGCCATATTTTTTTACATTGATCCATTTAAATATCCTCAGTTAATATTATATATCTTATTTCTGGTTATAACTTTGCTGTCTAGAATTGCTAGTCATTGGGTTATATTGTAAATGTCACAGATTCATAGATGTAGGGTTGGAAGAGACCTTATAGATCTTCTAGTTCAACCCCCTCCTGTGGGTAGGAGAGAAAACTGGGCTCAAATGACCCTAGCCAGGTAAACGCTGAGCCTCCTCTTAAAGACCCCCAGGGTAAAAGCCATCACAACTTCCCTTGGCCTATAGGTATGCTGCTGGTTCCTACTGCCCAAGTGCAGTACCCTGCACTTGTCAGTATTGAATCCCATTCTGTTTTCATTTCCCCACCCTTGCAACCTGTCCAGGTCCTGCTGTAATCTGTCCCTCCCTTCTAGCTTGCCTACCTCACTCCAAATCTTGGTGTCATCTGTGAATTTAAACAGGCTGCTTTTCACCCCGTTGTCCAAGTCGCTAATAAAGAAATTGAACAGTGCAGACCCAAGGACCAAGCCCTGGGGGACCCCACTGCCCACATCCCTTCAGGTTGAAAATGACCCGTCCACCACCCCTCTCTGGGTGCAGCCCTCCAGCCAATCTGCAATCCATCTGACTGTGTAGGCATCAATGCCACAGTCACCTAGGTTTTTAATGAGAATGGGGTTGGAGACCATGTCAAAGGCCTTGCTGAAGTCCAGAAAGACTACATCCACTGCAACACCTGCATCCAGTGATTTTGCGACTCATAGAGGCAGTCAGGTTGGTCTGACAGGACCTGCCCCTAATGAAACCGTGCTGGTTGCCCTTCAGCATCATCCTCACTGCTGGCCCATCACAGATGTGCTCCTTGATAATCTTCTCAAAGAGCTTCCCCAGGACTGAAGTAAGACTAACGGGCCTATAATTGCCCAGACCCTCCCTCTTCCCTTTTTTAAAGATGGGAACCACATTGGCCCTCTTTCAGTCATCCGGCACCTGGCCAGAGCACCACAAGTGCTTGTAAAGCCGTGCCAGGGGCCCCACGATAACTCCTGCCAATTCCCTCAACACCCTGGGGTGGAGAGCATCTGGACCTGCTGATTTGAACACATCCAGCCCCTCCAGAAGTTCTCTAACCCGGTCCTCCCTGACTCTAGGCCTGGAGGAGTTTCTCCCGAGTCCATCCTGAATCTCAGTAGGAGAGTCCCGGTCCCTGCACAAGAAAATAGAGGCAAAGAAATTGTTAAACAGGTCTGCTTTCTGGTGGTTGCACCACAGGAGACTGCCAAGCATATCCTGCAGGGGCCCCACATTATCCCAGGCCTTCTTCATTCTCCCTATGTATTTAAAAAAGGACTTCTTGTTATCCTTGATGCTAGCCCTCGTTTCATATCTGCCTTAGATTTGGTATGTTCCACAAGTTATTTTTTTTTCTTCGATCAAATCAGTCTCACTACAGCATAATTATATCTTCTCTTACAATGCTGCATGTCTTACAATGCTCTTCAGTGAACTCAATCTCAGTTTATTTCATCGGGCCTTTTAAGAGGTGCTACTCAGACTGAAATTTTGTTCTTGCAGAAATTCCTCCTGAATTTGAGGTATTGAGCTCTAAGAATGAAAAATTATGAAGCTCAGCATTATTTATGTCAGAAAAGATGTTCTTGGCACTGAACCGCGAGTCACAAGACCTGGCTTAAGAACAAAATATATCACATAAATCCAGTCTTAATTCTCACTTCAGCTGCTAAACAGCCTTACTTTAAGGCAAGGATACAAAACAAAACACTCAAGAGAATAAAGCCTGACACCCCATGTTTAATAGAGTTGCATCTACATCCCATTTTCTTATCATCTACCTGAAACAAAGATACTGCATCACCAATGCATTAAGATCTGGATGTTGTACCATTTCAAATCACAATGAACTGCTAGAAACAGGATTTTCTTAGCTAAAAGCGATCAGTATGCAAAAGTACATCTCCCAGGTAGAAAGTCCAGGACAGATTACATCATGTCCTCAAGAGGATATTTTACAACAGATCAATCAATGTCTACCGATCAAGTCCATTTTTCAATGTCACATCAGATTCACACATTCTGGAACAGATATGTAGATACAGATATAGATATAGAGATGCATGTGTTTGTGTTCCAGAATGTGTGAATTTGATGTGACATTGAAAAATGGACTTGATCGATATAAATTGATCGAGATACACACACACACACACGCCTACATGCATATAAAGATGAGGCCTATGCATGCCCAATAATTACAAAGTAGAGACAGAGCTTATTAACTGCAGGTTTTTATTCCTCGTGAATACCACAACCACACTACTTCCTCATAGTTCTTTGCATGAAAGCTTAGTCACTGCAGATTTAAAATCAAAACCTTTAGTGGATTTATCAGCCTTTCTAATGACTTTGGTTTTGCTCATACATTTCAGAATTATCCTTACTTTAGCTGCCTAGGTCTAGCAGACATTGACAAGAGCCAGCACGCTTACGCACAGTTCCCTTAATTTATGGAAGTGTGTTGGATGTAGATCAACTTTCCTTGCTCAATATTTATTCAGAAGGTGTCCAGTTTTGAAATAAGAACTGCATGCTCATTGCTAAATAGATTATAAGGTTGTCTGGTTTTAGTACAGAACAGGAGATATTTGCCCCTTCCTAGCTTTGCTCTTCTGAGAGATATAAGACGAATTAACTAATAATTAATATCACTGTGAAGTATCCTTGGTTGCCTGGTTGAAAGTTCCCAGTGTCTGTTATCTAAGACCAGAAAAGCTATCACAACTTTCTGAACTGATGGGGAAAAAGGTCCTGATCTAATAGCTGAGGAATACAAAATTAACTTTCAATGGGCTTTGAATCAGGGTCTTAGAGTACAATTTAAAGTGATCTGCAATGGAACAAATACAATAGAATTAGGGCCTGAAAAAACACACTCTATATTATTACAAGTACCACTGGTTACCGTGGGTAAGAATCGGCTCTAATAAGAACAACTAGAATCAATCCAAGGTGACTTATAAGCATCAGTCAAATTCAAAACTATTAGAGGTTTATGAAAAACAGGAACAAAAACCCTGGAACAAAGCCTAGTACTTAATAAGCATTAACAAGTACTCAGCTGGTTCTGCAGACACTTCTCTGTGGGAAATACGGGAAACAACAGTAATACATCTCATCTCTGTATCACTAAATCCAGGGAAGTATATACAGGGTCCGAGTAAGGTATACTTACTTTTTTTTTTCCCCCACCGAACCTGACAAATTCTTACGTCCACAAAGTAAATTAAGCATGGAAGCTTCATCCAAAGCCATGTCAGAGACCTTAGAAGAACAGACCTTACTAAATTTCTCCCACCAAAGTGTTTGATCTGCCATCCCACCCCATTCTTTCTTAACCCACTCAGTTCTCCAAAATAGACTATTGTCAACAGATTCACAGTAGACTGAGAATTACAGTAGCAAATCTAAGCTTAGGGAGCCATTTCCAGAGTCCCTTATAATAAATATTCTTACCTTCACCTGTTTAAAGCACAGGACTGTTAGCTCTTTCTTTTGATAGGACTGTGCTGTTATAAATAGGAGGGGAAGTAGTTCTCAAATAGTGAGGACTTAAATTGTCGGTGACATTTCTTAAATATTATCAAGAAAACTACTGGTAAAGAATGTGTTACTACAAGAAAGGTTAAACTGGTATGTTCAAAATGAGTGGGCCTGTGAGACTAGGAACCATCAATTTACTGACACAGCACACCCAAAAACTTCCACACATCTTCCCAATAGCCCAATAAAGATGGTGAACTGGCCAAGTGAGAAAGTGGCAGGCTGTGGAATAATAGCAGGAAGCCCTTGCAAGAGACAAGCAATTGCCCATCCCCATCATCACAGATGCAACACAGTAGAAGGAACAGAGCCTTGAAGAAGCATTTTGCCTCCCAGCACATCAACACCAACTCTACTTCTTGGTATTGGTTGTAGCATCTAATAAATCAGTACCGACATCTTGATAGTCCTCCATCGCCAGTGGGCAGGGGGAGGGACATCGTCATCCTGAAGTGTGCATACTAGTCCTGAACATGGCTTGATTGGTTCCACTTCCACACTTGGTCTCATCTCAGCCAATGCAGGAAAAGAAATAAGAGCAAATCCCATCCCACAGGAAGATGGGATGTACAGTGCACCAACCCTTGACTTAGAGGATAGGCAGTTTACATTCTTGTAAAGCCAAGACAAAAGCCCAGGGCTACCGCTGCTTTAGAATTTCATAAACAGCAGGAAACCCGTTCTTTCTTTCTTCTTTTTTTTTTTTCTGGTTGGGATCTTGCATCAGAGGGAGCTTACTGTGAAAGAGGCTTCCTTTTTTCAAGCTAGCAAAACAATAGAGGTTGTGCAAAATTAAAGCTCCTAGATAATGTAACATTTCAACTTCCTTATTATAATTCAGACTACATGTTCACTTTGTAAGAACAGACACCTCATGGCTGCAAATGCTTCCCAGCAAGGAAAGGATATGAATAAGATATTCCTTCTTTCCCTCAGCCAGAAAAATAAAATCAAAGCAGATCTCAAAGCCTAGGTTACAACTATTTTTTTTCTTTTAAATCAACAATGCAGCGACTCACTTTTGTGGGAATAAAAAGGAATTTAACCCAAGGACCCTATGCAATGGCAGATTAAGGTGATGCCCACAGTTAATCACAAAGAAAACCCATCTCCAGACTGCCTAGATCAAACCATCAACATGCCCTACCCAAGCTACAAGTAGAAAGCATTATAGACTATTTTAAAATAAGGGTCACCAGCAAAAATCCAAGGCTACAATATTACCATCTGTTCCCCGGGCCAAAGGTTGGCATACAGTACATCCCCTCTGCCCACGCGAGGTGTTTGCTCGTGTCTTGAACATGAGATGTCCGGAAATTTGCAAGACCATACTGAGTTTGTATTGGAACGCTGCCAATTCGGTAAAAAAAACAACACAAAACAAAACCTTGCATCCCTTAAGACTTCAGGTTTTCAGACTGAGCGACTGAAGTCGGCAAGACACATGTATTCAACACCTTTCAACGTAGGTCCTAATTCAGCAAAGAGAGAGAACAACTGGGCAAGAGGCAGCCAGTATTTACAAAATAATGATCCTGTCAATGTGAAAGTCCTCCAAAACAAAACCTTCCCAAACAGATATTTGCTTTTTATTTTAAAACACGGTAAGGTCACATATTGATTTTTTTTTTGTACCTTGATCACTGCACTGTTTGGTGTTGCTTGTTTTCTGCTTAGTCATAAAACGAGTGTTTCTTCAACTGTGAAATGATGCCTCTCCAAGACTATTTAACAGCACTCTGTCTTTTGCAGCACCAGGTTATGAAGGCCAAACTATCATTTTAAGAACACACATCACTAACTGCTTGAAAACAAGTTCATTTTGTAATATGTATTTGAAAATTAAAGCTCTGGATATTTGAATGTGTAACCTCAACTGCCTATATTTGTTTTCGATAGAGATGCAAATAATGGCATAACTCAAACCTCTTAGTTCCACATCCAGATATGCAATTATCCTCAGGTTATCATGGAAGCACAGCTGGCACCTGATCCACAAGCAACACAATATTATCGGAGATGTTTACATGCACAGGTTAATTAGGATCATAGGAAAACTGGGCTGAAAGGACCTCAGGAGATCATCTAGTCCAGCCGCCTGTTCAAGGAAGGACCATCCCTGAATACACTATCCCAGTCAAGTATTTGTCTAACCTGTTCTCCAAAGTTTCCAGGGGTGGAGATTGCACATCTTCTCTAGGCACCTGTTCCAATGCTTCACCACTCTCACGGTCAGACAATTCTGACTCTCCAACCTAAATTTCCTGTGCTGCAGCTTGAAGCCATTGATCCTATTCATGTTTACTGCAGTCACAGAGAATAGACTAGTTCCATCGTCTTTATAAACTGCCCTTTGAATTTGTATTTGAAGACTGTTATCAGATCCCACCCTCAGTTTTCACTTCTCCAGACTAACTAACCCTGGTCCTTTAAGCCTTTGTGCTCTTCTAAAATAATGTAAAACTTTTCTTCACACCAGAATGAATTTCACCCCTGCAAGCATGGGGCTTGCTCTCTTTACTCTAGCAGCTAATCTCCAACTGTAAGAAAATAGGAAAGGAGCACAAAACAGTGGCATGCTCCCCATGTAGTTTCCATATTTTGTGATTCTCAGCCAGGGTGCCCATCAATATTAGCAATCTTAGGTGGGCAAACACCTACAAATGATTCATAGATGTCAGTGTCGGAAGGGACCTCAGTAGGTCATCGAGTTCAACCCCCTGCCCTGGGCAGGAAAGAGTGATGGGGTCAGACGACCCCAATGAGGGGCTTGTCCAGTCTCCTCTTAAAGACCCCAAGGGTAGGGGCGAGCACCACCTCCCTTAGAAGCTGTTTCCAGACTCTGGTGACCCTTACCATAAAGAAGTTCTTCCTGATGTCCAACCTAAACCTGCTCTCCATCAGTTTGTGGCCATTGTTCCTAGTTACTCCAGGGGTGCCCTAGTAAATATATCATCTCCTATTCCCTGCTGCCCTCCCCTGATGAATTGATCAGCAGCCATGAGATCACCTCTCAGCCTTCTCTTGCGAAGTCTGAAGAGATCTAGGTCCCACAGTCTCTCCTCGTAGGACCATACGAGTGGCCTCCTCTGAACCGTCTTAGGGTTATCCGCATCCTTCTTGAAGTGTGGCACCCAAAACTGGATGCAGCACTCCAACTGCAGCCTGACCAGTGCCACATAAAGGGGAAGCATCACCTCCCTGGACCTGTTTGTCATGCATCTGCTAATGCATGATAAAGTGGAGTTAGCCTTACTGATCATTTCGTCACACTGATGAGTACAAGGATTTCAAATAGAAATCCATTATAGTATCAAAAACAGTTTGTTCTGCTGTGGTCTCCGATTCTTCCTTGCAACAGAAGAATTGCTTTATTGTTTGTCTGGATGTACAGCACAGCAGACAGAAGTTAATCTCCATGAATATTACAGGAATCTTTTTTTTTTTTTTAAACTTGGCTGTCACTTGTATTTTACTTGATGTTTTTGTCTCGAGTCATAAGTTTGCAAAATTAAGAAAATAACCACTCCCAATTTAAAAAAGAAACAAACCAAAAATCCCTTTCAATCAATTCTTCTAAGACATATTTTTAATGGTAATAAGAGATTCTGTTTCTGGAAACATTTAGTAATTCCAGCAAATTACCTAGGCATAAATAAGCATGGATTTCTGGCAAAACAGTGCATCTACATAGTTAATCCCAATATAATGGCAATGATGCAAGACAGATCTGCATTTCAACAGAGAGGTAGTATCATAACAAGGACAGGCACATCTGAGCTGACTCCAAACCATTTGGCTCAAAGAAATTTAGCAGTTCAGATGCAGTAGTGTGGACTCCAGAACAGGGCAGCTGCCTGCGAGAGAAACAGGGTTTCCTGCAGGCCTGCCACAGCAGTAAGTTTGGGCTTGCCTACCCATGCTGTGGTCACACCTACCACGCATAACACAGACAAAAACCTGTAACTTGCTGGTTTCCCAAATATAAAACCAGGCCATCAATTTTATTTTTTAGATGTTTTCCTTCAGTAAAGTTTTCTTTGGTACTGGGCACTGATAAAAATGTGACCCTTCAAAAAAAAAAAAAAAAACCCTAGAAAGTAACTATTGGACATGATTCAGATATTTGTAAAAATATTGTTAGGGGCCAAACATGCAAAGCAGTCCTTATCCAAAGCAATGAAGGCAGCATTGGAAGGTAGGCCTGCCTAGGGAATACAGGTTCAAAACCTGGATCAACAGTTCCCAATTTGTGGCCCTTAAAGCCACAGTAAATTTTGATTTTTGCCAATAAAAGTTTGGTTTTAAGCATACATCATGGTCCAAGAGAAATGCTGAAGGCTGATGATGGTAGTTCACTCATCTAAGAATTTTGGGAAAGTAGGTCCTAGATTATTTTTAAAAAAAAAAGGAAGGATAATATAGTGCAGCCTGAAAAAAATAGTTTATTTTATATTACTTTGAATGTGAATAAATGAAACTACTGTTGCGTAAGGTCAATTTTTTATCAGATTCTCTTCCTAAGGCTTCTGCACTTAAATCCCACCCTAGAAACACGTGTTCACAGGCCTAGTCCCACGAAGAATGTCCCCATATATGAGATGTCCGCAGTTCAGGGGGCCAATGAAATCCCCAATTCCAAAATCCACAGATTCTCCAGATCAGAGGTTTTATTTCAGTTCCACTGATTTTAAACAACATCTATGCAATTATATTATATAACAGCAGCAAACATGGGTGGATCTAAGGTGGGGTGCAGATGTTGTGTTGCATCATCACATGCAACATAACATTTTTTCCTCCGGGTAAAAGAAACTAGAAGCTTGACTACTAATGGCTAGAGGCCTAGGGTTATATTGTCCCATTTAAGATCAAAGGAAAAACAGATATGATTTCATCAGAATGTGCATTAATTTGCTATATCTACATGATGTATTAAAAACATGCTAAACCAGGGGAAAAAATCATCAAAAGTTGTTGTTACTTTAGTCCTGAAGTCATCAGAATTAAACGTACATCTCTTTCAGATACATAAAGAGAAAATCAGCTCCCTGTGCATCCCTTGCTTCACAGAAATTTATTTTCTCAGGTGAGTTAATGATTTTAGATTGGACAGTCACAGGTCTGTAAAATAGAAGGTGGATTACCAGAAGCAGCTAACACAGCAGCTAATTGCAAAAGAAAGAATAACTTGGTTAGTTGAACATTAAGGCTATTAAAAAGGAAAGAGGGTCATTACCACCTGTGGAATGAAGAATTTAGATGGAATCAGGTTGATTACCATGAGCCATGAAGTCAGTTAACTCGCTTGCTGCTGCCATTGCCAGACAGTTTACTTTAAACCTTGGGGGTGGTACACTGCACCCCCTTGCATCCACCCCTGGCACCAAATAGGAGGAAAACGGGATGGTGGAAGAGGTGGCAGGACACACCAGCCCAAGCACAAGAAAACCAGGGGCAGCTTTCCAATCAAAACAAGAAAGAAGCAGTTTATGAGTGTTGAAGCATGTTTTATCCTCCGGTAAACCAAGCAGTCTTGAATAAAAGCGGGCTAACCAGACTACCACAAAGCTACTACCAAGAAAGAGAGAGTGTAACTACACTTGGCACGGATGGAAAAGAACCCAGAGACGGCAGTAGCAAATGTCCATGGCTACAATGCTACCAGCTGCCCACCCTCTAAGGCAAAGATAAGCATACAGTGGGCACATCTACATGTGCGCTTTAATGTGCAGTAGCCTATTTTACTGCACATTAAAGCATTTCATAAAACACCGTGCAAATCTGCTACTGTGTACTCAAATAGTCTGCTGTACATTAAGCATCGCTAAAGAAGCATGTGCTCTTCCTAGGGTGCATTAGGGCAGCTGAACGCACATTTTAATACCTCACGTTGGCGGTACTCAATTTAATGTGCATTAGGAAAAGTACATTCAAGTGCCTGTGTAAATGTGCCCGGTATGTCTGCTCATGTGAGGTTTTGCCTGCATCCTGAAAATAGGACATGCTAAAACTTGTGTGGCAAGCTAAGCTCAGGTTGCCACACAAGGCTGAGCTGTAGAGACTGATAAATCCTGACAAACAACTAAGCAAACAGTAGCTCAAACCACGCTGAAGTTGTCGAGGCTTAAAGGTTGTTCCCACCCTCCCACCACCTCCTGTCCTTAGCTCAGCTTTCAAATGCCATGTACAAAGTTACTTTTTAGAGGAGGACAGGGGAAGGTCAGGCAGGGTGGAATGACTGTATTACAGACAAAGGGCATTGCTTCTCTCAAACTTCTGTTCATACCCAGGCTGTACTGAGGACAAAGTTTCCCAGATCCCAAAGGCAATGGCAAGTTCCCATTGTTTTTAAACCTTCAAACCCCAAAGCAGCAATCTTATGTCTTGTCCAAACAAGTACATTTGATGTAATTGTGTGTCAAGTATGGGAAATTTCGTCAGTTCAATTATTGGAAACCAGTTGCTTATATTGCCAAATGTGAAAGGCACTGGAAAAAACCTAACACTGACTCTATTCCAGGTAGAGCGATAATTACTTTGACTGCCCGGAGAGGCAATGCTACTAATCCTCTCTCAACGCACGGTTCATTGGTCAAAGAGGGGAAGATTTTTAAGTACCACTCAGGTGGCAAACTTTTACTGATAGTGAGAGACATGAGGGATTTAAGTTATATGTGTGCTTTCTCTAGACAGGTTAATCACCAGTGTCTTATCTTAACATGAAGATCCTACAGCTTCTCTCTCACCATAAAATAAAATAAAATAAAATTTTAGACACCAGAAATGTTTTGAGGATCCTGGGTGAGGAGGGGGGAAACGATCCCCACCCCGCTTATATTCCAAGTGTTATTAATTCTCACAGGTCTTGAAAATATTAAGGGCTATTGCACTTACATTCACAGCCCATTTTAATGTCTTCTAACATGAACTTTCTTGTACTAATTGCCCTAAAATGAAAAACAACAGTGGCAGCACAACTCATTTATGCACTTTGACACCCAGGCCACCCATTCATACTGATATCAGATTCTCAGAGAGGAAAAAAGTCACCCAAGGCAGGTATCTCACAAATACACTGCAATATAACGTAAACAGCCAAGGCAGACATATCTATTTCCTGCAGGAAATTGCCTTACTACACACAGGATTCAATAAGCAATTGGCATTAATTAAAATAAGGGCACCCCTAACTCCCCTGACTTCAGTGTTACATTGAGGACGTATCTGAAAAAAGTTAAGCCATTTCTATTGAGGAGGGGTAGAGAAAGATTCAGAAAATGACAGTCTTTTGATGGCTCGTTTTTGGGGAGGCTTTTGGGTTTTAACTGGAGAAACAGCACTTGTGCCACTAAATATGCTTTGAAAACAACTTTGTTCTTGCATATACCTGTGCCAAAACTTCTATTTGGATGCAAACTAGGCCTGACGTGAACCAAAAGCGCCACTTCCAAACACACACGCAACACCCACGTTATTTCACGCGCTTTGCTCTTGCGGACGAGGACTTTTGCCACGCGCCCGTGGGAATTTTCGCTCGCGTCACCAGTACCAGCAACATGGTCCGTGGCCCAGCTGAGAAACAATCGGGCATCTCTAAGAGCTTCAAACCAGAGCGCTGAACGGCTCAAGAAGCCAAGCTTCATCCCAGGGTCCCTCAGGCGGGCGCCTACCGCGCAGCAAAACACGGGCCACGTTCAGGGAGCGGCGGAAAGGTGGGTTTCCCCCCAGCCCCATACAAACGCCCTTCCAGTATTTTTCTCTGGGAAAGCCGGACCTGGCAGCGCGGGCGCGGGACAAGTCGGGCGCTCAACCCCGCGCCTGGGCTGAGATGTGGTGAAGCTGCCAGGCCTTGCTGGCACCCGGTTACTCCTCAGCCCACGGGAGGAAGAGAAAGCAGGCAGCGGGGCTCGCTGCATGTACCCAGCAAAGCGTGCGGAGCTCCGCCGCCCGGCCCGCCTCACACGGGTCGCAGCC
>NW_017728911.1:31708660-31743687 GCF_001723895.1 Crocodylus porosus | reverse complement strand
ATAATATTAATAGTAACGACCACAGCAGCAATAGTGATAATCACCCCCACATTAATAATCCGGGGAATAATAGTAATAATAACAATCACAACAGCAGCAATAATATTGTGATTGTTATTATACTATTATTCCTAGGATTATTAATGTGTGGGGTGATTATTACTATTGCTGCTGTGGTTGTTAATATTATTGCTGCTGTTGTGATTGTTATTATTATGAGCATTTCAAGTACAAAGAATGGCACTTATGAGGCTTATAAATTGACACCTCGTTTTGGCTTTCTGACGTCCATTTCAACTTTATGATGCTTGATCTGACGCAATGCCACGCCAATGAGCAAGCTCGCTGCATCACCATGTCCCTGGAGAACATCTGTCCAAACTTCCTTGAACACTTTCTTTAAGAAAGTAGACGAGACTCCAGAAAAACCCGCAGCCAGGACTCCTGAGAAGACTCCAGCCAAGAGCCCTTCAAAAAGTCCAACCAAAAGCCTTTTGAAAAGTCCAGCAAAATCACCTCAAAGAAGTCCTTTCAAATCAATATGATTGCTATCTACAATATAGATATATTAATGTAGCTATATTGCTCATCTATAAGTAATTGAGAACAAAATTCGGGGATATTTGGGGTGAAAATAGGGTATCAGGCCTCGGTTCAGGAACCAATCCCCCATTTATTACATTGTTTCTTACGAGAAAATTGGTTCTGAGTTGCAACCTTTCGACTTAAGACGCTGTTTTCAGGAACAGATTGTCTCGTAAGTCCGAGGATTGCCTGTATTACTGCTGTTATTACTATCGCTATTAATGCTAGTATTATTGCTGCTGCTATTGTTATTACTATTATTACTGCTGTTATTGCTATTACTATTGTTACTATGGTTGTGCTTACTACTATTACTGCTGTTGTCATTATTACTAGTATTACTACTGTTGTTATTGTTCTTACAGCTAGTCCTCAAGTAACGTCATAGTTACGTTCTTGAAAAATGCGACTTTAAGTGAAATGGTGTTAAGCAAATCCAATTACGTCGCAGTCATTACCTACTAGCAGGCAGCGGCCAAACAACATTATAACTGAATACTGCACAGCTTTAAACGCGTATGTTCTCTAATAGATTGGCGATGCAATAATGAAACGATGTTAAGTGAGGAGTACTGTGCTATTATTACTATTGTTGTTGTGCTAAATCAAGGATATCACAATTAGCCCCCATTTCCTAAATCAGCAGGGCCAACCTTTTTTGGGAGGCATGCCACAAATTAGCCCTACACCTTCACCCAGTCTCCTTCTCCTGCCTGATCTGCTGCTCTGCTCTCTGCTTCCTACCCGATCTGCCACCATGGTGCCTGTGCCCTCCCTGGTCAGCCATAGGTTGCCTGTGACACTCATGGCATGTATGCCACAGGTTGGCCATCCCAGGGCCTAAATTATAGTATTATCTCTTAACATAAAAGGAGTGAGTGATGTTTGGGCTGAAAAACTTCCAGCAGTGGTAGCAGAGAGACCAACGATTGCATCACACATCTGTAACACTGCAGTTCTCATTCCCCCCCGAGGCTTGCCTGCATACTTCCCATGAGCTCTAAGGAACTTTAAGGCACTTATACTCTTGTCTGGCATTTTTAACATCCACTTTGCACCAGTATAATTTTATGACACCTGAAAATCCTTCATTGGGAACTTCACCTCCCTTATAGGTTTGTACATTTCTCTTCATCTGCTATGAGCTGGAAAGGTATTAACTAAGGGCTTGTTTAGACCGTAGTTCAAGTGGTGCAAATGGATAATGTAAACCAGGAGTGGCCAACCCGGGGCATGAGTGTCACAACTGGCACCACCAGCCTCTGTTTGTGGCTTGTGGCAGATCAGGGAACAGAGTGCACGCCTACCAAAGGGGTTGTCCCCACTGATACAGACATGCCATGTCAGTGCAAAACAGAGCCTGTACCACGCACATGCCCTGGAGCCACAGGTTGGCCACCCCTGCTCTAAGGGTTTGCGCTGCTGTAACCATACCACCCTAAAATTATTGTAGCCTACATTAGGAATAAAAGTTCAATCCTACAAATACACAAGGGAGTAATCCCACTCATCCCTGAATTTACAGGTGGTTCTGGAGAGGCAAATGTTCATATGGATGCAGGATGTTGTGCATCATCTACAGGATCAGAGACAAGGAGTTTACTCAGTACTCATAGAAAATCATAGTGATGGAAAATAGGGCAAAAAGGAACCTAGTCTATTCCCTTTCCCTGAGATAGAATCAACCATCCTGGAGAGAGATTTCTCTACCTGGGGCTGTCCAACTTCTAAGCGGCTGGAGGCTGTACATGGTACATGCTGCGCACCCAGCAGCTGCACTAATGCATGTGGGAATGCCACTTGGCTGCACTGTGTGTGGCCTTTACTTCAGCTAGGGAGCTGCACCATGCTGCAGACTCCCCTGGCACCGTGGGCTGCACTGCCGCATGCCCTGTGATGGGAGCAGGAAGCAAAAGGGAGGGCAGGGGAGCCTAGAGACCCTGGGGTCAGCAGCAGCCAGAGCAATAGATGGAGTCACTAGGTGGGAACTTGGGGATCACAAGGTAACCTCTCCCAGGTTTCATGTGGCCGGTGGGCTGTCAGTTGGACACCCCTGGTCTAACCAATTCTCCAGCAAAGGAAATATGAAAGAGATTCCACAGCCACCCTAGATAATATGGTCCCATGCTTGACTCTCTTTAGAATTAGGAGAGATAAGAATTATAAATAGGAGAGTTAGAATTAGAAAGTTGTGCTCCCTCTTTCCCCTGCAATGTCTAACCTGCATCTCTCTTTCTCTCTCGTAGCAAGTTAAATCCATTGTAACTTGTCCTATTCTCAATGAACACAGAGAACAAATTATTACTCCCTCTTTTTTTTTCCTTGTAGCAACCTTTGACCTGTTTGAAGACTATCATCAAGTCTCAACTCTAGTCTTCTGTCCTCAATACGTACTAAATAAACCCAGTTCATTCATTCAGTCCTCATAGGCCCTCTGATCACCTTTGTTGCTGGATTCTCTCCACTTATTCCTATCTTTCCTATCTTTCTGGAAGTGTGGGCCCCAAAAGTGAACCTGTACTCCAGCTGAGGCCCTACCAGTGCACAGCAGAAGCATTATGCTATGTATCTTGCCTAGGATACACCTGTTTGTACAACCCAGTATGGTGTTTGCTTTTTTCCACAACAGTGTGACATTGCTGATTCACATTTCTTTTATGATCCAGTATAACAATCCAGTCCTTTTCTGAAGAACTACTCCCTAGACAATTGTTCCTCATTTTCTGTTTGTCTAGTCAATTATTCTTACATACGTGTCTCATTTTGCTTGTTCTATTTATACCAGCCCATTTCTCCAGTTGGTTGAGATCACTTTGAATTTTCATCTTGCTCTGTAAAATGCTCGCTACCCAAGCATGTCTGAAGGATCAAGGCCAAAGTTAGCACCAACTAAGCTCGATTTTGACCCCTATTTTTCAAGCTGCACTTACAAGCCATACTACTAATCAGTGCATCACTGAAAAATGAGTGTCCACATAAAGATGTAGGTTAGTGATCTGTGGTGTTAAGCATCATTACTGATTCCAAGGCACTTACTCTGATAATAGCACTTCCAAGAAATTTACCAGTCAAATATTGACCAGACTAACCTTGTGCAATAGTAAAATAAAGTTTGCAGAGGATGTGACTCAGAACAGAAACTAGTCACCTATCCATGCTAAGACTGAAGTAGAATGGAAACTTTGGCCATTCTTAATATATTTAATATGTTTAATATATTTAAACATTTCTCTTCTCTAACCCCAGAAACATATCTCTGGTATACAGACAGCTTTTGGAACAAAACCAGATTGCCCTTGACAAATTGTTGCTGTTGGTTCTAAGCTCCCCCAAAGCATTCTACCACACAAATAGTTCTGCACACATTTGTACCGTATTACATTACAACCAAAGCAGCAGAACTGCACACATGTTCAGGAGCGATCTGGCATAGCATGCTTCGGCGATCTTTGTATTGGCCAGGAAACTAGTCGAGCTATCAAACTGCTAGGAAAGAACCCAATAGGATTTCAGAGATGTGACACAAGGAAGTAGATAACTGAAGAAATAAAACACTTTGACAAAAGGGCCATTGAAGCAAAGAGAAAAGGGGATTAAAAATATTCAGCATAGGGAATCATTATAGACCCTTCATGTAGTGCAAGAGGGGAATCTTGGAGCTATAGATAGAGCAGGACCTAGACAGAGGAGAAAATACTGACTACAGCGTATTTCCCATAAGGTAAACAATGCCCGGAATAAGAGCTTGGGAATTATTTAAATAGGGCATATTATTGGAAAGCGCACTACACTGGTTTTTTCTGATGGCTGCAGCTATTCTTGTGCGACTAGTATTTAGAAGTACCCACAGTTCCTGTATACTAGTATATCACCGATTAGTAATTGATTTGTGCCATATCATAGAGATTTTTGTCCGCCATAAACACATGCTGTCTGAATAATGGCTGTAAGAACAATAGTGAAAGTGCATCACGTGCCTTGTTGAAAAGATGATAAAATTATATCAGGGTACACAGAGAAATAAAGGATTATCAACTACCTGCTGACGGGGAGCTTGAACCAAAACCTCTCTCCTCCATATAGCAGGATGGAGCCCTAGGGTGGCCGTGCTCTCCCTTAAGGCTGCCCTTAATACCGTGCCAAGCATTCTCTAAGCACCCTCAGAATCTCGCCTGCCATGTCTTTGATCTTTATGTATTTATTGTAGGGAGGTTGCCCTTTGTTTCCTTGGCTACAGTTTTCCTGCTATGTGCCAGACCTGCCTCGGTCTCCCTGGCACTTGGGCGCTCTATAGCCCAGCCTCGCTCCACAGATGCTCTGTCCCTTCACAGTCTTGTCTTGCTTGGGCTCTCTGGAGTCCCGCCTCATGCTGCGCCTCACAGTGCTCAACGTCAGTCGCTGCCCCTCTCTCTCACCCCGAGCCTCACTGGCGCTCAGGTTCTCCACGACCCTGTTTGTTCTGCCTTCCGGGATACTCGGGGTCAGCCCTGTCCCAATACTGCACCTTTTCCTGGTGCTCAGAGATGGCATCCCCCTCTGCTGCGCCCTTGCCGATGCTCTGGGTCAGCGCCCTCCCTGCACTGTCCTTTCTGGCAGTCTGGGAGGCACACTCCCTCAGCTGCACCCTTTTTGGCTTAATGCTCGCTGCTGCCTGTGCTGGAGCTTCACGGTTACTGCCCCCTTTTCGGGGCTTCCCCCTTAGCTGCCCACTCTCCAGGGCTTCTTCGCAGTGCTGCCCCGCTCTCCGGGGATGGGGTCCACACTCTGACATGGTTCCCCTATGAGGCCTCCTCCATCCCCTTATGGCCTCTCCCAAAGCGCCGGTGTAACAACAACCAAAAACACAAGTCCCTGGGCTATAACACAAATCTATGCCTCGGGGCTAAAACATCCTCCGAACCACACCACAGGTGTTTCATCTCTCACCCGTGTCACTAGCTGCTCGCACATGCAGGCCTTTTCCTTTTCACTCATTCAGGGCCAAGCTCCTTCCACCTTGGCTGCCAGCCTGCCCCACCTCCCCCCACCTGATCTTAGGCCTGCAATTTATTTTGGAGCCAGACCCTGCCCCTTTCGGTCACCTAACCAGACAGGTGTGTGTCCTTAGCGCCCTCTGGTTGCCCCTAGCAACTGGTACCTGAGCCGTTACTCCGGCTCTCCAAGTAGCAGGCACCCTGGTGCCCTGCTACACGCAGCGATGCTTTTTTTTTCCATTCCCACTTAAGAGGGATTCAGCAAACCCTAAGTGGAAAGCACTGCCTATTTCCCAGTTCCCGTTATATTCTGTGTATCCAGTGACTCATGTATTACAACAGTCTAGTCTCCATAGAACCTTTCCTGTGTTTGCTCTATTTGCAGTCATCGAACCCCGTTTTCTAGGCTGCACATTTATAAAGAGTAGGCAAGAAACAGGAAATATTGAGAACATGTCTTGAACTTATCTTGGACCAAAATAGAAGAGTTATTTACTGAGAAACCAGCAATTTGCTCATGTTTTTAAACCAAAGCTTTCAGAGTTAATCTCCGGAAATAATGTTTGTAACCTATTTTAATGCACTTTCTGGATATAGTTGTCTGGGAATAGAAGAGAGACAAATGATTTATTATCCAGGGATATAATACACTGGGGCCAGGGATCCAATTTGTGGGCTTCACAAGGGGTTTCATTTGGCATGCTAATCTTCATCACAAAATGCCTTTCTGTGCAAGTTCCTGCTTTAATGTTCAAAAAGAGCCCACATTTCCTTCTCAGTAAAATGTATTTATGGTAAATCCAGCAACATCAGGGTTTAAATGAAGGCTTAAGGCTTTATGGTTCCTAAGATAACCTCTATCACATGAATTAAAGGCAACCCACGCGGTGGTATCTGTTCAAGAACTAGGAACAACTGCTGAGCTAAGAGGTGTGAGTTGTCCATATTCCACAATATGTACTCTAGCACCCACACCGGTTGCACGGCACCTGCTAGCATCCTATAACAAGCTTCAGACTTCTGAAAGCCTCAAAATGTGCAAAAGACTTGATCTCAAAAATAACTGTGGGCCAGAAAAATCGATCAGGAGACATCTAGGGTGTTGCCAATGCCCCAAACCACTACAACAGTACATCATTTTTAAGTCAAATATGCCCACATCGTTCTAGAAAGTGGACTGTGCGTCCTGCTACAGAGCAAGGCAAAAAACAATGGTCCCTGCCAATCTGCTCAAGGGGGTGGGTGGAGGGGGAGGCAGTAAATTGCTTGACGTTAATTTGGAAACTATTTTAACCGTAACACCTAAGTGCCAGGAACAGATAAACTTTGAAGATTACACAGACTTCCCCCATATAGAAGGATGCAAAGCCTTAAGGAACTGAAGGGAGTCCAATGAAGTATCAGACCCCAGCGAAGGGGAGCCAAGTCCAAGAAGTACAGAAGGCCCTTTGGGCATCTTCAAAGCACTGGAAACAGCTGAGCCCAGAACAGCATGGATGATCTTATGTTGAACAGTTACACAATATACTCTCAGCAACAAAGCACCCGAAAAGAGATATCAATGAAATAATTATCTCCCTATTCCTTTTCTATTTTAGCTGGTGGGTTTTTAAGGATGTACACCTTTTTATAGTCTTTTAAATGGGATTAAGGATGGCATTAACTGTTCTTTTATGGGAGAGAAAGTTAGCCAAGATCGCTTCTGTTGATGATGGTCAGTTCCATCTTCTTTATGGGAAAACAGGGAAAGAAAAGAGCAACAGAGAGAGAAAATAGCTTTCATTTCAACTGCAAACTTTCAGTTCCAGTCTAGCTACTAGGAAAACACAGGCTTAGCAGATTGTCTTATCAGCTATTTAAGATCTGGCCAAATTTTATCAACAGCAAGCTACGTAAGCTGCTGTTCTGGCCACAGGCTAACCAAACTACTGCAAATGGTAGAGCTGTCTTAAACATCTCCACTAAACTCATGTCAGAAGATAAAATGAGAGAGACAGGGAAGAGAAGATAGAGAATGAAAATGACACAGCGGCAAAAGCAGGGACCCAAATCTCACACCCCCAGGGGCCTTCCCGTTTAGTTAAGCTGATGGAAGCGATAAGATCATTCAGTTTCCTTTCTCTGGGCCTTGGTCTCAGCAGGATACGCCTCAGTCTCAGAAAAATGAAGATCTCTTGAGTCTCAGAATATCAAGAGACAGCACAGTGTTATTTATACTTGTTCTTCATAGCATTTCTCCCATAGTCACCTCTTAACAACCAAGCTCAAAAAAGGCATGACAAAAGTCACCCTATTCCCATTAACCAAGCAAAATACATTTTTGGTGATTTCAAGTAAAACCATCTTCTATTTCTAGAATCTTTCCCCCATCAATTACTGATTTTAGACCAGGAATCTAAAAAATCCATTATCCAAACGCTAAATAATTTGGTGGCTTAATTCTCTTTGTTTCCAACATTTTCTGACTTTTGTAAAACAAGCATTTTGTGCAACAGGCTGACCTGGACTTTACTACCTGTCAACAAGGAAGCATCTTGAAAGCACAACTTATTGTAGACAGAAGTTGGTTTGCAAACATATCCTGGAACAAAATCATTATCTCCCCAGTCCTGAGTCTGTACCTGCTATGCGGGCCTGTGTGCTTTAAGCAAACGTCAGAATGATATGAGATGCTCCTTATTTGAAACAAAACACGATGACTCAGTCTAACCTAATGCAGATACAGAAGTAAAATTGTATCATTGTAAGGCCTTTCCTGCTCTAAAGAATGTAACTAAGGCTTATGTTTAAGAAGTAAGTGATGATCAATAATGATGACAAACTGCCTGTACAGAGCAACCCTGGACCATTTGCAAGATAATGTATACCTCTCCTCCATTATCTGGACACTGCCTGATGATTAAGAAGGGCTCTATGCATTTTATAACCACATTTCCCCTCTATTATTTTCCATTCCTGTCTAATAGGAGAGAAACTGCTTCTTGAAACCAGAGTTTTATACCTTGTAAAAAATGAAAGCCACAGAACCTCAAACTTCCTCCTCGTCTGGTTTTTTAATTTTTTTTTTTTATTGTAGGTCTTCGCTATACAAAAATGAAACATTTCTAAACCTGGGTCACTCATTTGGAGCGTGACAAGCATTCATTTCTTGTAATGAGAGGCACACAAGAGAGAGGGCTCCCTTCCCCCTCTAAGTGGGAAAGAAAATTCCAATACGGTCCTGAATTCCTGGTTGATCTATATTAGCCTGTTTAACCAGATCTCACAAACTAACGGCTAAACTCTGCCAAGTCATTCCTCTGAGCCACCATTCATTGCACGGTGCTGTTGCAAGAAGGTAGGAATGGGTCTTATGTAAACCAAAAGTTTCATGGCTATTTGGAAATTCAGTTTCAGGCTCATCCTGCAGATAGCATTTAGTCTGTAAAGCAGATCTGGGTGCTGCTAACAGCAAATGAATAATTGATATAAAAATTACACATGGACAGCTCAGTGGGGAAACAGGCCTGAAGATACCCTATATATACAAACATTAATTAATGCAGCCTTGTGCCATCTCTGTGAGGGAGTGCTGAATGCATGAATAAACTGGGCCAAATTATATGAGTGGCCCAAGATCACAAAGGCAACCAGCAGCAAAATCAGGGATAAAATCAAACATTGTGATTACTTCATTGACTCCAGAAGTGCTCTTTATTTTCTAAAAGAGAAGGGCCCACCCCCTGGGAACCAGGGCTTCCTTTCCTCTCCTTTTACTTGTCATACGGCTTCCCGGATGAGTGGCTCTTCAGGCACTTCTCATTGATCCTCCTTAAAGAAATGGAAATGCACCTGCCAATTAAATTACGATGAATTCGATAGAGTAGATGGGATTTAGTGTTCTGGCCTGCAGCATTACTATTCATCTGCCACACCAAAGTTGTTAATTTATCCTGTGATTGGTACAGACTCTTCTCTTCCCTGTTGTAGCTCATCACATCCAGAGGCACTTCAGCAACAAATAGGTTTGAACACAATCAGATGTAGCCAACACTTGTTCCGTAGATTTGCTTGGATGAATACTTTAGTGGGGGTAATGTATAAATTAAGTCATCAGCAGTGATTAGATCCCAGCACAATTCTTTTCATGAGCTTGCTACATAAAAAAACAAACAAAAAAATGGAGTAATTGAAAGCACAGACTGCCCAGACTCAGATCTCTGCAATTCAGTTTTGAAGAAAAAAGGTTTCATGGCTGTAAGGGTGAAAAAGCATGGATATGCAAAAAAAAAGTTGAAAACACCCTTGAATTTCCTTCTTACCCCTGGCAACTATTGTGAAAGGCCAATGGTAGGACTGGTTGTGTCTTTGAAATTCAAGTTTATTCTGTTCTAGGCTCAGTCAATCAGTCCTTGGTGTCAGTCATTTGATTCATGTGCCTAAGTTTACTCAATTCCACAACAGAAAATATAATACTTGTCTGATTCATGGAGGCATTGTGAGAATTAACATCTGCTTGTAAATGTACTATTGCAAAATGTTCGGGGGTAGAGGACACTACATAAATAATATTGTTGTTGTTGTTGGACTGATATATTTAACATAAAACTCATTAAAACATTCTTTATCTGTATGGCTAATAAGGAAAGTTGGTCAGAAAATACAATTTCCACTCTGGGGCCATACAAGCACTTCCATGCTTCCTTTTGTTTTGATTTGGAACAAGGAATCAAAAGTCTGAACTTTTCACTTTTCAGTATAATTCAAAATCTTTCATTTCAGAAACAACAAAAATTCAAAAAAAACATTTTTGATGGGATCAAAATGTTTCCCTTTCACTTGATAATTTTGTTCACCTGCACTATCTTCAGCATAAATTGTCAACATGGTAAAGTTGAAACAAAACATTTCAGCCTTATCAAAAGGACACATTTTGATCATATTCCACATACTGTTTAAAAAAAAAAAGGCCTGATTTTGTCAACTCAGCGTTTGTGACACTCACTTTCCCCACTCCACTTCCCCACCTTAGAATCATAGGATCACAGAGAATGAGGGCTAGAAGGGACTGCAGGAGATCACATCTAGTCCCACCCCCTGCTCAAAGCAGGACCAACCCCAACTAGATCATCCCAGTCAAGGCTTTGTTGAGCTGGGCCCTAAAAACCTCCAAAGATGGAGATTCCACCACTTCTCCAGGTAACTCATTCCAGTGCTTCATCACCCTCCTAGTGAGAAAATTTTTTCCTAATATCCAACCTTAACCTCCCTTACTGCAACTTGAGCCCATTGCTCCTTGTTCTGTCATTTGCCACCACTGAAAACAGTCCAGCTCCATTCTCCTTGGAACCCCCTGCAGGGAATTGAAGGCTATCAAATCCCAACTCCTTTTTCTCTTCTGCAGACTAAATAAACCCAGGTCCCTCAGACTCCCCTCATAAGTCATGTGTCCCAGGCATACAACCGTTTGTGTTGCTCTCTGCTGGACTCTCTCCAACTTGTCCACAACTTTCTATGCCCACTGTGTCTACAACATGCCCACTGTGTCCAGTGGGGACCCCAAAACTGGACACAGTGGGCATGTCTACACATGCATATTTACTGAGCAGTAACTGAAATTACTGCACAGTAACTGAAATTACTATGCAGTACAGGCACACATCTATATGTGCATGCCTGTACTGCACAGTAAATATGGCGACTTACACTGACTTGAGTGTAAATTTGATATCTGCACCATGCAGGTATCAAATTTATGCCCAGTTAGTTAGTGCGCAGTAACACTGTGTATGTGGACTGATTTGGGACTAACTTTAGTCCCAAGTCAGTCCACACACAGCGGTAATGTGCTTTAACGCCTGCACGTGTAGATGCTGGCCTATTCCCACTTACTGCACAGTAACTTACTGCACAATGCATTTAAGGTGACATAAATGCATGTGTAGACATGCCCAGTAGTCCAGATGTGGCCTCACCAGTGCAGAATACAGCAGAATAATAACTTCTTTCAATCTGCTTGCAATGCTCCTACCAATGCTTTCCTTATTAGCCACAAGGCACACTGATGATTAACATCCATCGCATTGTCCCCTGTAACCCCCAGGCCCTGTTCTGCAGAGCTGCTGCCCAACCAGTATTGGTGCCCACAGCCTGTATTGGTGCATGGGATTCTTCAGTCCTAAATGCAGGACTTTGCACTTGTCCTTATTGAACCTCATGAGATTTCTTTTGGCCCAATCCTTCAATTTGTCTAGGTCATTCAGAATCCTAGCGGTACCCTCCAGTGTATTTACTACACCCCCAAGGTTGGTGTCATCTGAGAGTTTGCTGAGGGTGCAATCTATCCCGTATTCCAGATCGTTAATAAAGATATTGAAAAGAACTGGCCCCAGGACCGACCTCTGGGGCACCCCACTTGATACTGGTTTCCATCTAGACATTGAGCAACTGAGCCCAACAATCCAGCCAGCTTTCTGTCCACTTTACAGTCCATTCATCCAACCCGTACTTCCTCCCCACTTCCAAAAACATCCCTTGCTTTGAGATTGTTTGACCTGCTCGCTATATAATGGTGTAAACTGCATCCCTGGTACAGCTATTAAAATCACATGTTTTTCATTATTTATGCTGAGCTGTTTACATTGTTTTTTAATTCATAGGAAATCTCCAGGAATGAAAATAGTCATTCAGTTTCATATTACTTTCTGGTAAGATTCCCTTTTTTGCTTGTATTGTAATACACAGTTTTTACCATACCACATTTTATCCAGGCATAAAGCCCATACAAAGGTAAGGTTAAGTACTACCAGTTTTATTTAAGAGAAGGGGAAACTGAGACAAAGAACAGTCAAGTGATTTTTCCCGAAATAGTGCAGCAGGCCAAACTCCAGTTCAGACCCCACCTCTGTACCACATTTCTTCCATGCCCTACCGAACACTCCTGCATTGCTACAATTCCCTCACCATGTACTCCCACGTATGTTCTTATTATGACCCATCCTCATCACATCCAGGAACCTGCACAAACACCTTCTAAAGAAACACTTTCCGAAGCCATGCTTTGCAGTCATCGTTATCAGCATTTTTTCGGTTTTGTAAAACTACCACCCCACCTTTCCTCCCCATTTATAAAATTTAAATATGAAAACTAAATATGTCAGCTTCTACTGACTTCAACAGGCAAAATTGAAACTTCCAGATTCCAATCCTTCTCTGATTTTACAGTGGCTTTTCTTATTTGCCACATAGACTATACTACATCAATAGCCCCTAACTTACAATTTTACCCATGTCAGCAGAATCAGGTGCCCTCCAGCCAGCCTCCATGTCTCATGCATCAGCATCCCTGCAGTTCAAAATGGTGGTGGGGGCACTTTATCTAAAGCTCATCGAACAAACTTTTGATAAAGTGCCCCTACCGCCATTTTGAAGCATGGGGACGCTGATACATGAGACACTCTAGGCACTTTAAGTAGAGTGTTTCTCGTAGCCACTTCATTTAAAGCAGCCCTCTCCTACCCTGAGAGCACATGTATAGATGCCCCATTATTCCTGCTGCTACCCTTAGGCTGCCCTAACTCATAACAGTGCTGGGATCACTACTGATTGACCCATATAACAAGTTCCCTCCAGTCCCCCAGCCCACACTACTGACTGAGTGGCTTTGAGCAATAAAATGGAGGCTGATCATTGTATACAGAACAAAAAAAAAATAAAGCTAAGCCAGCAAGGCGTATTTCCCTAAGATAGTTTATGGTAAGATTTGAAATGTTGAGCTAAAAACAGGCATCAAATACTGTGCTGGCTGTGATCAAAGGCTTTTAGCACTAAGCATATACCTCTAACTCAGTTCCCACCCTTTGTTTATTAATACCGTTATTTTGCAACTGGAGATGTACACTCTAATAGGGTTCAAAGCAGATCTGTCAGCTACTCAAGCCTCCAAAAAATGAATTAGGACAGGAAATTCTGTGTCAGGACAAGGAAATGGGAAGAATAACTACCTATTTTTAGAGAGATGGTTCTGCCATACCGGATCAGTCCACTAACCCATCAGTTCCTACGCCCGGCTTCTGGCAGTGACCAGCTGCTAACGAAGAAAGTGGAAACCCCCATTACTGAACCTTGCACATTGTGTAAGGATGAACATTCAAGGAAATTACTCCCTGGTGGCTCCAGGAACTGATCAGCTTACATCTCAAAGCACAGGCTTAAGGAAGAATTATTTTAGATTGTGTTTTTCCTCTTCTGCAGTTAGGAATATAAACACCCTCCAGAGCAACAGCCACTTGATTTATGCCTCTGTTTTTCCTGTAAAAGCACAGGGCTCCATTCTCCTTTTCTGTTCCTTTTCTGACTGCTCTAGAGGATTTCCCCAGCATTGGGATAGCCAGATGACTCTGCAACAGATCCTTTGTTCTCCATCTTCTCTAGTGGACACCAGTGGAAAGTGGACTGGCTGGAATCCACAGCACTTAGCCTTCAGCCAATATGATTTAGAGCAGCCCTCCCGGCTTCTCTGAGGGGGAAGTTACACGTTACACTTAGACTATCCTAAGGGTCCTTAAAATGTGAGTGTTGGTACATTCGAGCTCATTAACTTATGTTAACTGCTCTCCATGCATCTCAAAGTTAGACCACTCAAGTTAGAGTTAACTCTGCACTGTACTACCTAGTTCATGTTAAGGTAATTTCAATCTGCTCCACAGAGCTAAAATGAGCAATTTCCAGTCCTTCACCATCCCAGGGTGCACGGCTCCCAGCTCCCCATCCCAGGCATCCTAGCATGTAGCCACAACCCTGCTTGACAGCCCTGTAGTGGTAACTCAGAGCTGTGCAGGCAAGGAACAATATTAACCCTCAGCATGTGAGCGCTCACAGCACGTCATAAATTTAACACCGCCTTATATTCCACAGATTCAGGGCCTTGTTACATTTGCATTCTGAGCTGCTCAAATGTTGATTGTGTTAGTAGTAGCTTGAGTCTGGAGCAGCTACTTGTTTAAGCCAATGGAGGCCTTGAGGACTGAAAAGTAAGAATCACTCCCATCCTGGGCTTGCCTCCTGCTCCCTGCACCCCTAGGGCTCCCCCTTCCTCCCCGCCCCTGCAGCTCCCCTCTTCCCCCCAGCTTACATTCAGCTGCTGGTGCTGTCCTGGGGAAGGAGGCAGGAAAGGAAAACTCCCCTGCCTGGCCCCCACCGCCACTGCTGGGCTGCCTCTCTTCTCCAGGCTAAGCCGAGCCCAGAAAGCAGTGGCAGTGGTGGGGGCTAGGTGGGCGAGGAGGGACGGTTCTCCTCCTTATCTGTGCCCCTGGGACAGCACCAGCAGCTGAAAGTCAGCTGGGGTTGGGGAGGTGTGGCACGGGGGCAGTGGAGGGGTAGCAGGCCAATCAAGACTTGTGGCCTGGAGTGCCTACACGTTGGTGTTATGCAAGCTGGATAGCACAAATCAAAGATAAACCTAGGCTGGAGTGGCCTAACTTTAAGCCACCTAAAGACTGCTTAGAAATGGTTTCATGTGTTAATGTATGGATAATCCAGGGGTTAAGAAATCCAGGAGCTGCTCAAAATGAATGTGCAACAAGGCTCTTTGTATGGTCTCAGTGTAACATATAACTTCATCATAAGTTACTTGGCAAGTGGGTTCTTGGGCAGTTCCCAGCTAGCCTCAGAACCAGAAAAGTAGATGAGCACCTAGGATCTATTCCTCAACTAGTCCCACCTTCCCTGCTGCACCAAGTTCAACCCTTTTTCATGGGAAAGAAAATATGAACAAGGCATCTGGCCCCAGCACTTTTTCCTGCCTAGGCAGGAGAGCAGACTTGATTATCTGTTGAGGTGCCTTCTGACCCTAGCACCTTAGCATCTATAAGGCACAACTACAAGCCCAGATCCAAAACTCTACTCCTGTACTTCAGGGAAGTCTAAACTTAGATGGTTCAGGGCCATTTTTTACTGAGTCAAATGGAGACATTAAATCTGTAAACTAAAATTGCCAGGCTGTAGATTTATTTCATCAGTCTTAAGAAATGCCGAGTACTTATTTCAGCAGTCAGAGGACATAAAGATGCACACTAATCTCAAGGGATGTCATGCTTTGCTTCTTTTAAGCTAAGCCAGACAGAATCAGTATTCAAATCTTTGATGGATGCAAATGGATTTACTAAGGGACAAGGAAAAAAAATCAGTAAAGCCAAGGAAGATGTTACCAAGTAACAACAAGCTAGATAGAGCTTGATAGGTAGTGCTCTTTCTTTTTTTTTTCTTTTTTTTTTCCAGATCCAGTTCCAGCAGTTTTCTGATAACAGAACCCCACTTGCTCAGTTGTCAATGCCAGAGGAGATGTTTGAAACTTAGGAATAAACCGGCTCATTGCTTTTCAGGGCAGCAACAGTGAAATCATTGTACAGCTGTGGCCAAAAAACTTCCCAAGTTTTCACAAGTGCAAATTTAGTATCCTTGATATTCAACATGAATTTAAAGCAACCACATTCAGCAGATTGTTTTCCTTTTCACCCCCTCTCCCTCTTCTTTTGGGGTTTCTTTAAAAGACTTTCAACCACTTCACATAAATTATAGACCAAATGTTCTACATTATATAAATCAGTCTATCGTGGAACTGTTTTTGCTGCTCTTATCCTACAACAATGATAATTCATACTTTTGCCACCATGCCTTTAAGATGGGACCCAAAACTTGACATTGTAAAAGTTCCTGCGCTCCCTAAAGAGACAGGTGGAAACCTAGGGGAACTGTCAAGAGCACCTGACTCCTCAAGGCTTCTTTGGACCTTTAAAATAGGGTCCAAAGTGCTTTACAAAAGCAGAAATCTCTTCACCACTGCCAGACATGCAACTGCCTCGAGGGTAGTCCAGAGCAGTTGTTAATTCTCAGCTCACTACACGTCCCCTCCAGGACAGGGAGCAAAGACATAGCAGTGTCAGCTTACTATGGAGTTTACTTTGTTTTATAAGGAGAAGAAAATTCCTAAAGATGCAAACTATACACTCCAGCTTTTCCCTTTCCTGCCTTAGTCCCCTGAAGCTTCAACTTCTCCGTAAGTCCCAGAGAGGACTGGAAGTGTGAAAATTGTCATACTTACCGGTAATTTAACGCCCCCCCCTTTCCCTGACAAGCCTTAGATAAGTACTCACCTCATATGAATGAGTATTCCCAGAACAGCATTTCCATGCCATAGCTATAGCAAGTCATGAAGGAAATTGAGACATGTTGTAACACAAAGGGAAATTTAAAAAAAAAGTTTGACTTTTCTTTAACCCTCAGGGTACTGCTGTTTAAAGATATCGGGCAGGAGAGGGAATAGCCAGGTATTCAATGATACAAGAGGAGTTTCCAACAGGCAGGACAATTCCTGCCCCCCTACCCCCTCCGTAAGCATATGCACTTATTCAGTGACCTCTCTCTATCCTCCATGTTTCCTAACCTGGATATCATGTTTTAAATAAATTAGGTTAGAGAGACCACTTAGGAAAGGTTGTTGAATCTCTGGTGCTAGAAGCTACACCAGCATCCATCTGTGGTGGTGGAGGCAAGAAAGGATGGTCCAGACAAGATCATGAAGGCCAAACTCACCCCATGCCCCAGGCTGGGTCTGGGCCATAGACCTTCTTAATGAGCCAGGACATGAGGCAGTGATGATGGGACAATGCACTCAACCACCAGTTGCCTGCCAGGAGCCTAGCAGACTGAGTGAAACAACTTTTCCTATGTCGGCACCCCTGAACTAGATGACCGGAGATCCTTTGTAGCCTTATTTCCCTGTGGTCTGTGGGTACAGGGATATACTTGCCAGTCTGATTCATTCTCTGAATGTTTTGTGAGAGGGCCAGTGATCTGAGAGGGCCAGTGATCTGAGAAAGGGTCAAATTTATTGTGGGGAAGAAGGAAGGATGATATAGCAGGTATGGGGTAAGTCCACTACTTCCTTTCAGGGCACAAAGGAGAGATGAATCACTGTGAATGGGAATTGCTAATTGGTGAACATTTTTTGCATCTACTAAAGGGTTCAAGAATGCCTTTTGGATCCTATAAAAGCCAAACAAGTATTACCATCACTTCTATAATCTTTAAGAAACAGATGATAAAGCACTGGACATCAGGTGCTAGGTGCTTTATTTACTGTCCATTGGAAATAGAAACACTTTCCAAAAGATGGGGCACCTGGTTCAGCTGAAGGCCATGTGTGAAATTATAATCGCTGTTGTGTCTAAATAAGACATGCTAGTAATCCTTTCAGTTCCAGCCCTCTTCTAGAAAACCAGAAACTAAAGTAGAAACGTGACTGTAACAAGTAGGCCTTAGGGAAGGGTGGGTGTATACTGAGCACTAATTTGCTTTTAAAGTTGTCTTGGAAAGGTATTTTTCAAGAAACAAAGCCTAAAGCTTGAGGTTCCTGGAGGCTTTGTGGCTCTGTTTTTCTTGTAGTTCCCAACACAAAAGTTTCCAGCTGTTAGGCTGACTTGAGCTAAACAGAGCCAGGCAACATGAGGGCAGAGAACATGAATAGAAATATTTGCCTTTTCCTGTTTAAACTGCTATCCTCCCACAGAGGTTGCCATCTGCCGACCCCAAAGGAATATTAGCAGGGTTTCTATATTCTTGCTATTACGGCTCAAAAGCATGCTAACTGGCTGGAAAGAATCCACCCACTTTTTAAGAAGACCACAGGCAACCAGATACAGCCTCCCCTCACAAACCCTGATGTTGGATGGGGGCAAAACAGGACAGCATGAGGTCATGGGACACAGTTTGTGGCTACTCTGCCTATAAGCAACCCAGGCAGGAATACTGCCATACCTGAGACCATCTGGTACTAAGTAACACCAGGGCTAGAGATAGACGTTACACATAACTCAGTTTAAATGGTCAGGAACTGGTTTAAACCTGTAACAGAACAGATGTTCAGTGCACATAAACCAGTTTCAGAATGTCTGAAACTGGTTTAAGGTAAACCTGGTTGGAAGTAGTATCAGACTTAACTGATTTAGATCAAACCTGTTTCTGAAACTTCTGTCCCAGACCCATTCCTGGTTCAAGTTAAATCAGAGTCCCCCAGCATCCCAGCATGCTTTTCAGCCCTGAGCTGGGCTGTGCTGTTTGTTCCAGACAGCAGCTCTAGTCCCACCCCTCTGCTCCCTAGCTGTAGCAGTGAGGGCTGGCTCACTGGCCTCTCTGGCTGGGTCAGTGCTCCCCACCCACAAGGAAACCCCAGCTTCCACCAAGGACAGAGCTGTCCTGCTCTGCTGCAACTATGGGCTACAAATCCCAGAGGTACCTGGAAACAGGATGAGGAAATGATGAGCAACATACAGAGTCCTGCTGTTGTGCTTGTGGACTGCAAATCCTAGGTACCTCATGGACAGCAAGAAAAGGAAGCAAATACATAGCCCATGTTGGCTACATGTCAGAGAGCCATGCTCTAGTGCCCCCTGGCTTCTGGCTTGAGCCACTGCAGGCAGGTGGCTGCATTTCCTGAATGAAAAGTGAACGTGTGTTCATTTCCTTATTGGTTCAATCTTTGTAGCTTAGACTGACCTTCAAATACTGAATCAATTTCGCCTTGGGCATTTGACTACCTGTACTTAGCCCAGTGGAGTCGCCTGTGGTTCAGCAGGAGAATCCTCACCTGCCACACATCTGGGGTTCAGTTCCCAGATGCCTATACAAATACAGACAAGAAGGTCCTAAATGTCTGGACTCGGTCTGGCCTTGGAGTCTGTCTCAGTGGCCTAAAGGAGGGATGAAAATTCTGGGCAGACTCCACTCCTCCAAAAGAAAGCAAAAAACTCCTGCCTAGGCATCTGAATTGAAGGTCTTGGAGACCTCTCATGCATACACCATGATCTGGAAGGATCAATAAGTGCCAAATTTAGCCTGGGGGTCCCTTTTGGTCTGATCAGCCCAAATAAGGTGGAGAAATAATGGCTTAAAGCTTCTTTTCCCATACAGCACATTGCCCTGGGATGGTGGGTATGGGTTCACATTTTCACAGTATTAAACTCAAACAATGCAAAGCTTTGTGCCCCAGGTGGTTTGAAAAAAGTTTGTTTCCTTTGAACATGGGGTTCACCCCATATGCAAAATACTTTGCACCCAGTGGAATGGCTCTGGAATTTCTGTGGTAGGTTAGAATCAACCACAGAACTCAAAGAGCAGTTTAATTAAATACCTAAAATACTCCAAATATACTCTATCATGGCTTTATCTTAAAATATTAGTAGTAATGACTTATGTATCCAAATGTATTAGATTAGATTAGATGTAGTTTGCAAAAATAAATAGATGTTTGTTAAGATGCTTAGATAATTTGTAAATAAATAAATCAATCTTTTCAGTGAAGACCATGAACTAAAGCAGAGAAAAGCCAGGATATTGTAAAGCAGCATTTCACAGTGGGGAAGGAAAAGAGGTAAGAAACCCTCTCCTTCACTTTCCCAAGGATATAAATTCCATCTAACTGACACGGAGGCCACAAGAGATCTGGTTCAGTCCAGTTCCAAAGATTTCAGTGAAACAAGGAAATTTAAATAAACCCAATCAGAGATCATTTATTAGAATATTAGAACCATCTATAGATAAGGAGGATAGGCTGCAGAGAAATTTGGAGAGCTTAGCATCTTCAAGAAGACCTGCTGCCAATCTCTCAAGTCCCCCTAGCCAATATAGGTGAGGCTCTACGTTGTGCTATCACAGGTGACCAGGCAGACTTTGGGCTAAACATTTGTTTTTGTGTTTTGGCATGCAAGCAAATAAAAGGTCTGGCTGTAGTTCTGTTTCTGCCTTTTTTATCAGTAGCCATCCTGCAAGGATTCCTGTAATCTGGATAACAGCTGGGTGAATATTTTTGGTAAGCGCTGGATGAAGGTTTAGCTTTGCATCAAACCCTAAATTTGTGTTATTATATGGCTGTGAATCAGAGAAGGAGTATTGTCATTTTGTTCTCTGTTTGTGGTACTAGTAAGGGAAAGGAATCCTAGGGTATATCTGCATTGCAGCCCCTGGTGCTTTTGGGAGAGGACGTGCTCAAACAGAAGCCATTCCAGTTACCAGGCGCTGAACTTGGACGTGCAACTGTCCCCTGGGGCTGCTCCAAGACATGGAACCACCGTGCTTCCAGGTTTAGAAACGGACGAGTGGAGCATGCTGGAGTGCACTCCTCCCCATGAGTGCTGAGGGGGGGCGGGCACCGTGTAGACTTATTCTTAAGTGACAGCTGTCATTTTGTGGTCCAGTTCAGATGCAAAGTGCTCCGGAGCAAGTCACGCTGCTCACACTCATTTTTGGAGAGGGTCTGGAAACCAGTCTGGATCTCAGAGTCATCTGAGCTGAAAATGCATGCCTTGGTGACATGCACTGGAAAGCAGAACACATGCCAGGAAAAAAAAAGTACCATATCATTTCACACACCTTTACAAACCCTTCACACAGCTGTGTTTCACACCACTATATTTTAAATCTCACTCTGTGAGACATGCAAATATCAGCGTTAGAGGTGGGAGTGGTATGACACGCTCAATACATTATAGTCCTTCCTTAAATAACAAAGCTAGCTGGGAAGGTAATGGGGAATCCATTCAAATGAAGAGCAAGAGTGATTTCTCCCTCTTGTGGTTGAACATCTCCAAGGGAAAGTTACTTTAATGAATGCTGTCAACTTAGATTTGGCACTGGCTGTAAAATTTAGAAAGCGAGTGGCCTTGGATCAAAATAAGTATGTCCAGATTTTTAAACATCTAAAAGCAAGCAAACATTTCCAGACAAATAGTCATCCCCTTGAAGAGTCTGAAAGCCATATATCTAGAAAAAAAGAACCTGAAAGAGATGCTAACTTTAGACAAAGTGAAAATGACTGGATTTTTTTTTCTTATCCAAGCTGAGAGCATAGAGGATACATGTTGACAAGTAAGTTGGCTTTTTAAAATTCGTTCTAATAATCAAAGACATTACTGATGTTAGTGGAATAAAGAGTTTGTTTACAGCCCAGGGTCTTGTTTTTAAAGTAAATAGCATCCAGCTAGATTTTTATTCTGTGACTCAAGAACAAATCATGGTTACAGAGAAGACTTGTAATTGAACTGAAATTGGAAAAGTTGTTTTTAAAGTATTAAAAGGATTACAAACATCCTGGACTTCCTATAACATTAATTTCCTACAATAGCAGTCATAAGTTTAGGGGCTTCAAGGATAAAGAGTAGTAAGAGCAAAGAAAATAGCTTTAGGGAGAACCTTGCATGCATGCAGTCACAAAGGCTAGCAATGCTCTGAGTAAGATGGATTGCTATTTGAGTAATTTTCCCCTCTGTGGTATCCTTTATTCAGAGTGCAGTACTCCCATATGATTTATTAAAGCACATAAAGAGGAAATATATGAAATATTTCTCCCCAGTGCAATGAAAAGCAGGATTTGATGGAAGGCTCCTTTCCCCATCAACTCTCTAGCCCTCTATCTGCAATTAGCATTAAACCCTCCACTCCTTGCTGACTGAGAAGTATCACATCATATCCTTATTACATAGAATATTAATTTTCTTCTGGTTATGAAGTCCTGTAGATTGTACTGTGTGCATTAAAAACTGCAGAGGAATGTATCAAATAATCATATTGTCTATATACTTTGGCCTTCAGCCAGTGTGCACACAGCACCCTAACTGCACAGAAATCATTGGGTGCGATTGGAATCAGGGTTTTTATTCTGATCTCATTTACACTGGATTAGAATTACTCTGCTCTTACACTTGCCCTAATGAAATCAGATTCTACCCCAGAAAAGTCTTTGTGGGAGGGCCTTGAGACCAGGTTCATTAACTATGTACAATGATTGCTGTCATTAGTAGGGGTGGACTGTAGTCACAGTTTAATTAGGCAAGTAGTCCCATTCTCTTCCAACATGTGGGAGGCATGCAGAAACTTGTTTGAAAGTGGGCTGTTTCTACCAGTAAACAGCTCTAAATATGTCCACACTTGTTAGATGTAAAATATTTGTAACAAAATGCAAAACTATCCAGAATAAGTTTGCTCTAGACTCTAGGATGCTCATTCCATTGTAAATGCTGCAACATTTGTGGGGGGGAAATGCTTTATTAAAAACATGTAGAAGTATTCATGGCTTTTGACAATGCTTACAAATGTAATTAGATAGACAGTATTAGTTACCAAGGTAACTGTCCCTCTGACCCCTCCTGGTCTCTATGAGTGAGCCTTCATCAAGCTTAGGGCCTTAGGCCATCCCCTCTCCTTGGGTCTCCTCATTCAATTCCATTATTCTCAGGCTGGGCCTGAAACAAGAGGACAGAGCGGTCCAGCAGTGATGATGCTGAATTTCTAATGTGCACCAAGCAAGCCTTCAGGATAATTTCTTAAGGGGCAGAGAGGAAGAGGATGACATGCAGCAATTGGGCTGCTCCAGGCTGAGCACAGATTGTAAATTGCTACCTTTTTATTGGAAGAGAGATTACATGCATTTTCAGAGATGCCTATTACAAACTGGGTTGTGTTGCCCCAAATTGCCTAGTCCTTTCAGTGAAGGTCAGTACCGTCCTTAAAAAGCCTCAACTTTACTTACCAAGTTAATGCTATAGTGAGAGAGAGACTTAGACAGAGAGAGTCTCATGGCCAGTTCATGTACAATGTGCCTTCAGTTGAGTTCACAGCCCAGACACCTAAACGTACGGAGTGGAGAAGAAGGTGAAAGTTACTGAGAAGAGATTCAATGGGTGGTAACCCATGAAAACTCACCAAACTCTAGTCATAGCTCATATATATTGGCGTCATTTGACCGAGCTGTCTCCCTGCTTAGAGCGGGGGCTGGACCCGATGATCTGCAATGTCCCTTCCAGCCCCTAACAATCTATGAATCTATATAGAGAAACTCATTGATTACCAAGAGGGTGTGAAATACCGATGAAAACTCCAAAGATTAAACAACCATTTATGCTGTCTGTTATACCGATCTTTGTATGGACCCGAGAAGGGTCAGTCACTGACAGGGAGGATAATAGATCATTTCCTTGAGAACAGTTTCATGAATGGATGCCAAAATTCAACTGTGGTGCTATTAAATGCAAGGGACTTGATTTAAGTTCTGGCAGCTCGCTGGATGAATGGAAATGAAGAGGTCAGTGAAAATGTAAACGTAAAGACTTGGAGACAGACCAGAGACTATACCCTTCTTCTCTCCTCCCCTCCCCTCCCCTCCCCCCAACACACACAGATACACACACACACACACAGAATTGCTGTTACATTCAGGTTATCTGCCCAGCATCTCTATGCAGACACATCTTAGGGAAGAAAGGGGCAGACCTCCACCTGTTTCCTCACAGGCCACAAGAATGACACTGACTCAGGGGTAAATGATCTGAAGAGTAGTTTGGTGGCCAAGCAAATGTGAAAATTACTCATTTTGATTGGGGAGACTGAGGCAGGATGGTCACCGCTGAGACCCCATCTGAATGCAGGGAAATGGATGCAGGATGGTAGAGTCCTATGAATTGCAATCCCATGGTGGTGGTGATGAGGGACAGGACAGCACAGGAAGGGAACTGAAGCAACTGAAGAGCACTGCCAAACTTGTGGTGCCCTAGAGAAGAGCAAAAGCAGCTCTGTAGGCAAGTGCAGATGAAATGGCAGCAAAAGGAAAGGAAACATTGTCCTTCTCCCATGCACCCGCAGTCCACCTGACTGGAACTATTTGATGATCTCCAAGAATGTAAATGACTCTAAGATGGACTTTGAAATGATTTATACAGATTGTTACACAAATCCCAGGCTTCCTGGATAATCCATAGATAGCTTAGCTGTATCAGGATCCCTATAGCTGCATAGACAACCTGGAAACCTAGACATATGCACAGTCAGCTTATTATTTTGAGACCTGCTTTCTCTGAAATGTTTCAGTTCTCAAAAAATAGCACTTTTCCTTAAGAAGGATCTCTAGCTACTGGACAGTGTTGTTCATCACTCCCAGGGGGAAGCACGCTTTAGGGACTAAAGCAAAATCAGACCCATTGAAGTTGTCACCATGAGTCTCAGATTCATTCACAGTGGGAGGACTGCATGGTTCCACCCAAAAGATAGGCGATAGCTTGCAACCCATGCCTTCAAAGGTGTGTTTTCAAAGAGAAAAGGGTAGTTGGCTTGGCTGCTGTGACAGTATGAAGGAATCTGTCTTAGCACCATCTTGCACAAGATGCTTATAAGTGTACTCATATAGAACTATACAGTGGCAAAGTTGCACCTTTTGCAGTGAGGAGTATCTCCATGTCATATTAAGTAACATGTGCTGAGCTAACATCAGACTCTTCCATGGAGACAATATGGCCAATACAGTCCAAATGACTAGAAAATGGTATTTAGAAGTTTGCTTTTGGGAATTGGCTTGTAGGTAAAGTAGATATGCATTAAAACAATGGTCCAAGGCAACGACAAGGTTTAATTGATTTCTAAAAGCTGTTTTGTGACAGTTTCTTCAGGGCCCCCTGTGTCTGGCATAGGCAAGCAGACACACAAGCTGGGAAAGCGAAAATATGTACCACACTGTTCCATAAATGAGATAAGGGTTTCTGCACCATTGGCACCAGGTCAAAGTCCCCAAGTGCAGAGCCCTTGGGATTTCCAGTTTTGGTAGATGGACCAAATTAGAAAAACTGGAAATAACCAAATTAGGATGTGTGCATGTGATGGGTTTGTGAAGCAAGAGAATATGGTGACAGGAGAGAACATGGACAGTATGACGACCACAGGAAAACCAATCAACAATGCCCAGAGATGAAGAGTCATCAGAAGGGGGAAAGAATACGAAAGAGGGGATTTCAGAGCAGCAAAGGGTCCCTGAAAGGGGAACCCAAGGCAACCGCAGGCAGAGGGAGTACCACCAGGTCCATCTCACCCACCCCACTGGTGAGAGTGGGCCTCAGTCTCCAAGCTGCTGACATTTGACATTCAAGAGAGAACCTCAGAGTGAAGCTCATGTACTGGCCAGACGTATCTTGACTCTGTGACAGCTCTAGGACTGGTAGCTATAGAACTGTTTGCATTATTCTTATCCTCTATCACTGTGTATCAATAAAAGTCACCTATTATTGAGTGGAGAGGTCATGGTCAGTCTGAGGGTGGAACAAAGTATCTGGGTCATAAATCCAGTGCCAACACAGTCCTTGGTTTAGGATCTACAATCTGCTGAGACCCACAGACTCAAACTGGCTCCAGTGGTCCCTGGGCCAAGCCTGAAAAATCAGGCGATTTTCAGTCCCAGCCCTGGCATCACACCAGTCTAACCAGTTCCAATGAAGTCCTGGGGCTGAGACTGAAAATCAGTTGCTTTTCAGTCCCAGCCCCCAACACCACACTGGAGTCTTGACCTGACTGCATGGGGGCTGCATGGATGATGGTTCAGGAGTCTGGTGGTGCGGAGTTGGAATTGACAACTGGCTGATTGTAGTCCCAGCTCTGGGACCACACCAGAGTGTCCAACTGGCTCTGATCCTAAGGCACCAGCAGGATCTAGTAGCAACAACCTCTCCTGGACACCACTCCCCATGCCTCCCTTTATCTGCTGCCAGCAGCAGAAACCCAGCTTGGGAGACTGAATCACCATGCCACTGCTCAGCACATTTTCTAGATTTTGGTAATGCTTACTACAATCTGAAAAAAACAGGTGCTAAGTGTCTGGTGCAACAAGGAATTTAGAGGGGCTGTAAACCATCAGGCTTCAAGACATTCACGAACCTCAGGCAAAAAAAGTTTTTTTTCCAAATCTCATCAGTGAACAGGTTGTTTCAAAGTGATGCATGAAAAAGGAGTTCCGGTATGGCTAGTTGGTCTATCCTACATTCTTGGTACGCGCAGCAAGGGAGACTTCTCCAGCACACTGCACCAGCCTATCTACTCCCTCATGCATCTACTCCCTCATCCTGGAGCTGCTCTTGAGCTCTTTGCCTCCAGTATGCTCAAGAGCAGCTGCAGGAGATGCTTCTGGGGTAACTTCACCATTGCCTTCCTGGGCAGGTGTGAGCAAGAAGGGGAGAGTGGAGTATGCTCAGGAGCGCTCCTCCCCAGGCATGTCATGGTCATGGATATACTAGATACATACCTTCTGAGACACAGTGAACTACTGCCCTGATGCAGTGAGACTATTAATCTTTCTCCCCTACACCTCAGAAAGGGGCAGAAAATTATCCTAATTCAACACAAAGCCTTGCAAAAGAGGTCTAAGTTTCAAAAAGTGCATACGCCCCGACTTTTGCACGTACCTGGCATGTAACCCTTCAGGTAGTATGTCTAGCTGAGCATATACATGCCCGTAATCACCACATCTCCATACATAAATGTGCACATACGTACTCACTCGTGCACACACACCAAGCGAGCACAGATCTGGCAAGCTGTTTCCAAAAATTTAATCTTTGAATGCTATATTTGCCAGAACACCTGGATGGAACCCATGTCCGAGTCTTTTCACTGTTCAAAGAAGTTCCTTTTACAGGTTCAGGTTACATAAAGGAATCTGCAAGGTATGGGCGGAAAGTCATCCTTTATTAGATCAGGCAATTTATTTGTGCAGATATGCAGAAGGTTTTGGCAGTTCCTTGTGTCAGGCTCCTTGCTCAGCCTTGGACTGAGGTAAGAATTTATCTTGATAGGTGACTCCTTGTGATGGATCCTTATCCGCTGATGGAATAAGAGAAAAATGTCTAAGATATATAGAGCAGGAGATAAAAATCCATTTTGGGTTGCACTATTTTTCTTCCATTATAAAAAATTAGAGGGAAAGGAAAAACTTAAAACTGGTGTCAGGCTCTTTATCCTATCCACTTGTCGACGGCTTCAAGACAAATACATCTGATATACAGTATAATACATCATCTCTGATGAACTTGAGAAAGACAGAGAACAGCGCTGCTAAACAGCCATGCAGGCTGAGGACTGCGGCCCAATACCCGCCAACTCACCAGCTTTATCAAATGTCTGTAATATGTCCTAACAGCTTTATTAACTCTGTTCCAGACACGTACCCTTTTACCATGCTAACGAGCGGGTGATGGGAGGAGTGGGGGAACAATGAGTTACACTACAGGCACTTTCCATTTAAGGAGATATTTAACAACCAAAACGTGCCATTTCCTATCCAAGCGAGTGAATTGCGCCATTTAGTGAACACTGCCACAGGCTAAATGCATCTCCTGTTTCACGGCATCTTCTTTTAGTTTACATAAAAGCCTAGCTGGTGTTGTACTTAACTTTCACACCTGGATTTGAATTTCTTTTCTGCCTTCCTGTATGACCACATTCCTTCCTCATCTGTGCTTCTTTTTTTCCCCACCCGCTTTCTTTTTTGCTCATATTGTTGGTCATGTGCCTCATTTGACAATTATTTAGCAAACAACTCCCCCCTAAATACACTCTCCCAACCCAGATTGTGGCTGACCGTAAAGTCACAATAAGAAAACAAACATGTCTTTTCCACTGCCTGAGCCAAATTCATTTTATGCCGGTTCCCAGCTACTCTTTAATGGATCACTTATTTGTTGGCATCATGGAACCAAGGGGTCTTTGGGAGAGGGGATCATTTTGCGATGAAGGAACTGCTCCAGAGCATAGGTCTGGGTTCACTCGTGTGCAGATTTGGGGTATATGAGTGGAATTCTTGAAAATTAAGTGACTCACGGGACTACACCCCACTGGAGATTTAGGAGCCCACGTCTGTAGCTGCTTCCACACAGGTGCTTCCCAAAACGTTAATATTTTTTGTGTGCTTTGGTTTCACAGCTGTAAAGTAGGGAGAATAGTTTCCTTTCCCTTATCCTTTGCCTGTCTTATCTATTTAGACTGTAAGGAAGTCTGGACAAGGACTCTCTTTCTTTGTTCAGTACCTACCACAACAGGGCATGGCATAGCTGGAGTATGTAAAATAAAGAAGAAGAAAAATCAGAAAAGACTGGAAGGGAGGAACGAGTAACTAGCCTTATGGATCATTTTGCTTTTTAGTCAGGCCTTTAACTTGCATTCTTCTTTCTTTTTCCTTTAAATTGTGCCCCAATCTCCACTCCCAGCATCTCTTTATGAACAAGGTCTCACACAAATAAACAGAAGCACCCCCACTCCAAAATGAGACCCACACCAAAAAAACATTTTCAGGTTCAAATTAAACTTATTTTGCCCTAAAAAACTGATTTGAATCTTGGCCTGACTTATGTGGGACAAATTATTTCCAGGAGTGAAAATAATCTCATATAGAGGGGGGAAAATAAAAACATTTCTGGTGAGATTTCCATCCTGATTTTCCAACTAAAGCAATTCAGAGAAGCATGTGACATTTTGGGCAAGTCTGGATTTAGTGGGATTTTTTAATATGATGGCCACTTTTTTGTACACCTTCTGTACGCTGGCTTTCTCCCCTTTTTCTTTCAGCGGATGTCTCTGTCTCTCTCTAAAGTCCATTTCCTTCTCTCACACGTTCTCCCAGCTAAACTCTTGCAAAAAAGAAAAGTTGTGCCCAACAACATAGGGAAGCCTTAAAACGCCATCAAAAAAATGAAGTTTTCTCTTCATCGTGCATCCCTCTGGTTACCTTGTCACCTCATCAGCAAGAGACCATAAAATAAATCATTGTGTTCCTACTGGAGCTGAGGACACAATGAAGGACAATAATGTAGGTAATTATTCCAATCACATCAGCATTTCCCTACCACAGCATGAATCCCAGATGAGTGCTACCTCAGACCGTGCAGCCTAATGTTTGCCATGGAGAGTCTTTATGCTCCTGCGGTTAGGATTTTTTTTTTAATTGTACCTTTCAACACCTTGTCAGCAGCCCGCTCTATGAACCAGACTGGGTGCATGGTGAGATGCATTCATTTTGATCACATGCAGGTGCCATCCAGACTGTGCTGCTAACAAGGAAAAAGCATTAGCTGTTTGCTGCCACTGTGTGGACAACAAGAGCAAAGAGGTTAAAGCCAAAAAACCAGACTGGTGTGAATTGCCATGGCTATCGCAAGGAGATCGGTCCCTTGGGTTTCATTATGTAGTCTCTGTGTGACTTGCTTAGTGAGTTTGCAGATAGACTCTAACACGAGACATTTCCCCTTCCTAACCGGAGGGATCAAGGAAAGCTGAGCTGGGAGATTGTTATTAGGGAAGAGAACGCCCCATTTGGTTTGTGTTTGATCTTCCCACAATCCATCAGCACCTCCACACAAGGAAGGGCCTGCCTTCAAAAAGAGTCATCACAGCTGCTCCTAATTAGCAGGTGGGTGTACAGCATTCAGTGTTGAGCACAAGGAAATCCATCTAGTGTGTATGACACTCCCCACAAAAGAAGTGTTCTATAAGAAAGGGAAGAAAAAGCACAATACTAATAACAGCAACAGCAGCAACATGTGTGCATAAGATGCTTCCTGCCAAAGTATGCCAGAGCACTGTGTAAAGCATATATATTTGCAGAGAAATTATCTCTTCTATGCATAGTGAGGTAACTCCCTCTAGGGAAGGGATAAGAGCGAATATTTAACAAACAGCAGCCTCATACACCAGTTGAATTGTAGGGCAATAGAAAGGATGTGATTATATCAGGTGAAACATAGCTTGGATTACAGCCATAATGCCCACTCCAAAGCAAGTCCTAAAGGAATATGGCAGTGCTTCAGATGGCCCAACACATGATTGTCAAAGGGAGAACCGGAGGGACGGATCCTGAGGAGCCAAGGGGAAACCCAGGGGTCAGGAAATCACCAGGACAGTGAAAAGGGAAAAAAAAAGAAAGAAGCAGAAAATTCCTCACCTGTAGCAGGAGCTGTGGCGAAACCGGAAATGGCGGTGGGACCCAAGAGGCTCGTTAGCCGTGCCTTCATACAACTGTGGCCAGCTGATATGATGGGTGACAGGAACCAGACGAGGGAGATAAGAAGAGCCACCGGTGGGGAAAACAGGGTGAGACCCGGGGGATCACCAGCCAGGAAGTCACTCCCGGAGCCCGCACAACAGGGAAGGGGAAGAAAGATTGTCTCCCGCAGCACGGAGCACGGGTTGTCTCCCACAGCGCTGGGGAGCCGGCGGCGGGGAAGGTGGTGCTGGCGGCAGCTCAGAGAGAGAGGAGGCAGAGGCATCCCGCCCAACCAAGGACTCAAGTTAGACGGCCAGGAGGAGCAGGAGGAGGTGAACGCCTGGGGCTACCACCACAGAGCTGGAGAGGCCAGCAGTGGTCAAGAAGCCAGAACAGGTGGGACTATGGTGTGCTTGGGAGGGCTCGAGGAGGTATCCCCGGTGGGGGACAAAGGGCATAGGCACCGTGAAGGGCTGCGGAAGATGGACCCCAGCATTACAGAGATGTCCTGGTGGGAGACGTGGGGAAGACTCACCAAAAGGGACCACCCAGGGTCCAGCAGACCCACAGGCTGGGCAAAGAATGAACGGGAGGACACAGCAGCCTGCAGTTCAGGACGGACCCAGTTTAGGGCCAGCTAGAGTCCTTAGGGGCCCAGGGGCCTGGTGTGGTAGGAAGCACTGTAGGAACAGGTGATAAGGGAGCAGAGTGCCTCTCATTAGTATCTTTTGTACTTTTTTGGTATTTTTCCTTTCTGTTTTATGTTGCCCACCTTTGGAGGGGTTGTGAGGCATGGTAGAGAGCCTGAGCATTGGCTGAACCAGAAAAGGGGGATGGCAGTCTCAAGGGAGGCTAGACGGCTGTGAGACTTGGTGGGTAGGACGAGGTTTTGGCCCGGCTGACCTACAGCCCGTCTCTGCAAAAGGATGCGGGGCAACAACAGTTGGGGATTTGGGCTGAAGAACATCAGGAACCCATCAAGGCAGGGTGTAAGGGCGAAGTAGAGGGGAGGTGGTGCCTCGCAGAAGATCATCGTCCTGCAGTACTACAACCGAGAGGACCCCAATAGTCGGACTCCCCCACCACTGAAGAAGATACAAAGTCGTGGCAAGCGAGATTGGGGGAGAGACTACCTAGGGGAGGGACATCTCTCAGCAGGACCACTGGGATGGACAAGCGAGCGACTCCAAACATCCGAGGCTGTGCCGCGCGTGACCGGATGTTCAAGGCCAGACAGGCACACTGATATTTTAAATGTCGCCCACCCTGAATAAAAATGGAAACTGAGATTGGTTCACCATGGTATTCTGGTTCTCAAAAGCCTACTCCTGGACCTCATTTAAATGTTCCTCCCCAGATGAGAGTAAAAGTCATGAATGTCTTGATGCAACTGGGTTTCACTTTAAATCTGAGGATGAATCTTTACTCCACTGATCCCTCATCCCATCATAACTGCTTAGTTTCAGCCTCTAAAGAAGCAGATGACTCTGAGATGCCATTAACACCAAGACCAGGTACAGACATTACACTTTTATATAAGTGGTGGGCAGTATAAGTGATGGGAAGTATAAGTGATGGGAAACTAGTCTATACCCATAACAGAACAGAAGTTTGGCATACATAGACTAGTTTAAAAATGGCAGAATCTGATCGAAGATCTGCCCCCCTGCCCCCTCCAAGGGCGAATGTCTGTTCTGTTTACTACCGGTCTAAACTACACCACTTACAGAAAACCACGTAAGTTGGATCGATTCTGCCTCAGGCCTTTTTGAATGCATGTACCTAGCCTAAACCACAGCTGACTCCTTTAGACTCTCACTGGAGATGCACACAGCGGGGTTAGAACAACAGGAAACAACAGGAAATATGAGAATAGGGGATGCAGAGAGATTTCACAGAGCAGCTGCTTTCATTGCACTCCTGCAGCTTTATTTTCAGTATCACAGCAAACCCTGGACATTTTGCATAGCAATATCCAGAGCCAGGACCTCAGCCATTCTGTATTTCCTTGAGCAGCTGAGGAGATGGTGGATCCAAGTCACCTTTCTGGTCCCCAGATTTTAAGGCCATTAGCGGCTGCTTTGAATCCTGGCATCATTCAAGCGCTCTCCAGTCTATATTAAACTGATATGGCTGTAGCTGACTGCTGTGCTGACTGGCCAGTTCTGGAAGTGTAAAGGGTCATTAGTGGAGAATGAGGTTATAGGTAGCGAATCGCTAAACAAACCATTCATTCCCTCTCTACTAGAGTCTGCAGAAGCGCCAATCTCTTCTGCAAAGGAGTTCTTATAAAAAAAACAACGGTCAGACAGAGAATCCCATCGCAGCATTCATCAGCATATTCATTTAAGCTTGTAAACTGGAAAAAAAGACACACTATGTCCTACATGCCTATGATCACATATGCAAATAGTGTGCAGACTCAACTCACAGGAGAGATGGGAAAATAATTTCCAAGACAGAAGACGCAAACCAAAATTTCACTCCAAACCCAAGTGAACAACTGCTGAGCCAGTACACGTGGCTATTTTCATCTGTGCCTTTGCTTCAGAATTGTCTGTACAGAAGATGTACACTAGCCCTTTGGTATTTCTGTATGTGGGATTTCTACAATAGCTGGAAACAGGGAATCTCACAATATTATATTTCCTGCAAGAACTCCAAAGCAATCTAGCAGATCCAAGTGGTTATGCAAATCCATTCAGAGACCCTCCTTTTGCATGTCCTTGTGACAAAGTATTTAGCAGAATTTGCAGATTTGTTAGACTCTGACAGGGCTGTGCTGCGAGCACTTCTGCTATGACCTCAAAATTGTGACCTCTCAGCTAACAACTGTACACATTGGCACCCAGGACACCCCAGCCCATCCTTTCAGACAACTAATTGGCCCGTATGTCCAATCAAGTCAGCTCATATGTCAAACACTCTTTAAACTGCAGACTGAGGAATCACTTGGTGACAAATTGTCAAAATGAAAATTTCCTATAAACTGTATAAAGAAAAATAAAATCCAGTCAGGCTGTGTATGTTCATATAACTTTGCTCTGTGACGTATGTCATTGTATGTACCAAGAAAAGCATTTTCTCACTCGCTGATACTACAGTGGGACAAGAGGAAATGCGAACATCAGTGTATAGCATATTCCAAAGCTGCTGCATTATTTGTGTCTTTTTGTTTGAAATATTTACCATGAGGGAACATAAGAGTTGAAGGCTGGAATGTAAGTGGAAAACGTTAGAAGGAAAATTTCCATTGCATTGCCTCAGATGAATGTGGATTTAATGGCACTCCAGTGAACAAGTCTGCTGATCAGCAATTGCTACTCTTCACTTATTCAGACACTGATTGAGCACGGAAGCCCTAGTCCATAACTATATAATGTAGGCCCTAGCTCCTTTTATCACCAATACAACCCATTTTTTACACCATCAGGCAGAGGTCAATTGTTGCCAGCTGATCCTGGTCTAAGCCATTTCCTTCAATTTGTTCCCATTGTTAAGCTACAGGGTTGCAGCTTCAATCCCTGAGATACAGCCACTCTTTCTTTGCCATGTGGCCACCAAAACAGGGCGGTTCTGGGAGCCTGTTATGTGGTCTTCACGTAACATGGCCAAAGTTAGTGTACCTTCTTGCTCCTCTCTGAGGGCCCCTTGCAAAAAAAGCCCCAGAATTGCAGAGGTCCTCTTAATTCTCAACAGCACCAAAAAATAAAGATGACCTACTAAGCACAGGATTATTTCAGTTTATTTTTACCTTTGCTATGAATGAGGCTTTTCTCTCATTAAGATGCATGAACCATAAATAAGTCTCCCTGTTGGAACCTAAGCATACTCAGGCTTGAGCCATACTGAAACTTCAAGCAAATGCATCTTGATCCAATTTATCACTGGGGAGAAACAGCATCTTCTTCTGCTGGAAGAAATAATGTGACATTTAAAGTGACTTTTGCTACTGGTGTTTTTTTCTGCTGTTTTTGGCTGATTTTCTCCCACTGGTCCCATCCCATCAACACTGGCATACCAAGCTCTGTGTTCCTGACAGAAAATAGGAAGTTGCACGCAAGAGGCTTTACTTACAAGTCACTGACCAAAGAAACATTTACATTTGGACATAATTTCTTTTCCAGTACACTCCACCAGCTGGGTGGAAGTTCTCCCATGAGGCCAGGGAGTGATGCTCATGTTGGATGTGAAAACAACTGCGTATTAGTATGTCTCGCGGGCTGGCTTGCACCAGCAGTCAAGGAATGTATTCAGTAGTTTCAGAGTCTCACGAGAGTGATTGTACAAAGCAAATGAATTGCAATAGCACTGCACTATGGGGACAGAAGTAAGAGAATAAACTCTCCACATCTTTTCCTCTGGGTAACATGCTCTTCATATTTTTGCATACGTCCCTTGACTGTTCTCAAGAGAAAATTGAGGGATTGTGGACTTAACTGCTCAACAGTTAGGTGGGTAGGAAGCTGGCTGAGGGGTAGGACCATAATGAAATGATCTGTGTCATCCTGGTGAGAAGTGAGTAGTGGTCTCCCTCAGGGGTCAGTGCCTGGTCCAGTTCTTTTCAACATAGATTTAATAGATTTCATAGACATTAGGGCTGGAAGGGACCTCGGGAGATCATCGAGTCCAGCCCCCTGCCCAAAGGG
>NW_017728911.1:31669689-31708649 GCF_001723895.1 Crocodylus porosus | reverse complement strand
CCAGGCTCCTGGCATTAGTGTACAGGCAGGCAAGTGTGCCCTTGGGGGCTCTTGCCTTGCCCACAGATTGTGCCAGGGCTGGGGCAGGGGTGGATGTGGGGGTGAAGAGATCACTGGCCAAGTTTGCGGATGACACCAAGTTATTGGGAAGCGTGGTCATGCTTGGAAATAGGCTGCAGATATGGGTGGACCTAGCCAGGCTGACAAGTTGAGCAGATCAGAACCAGATGAAGTTCAACATTGAGAAATGTAAAGTGCTGCACCTGGGGATGAGCAATGCCCTGCACACCTAAAGGCTTGGCGGCACCAAACTGACCAGCACCACGAATGAAAGGGACCTGGGGGTAATAATAGACCACCGTATGAATATGAGCCGTGAATATGAGCCAATGCTGTATCCAGCAGGGCAAATAATACTCTGGCATGCATCAATCAATGCATCTCAAGCAAAACCAAGGAAGTGATTCTTCCACTTTACTCAGCATTCGTGAGACCGCAGCTGGGGTACTGCATCCAGTTGTCTTTCCTGCCTAGTGCAGGGGGGCTGGACCTGATGCTCTTCCGAGGTCCCTTCCAGCCCTACCATATATAAATCTATGAATCTATGTATCATTCCACTGATTTTAAATGAAAGAAAACTCCTGTTCTGTGGATTTTCAGCGGTAACTAAAATGTAGATCTGTTACTGCAGGAACCCTTAGAACTGCAGGGATTGGCCTGAATTCAAGAGTGAGATCCAGGCCTGGTACCTGAACTATTTTCAAAGTTTAAGGAAGTTGGGATCTGGAGTTTTAACTTATCCTTAGGGTAACCTTACGTCCTAGATGGGCTGGGACAGTCCCAGGTTTCTGAGGCTGTCTCAGCATCCCGGCCATTGGAGAAAATTGAAGAAGTCCCGGACTGATGTGTACCTGCCCACACGTGCCCAGCTCCTGACTGTGTACTGCAGTACAAGTGACCCCATCCACAGCCCAGTGGAGTCCAAACCAGAAAGCAGCCCATTGGCTGGGCTCCCTGGAAAAAACTGAAGCAAAAGTTCTGGACTGATGGGAACCTGCCCACATGAGCCCGACTGTACTGGGTAAGCGACACCCAGCTTGCAGCCCATAGGAGTCTGGCCCAGGTAGCGCTGCTGGGAGCCCAGGTGAAGATGGTGCTTCTCTGGGGTGGGGGTGGGTGGCTCAGACTCACGCTGTGAGGGAAGCTGGGGTCCCTCCGCCCCTCCCGCCCACCCAGCTGCCAGGGACCTGTGTTTGGGATGGGCAGCTCTGGGCTCCCACTCCAGCCCCTGTCCCCACCAGCTTGCTCAGGTTTGGGCAGGGCAGGGCACTGTGGGAGCTGGTGCTGTACCATGCCCCATCCAGCAGGACAGCTCCAGGCTGTGCCCCTGCCCGGGCAGCCCTGACCACCCCCAACTCACTTTCCTGAGTGTCCCATGGGCAGCTTTCCTGATCTCATGAGGCAGACCTGACCCCCTATCTGGCTGTACACTATCCCTGCAGGGGCTCATAGGCGTGGGCCACACATGGCACCACTCCTCTCTGCCTGCAGCCCTATGCACAGATGTGACTGGGCTGCATGATGAGCACTGCCTTTTGGGGCTGCAGTGGGGCCCTGAGGAGCTTGGCACGCTCAGCCCAACCACAGCAGCAGTGTAGACCCCCCCCCCCCCGACAGCATCCAATGGGTAATTGCAACTGGGCAGGCAGGTGGGGGTAGTGCTGGCCACTGCTGGCTCACCCAGGCTCTCCCCAGGACATCAGCCCCATGCCCCTGGCAGCACAGGGCAGTGGTGCTAGCTTCCTGCACCCACAGGTTTGAGTCCCCCCACAGGTTTTGAGGGTCATTCTGAAAGCAACTGGGAAATAGGATGGAGGACAGAGCTACAGGGAAGGAGGGTGGAGAGGTGGGAAAATGGCATGACATACCAGGAGGTCAAAGACACTGGGGCAATGGAGGGGCTCACAGATGCATGCAACAATGGCCAGGCTTAGGTTGGATGCTCCCTTCACTGAGGGACCTGGCAGAGCAGGGTGGGGACTGCAGCCCTGGTTGGCTCTGTCCCACCTAGAAGACCTCAGAAAACTGGGGATGGGACGAGGTGGGATGGGACAGCACAATAAAGAATAAAGAAAAGAACGTATACTGGGAGAGGTGAAGAGCATACACTAACATGCTTGAGCTACCCAGCTACTAAAACCCAATAGATACTCTTTACTAGGTGCTAGAGGTTTCCATGGCTCATTTCTCTCTTTTTGTACCTGATGAGAAGTATTTATATTCCATGGTAAGGGAACCCTATACAATGTAGGCAGCTACAGAGTGACAAGAGGGACAATTAGGGCCAACAGCTTTTATGCTGCAGATACCTGGCTGTTAGAAACGGGCCAAGACATTAGCTTGTTTGAGACCCATGAGCCTAAGATGGTCTAAATGATACCCGACTGCACTACATTGAAACCACCTCCTCGTATTAAAAGGTTGAAAAGTCTATTTCAAGTCCTGTAAAACATACAGGCAAGTAAATAAGGGCTTTATGAAGTCTGGGTATTACCAATGGTTTTCTTCTTGTTTGAAAAGAGACATGTAGTCAAACTACAGTCTGCCCAGCAGATGTCACCACCACTCCACTGATCCATCCTGCAGCAAGGCCATGATCGAATCCAGCAGAGGACAGAGTTGCATTTAGTTTCTTTCCAGAACCAAATATCATCTTGAGCAGAGGTTAAGACCCAGAAGCATGAACAAGTTTCGGTGAAAAATCCAACCCAGCAAATGCTACAAATTTATATTTTAAAGTTTGATATTCCTACTATTTTGTTTCAATTGAAGTCACAGACCAGAATTTTGGAACTGCAGTCCTGGTCACAGCTCACTGCTCTCTCTGCTGTCAGGCCATGCTGAACAGAGACTTGGAAAACCAGAACAATTAGAATGATGGTTCTATATCTAGGTGCTTATTTCTTATACTGGTAGGTCCATGATATCAGTAGATGATGTTGATGCTATATGATAAAATTAATAATGTTCATAGGCACACAGTGCCTTTCAGTTACAAGTGTAAAAGTACTTCATAAACTTCAGTTAATTACCCTTCCACATACTTCACGCCCAGATAGCATCAGATGAAGCTGGTTGTTGCCTATGGAAGCTCATGCCTCTGCACATACTCCTGTGAGCACCATACAGATGAGGAAACTGAGAGGCTTGCAAGATGCTACAGACAGAGAGCAAGCATAACCTGACACACAGGACATGTCTACATGTGCGTTTACTGTGCAGTAAGAAGTTTTTACGCCAGCATCCACACATGCAGGCATTACAGCACTGTACCATTGTATGTGGACCTGTAAGTCAACACACACAGAGTTACTGTGCAGTAAGGTGTCTACACATGCCCTACTGGGCAGTAACTACTTGGGTGTAAATTTGCTACCTGCATCATGCAGGTTGCAAGTTTATGACTAAGTCGGCATAAGTCACCATAGTTCAGGGGTAGGTAACCCCAGGCATGGGTGCCGGAGTGTGGCACTTGGAGCCATTTTGCTTAGCATGTGTGCCTCTGGGTGGATGGCAGGGAAAAGGCTTGGGGCTACATGTCCACAACAAGGATCAGGCCCTTTGTAGCTCCCCCGCCATCTGCATTTGGTATGCCAACATCTTACAAGTTGAAATTGTGGGTGTTTTTGGCATTCTGCCCAAAAACATTGCTGACCCCTGCCATAGTTACTAAGCAGTATGGGCACACATGTGTAGACATGCACCTGTACTGCACAGTAATTCTCAGTTACTCCGCAGTAACTGTGCATGTGTAGATGTGCCCACAGAGAATCCAAGAGCCTGAACACCTTTTCCTCTACCTCAGTTGCAACAGCAGGGGAAAGTCAACAGATGAGCTCTCAGTCCCAAGATAGGTCCCTCCAGAGAAAGGAATCAGCATGAGAATATATAGTTGATGTGGTTTAGTGCTTTTTTAATTCAACCCTTTTCATCGCCTGGACTACATCTTACAGAAGTTTTCTTGAGGACACGTACTCTGATTTGTAAGGAGCACCTTTAGCCCAAATCACACATACAGAGCACAATCATGAGTTACTCTCGGGGAAATGACAGCAACTGCTTCCATTAAAAAAAAAACTCACGTGAGGAAAGCAGTGAAATGGCTTGAAACGAGGAGGAAGGCATGATTTGGCAGGCTGGTTCCCCACAAGCCACCAGCAACTGTTCCACAGACCACAGTTTGGAAACCGCTGCTTCAGGCCCAGCAAGTGAAAAAGCAGCAGAGAAGTCTTTTAAGACACACTTGGGAACAGAACATGGATGCTTGGTGGCCTTTCAACGACTCAGGGCTTAAAGGAAAAAAAATCCTGCCAGAAGGAAAATAAATGATATTTAAAATCCTTGGTCCATCGTTAAATTATGTATTCAGATATTTCTCTCCCCCCACCCCACCACCTCCCCAAGTCTTTTTTTCTAAAGCCTTCTTATAATCCCCTGCATCACTCTGACCATTTCCTTCTATAGGGTAATTGGAAGGTTGCTAGATTTAAGGGCAGCTGAGACAGCTATATTTACATTCTCTGCTGCATGCCTCCTACAGAGCCATGTCTTAGGAGTTTTAAGAGTATGCCTGAGCAAACATGACTCTTTATATAGACTTCAAGAAGAGGTAACTAGAGTAAACACTGCATGACTTAAAGCCTTGAAAGCTAATATTTAGCAAACTCTTGTGTTCACAACTTTGGAAATGTTTGCCTCTGGAAATAAAAGTGAGAATGACTTTTTCAAAGAGACGCTACAGCAGCAGCATTCACGCCCAGCACTGACACTAAAATTCCTGACTTCATACATTACCCCGCACTGAGAACTGCCATACCAAGACATTAGCTTTATACCTATGGCCCCCCAAGGGGCAGGATTTTCAAGGGTTGTCTTGAAGGGTAAATGCCTGAACTTCAGGGGCAAAACCATCCCTAGTGCTTGTGCAGATGTGGAATCTGGGTGCACAAAAGAGTACAACTCTGTGAATGCACCATGGGAGGGCACCTTTGCAAAGGCAGTCCTGAATACCTTTGCAGCCAAACAGCAGCATAAATAGGACACCAGCCCTGGGTGTGAACTAAGAGAAAGCAACAGAATAGCAGTTTGGCAACAGCAGCATCCAGGGTCTTTCGATCTCTGAGGCAGGTAACTGTTCACCACCACCGTTCCCTCCAGCTTCCCAGGGGCAGGAGGGGTCACCCAAGGCACAAAACGTGTTAGTGATGCCTCTGCAACCAAACAGGCTCCCCTGCTGATTGCAGAGATCTTCCTCTGATGAGCAAAACATGGTCGCAACAGTTATTGAGCCCATATGATGCTGATAGAACAGGATCAAGATAAGAGGGTCAAAGTCAGCAAGAACAACCCATGTCAACAAATATAATGAAACCCAGGACATATTATTTCCCTTCTTAAGCCACAGTTTTCAGCAGTAGATTTCAAAGCACTTCACAAAGGACAGTAGCATTATCTCCATTTTTCAGGTGGAAAAATGAAAGCACAGAGAAAGAAAGGTGGTGTGTATAAGGTCGCTTGGCAGGGTAGTTGTGCAGCGAGGAACAGTACCTGGGTTCCCAAGTCTTAGTTAAGTACACCATCAACTAGGCTACCCAGTACCAAAAAGGTTGGTTACAGTTTCTTCCTCCTCATCTCCTGCCTCTTCACGTCTGGATTCTGTTTCAGATTGGATGCAGAAGTGAAGTACAGGAAGGCTATCTCCCATATCTGATTTGAAGGACATATTAGCAACTGAACAGTAAAGCCTGTTGTCCTGAGTTGTCTGGCTCATTTGACAGACAGCTAGGACTGGTTTCCAATGTACTCGGCTGGCTTCAACAATATTACCCCATAATTAATCTGATTCAATTGGCTGGGAGTATTATAGCCAAAATGATTTTTTGATCCATTTAGAAATGTTCTAGTGCCCTTCTCTGAATAATTTATATTTCAAATGAAACTGTAAAGTTTCCTTCAACATTGCATAGCATCTTTATAGCACTGAAACAACACTTCATATTAAAAGTTATACATGTACTATAATCACACTTGAAGTTCAGGACCAGACTGCTGGCACTATTGCAGGGACTGACAAAACTCCCTTTGACTGCATTGGAGCAAAAACATTGTAAGGTAATCAGTTCCCCTTACCACTCACTGCTGACCTGCAGATTATTAGGGCTGTGCGAAGCTTCAGTCCCTGATTCTATTTGGATTTGAAGATTTAGTCACCAAATCAAGCCAAATCTCCAAATCCGAATCAAAACAGGAGACCCTTTAATTTCTCCAAATAGAATTGGGACCCTCTGAATTGATTTGGAAAGAGCCGGAGATTTGTTGGATAGACACAGCTTTAAATCTTTTTTCTACATACCTCTAGGTAGCAGGTGGCTCATGAATGCTGCAATGCTGGGGTGCATGGAGCATCCCACAGGAGTGTGGGGGGCTCCCCAACGTGCTTGGCAGCAGACCTGGAAGTGGGCCCGAAGCAGTTCCGGTCAAATTCTGGATCCACTGGAGAGTGCGCTTAGGGGGTCCTCCCGCAGCCTCCCCTGGGTCCAGAGGGGCACCCGGGGTCCCCCCATGTCCAAATGCTGAGCTGGGGTGGCAAGAGAGGCTCCCCAGCATGCTCCCTGGCAGACCCAGAAGTGGACCAGAAGTACTTCCAGTCCACTTCTGAGTTTGCCACCAAGCACGTGGAGAGTCCCCCCGCACTCCTGTGGGACTCTCCATGTGCCCCACCATCACCGTGTTCACGAGCCATGCGGGTACCTTGAGGTATGTAGAAAAAACATTTAAAGCTGTGTCTAGGTCCAAATCACTGATCTTCCGAATCAGCTTCGAATCTTCAGATCCGGAATTGGTTGAATCGAATCAGGGACAGTGGTCCGAATCAACTAATGGAATCACGATCCCTGATTTGGGCTGAGTCCGAATTGAATAGGGCCCATTTTGCACACCCCTACAGATTATATTCAAAACCATTATCAACTTCAACTTTGATTTCAGACTTGACTGAGTCTGACTATTTTTCAGTTCTTAGTCATGCCAAAATTTAGTATCTTCCATGGTTCAGGGGTGTTGGTTATAGCCATGTTGGTCTAAAGACCTAGGGAGACAAGGTTCTGTACTAAATGTGATATCTTTGATTAGACCAACTAAATAGTTGGAAAAATCATTCTTTACATGCTTTTGGAAAAAAACACCCTTCTTCAGACATAGGGAGAGTCTGCTGGTGTTTGTGTGCTCTTCTGGGAGGAATAGAAGCTTAGGCCAATAGCAAAACACAGGTCTGTGGAAATACCAAAGTATTTGTGTTTTTTTCACAAAAAGTTAAAAAAAAAGGGTAAGACTGTTATTGAAAAATCTTTAAAATACTATTAACGACCATGCCAAGATATTTGGTACGCCTCAAAAAGAAAGAAAATTGGTGGCATGTTGTGGTTTTTCATGCTTGTTTGAGTACTTGAAACTGAAATTGCTTCTCTTCTGTTTAAAAATACCTTACTTAAGATCGTGGCACATACCCCCAATGTCTGTTATTTATGAAGTATGCAGAAGTGCTAGTGGTTTCTTATTATAAAGGTCTCATGAGTGCTAATGAACACAATGCTATCCACAGACTTTCAATGGGCACTGGATCAAGGCCACAAACTTTCCAGTGCCCACTTAGAGCAGACTGCCTTTGAATTACTAGCCGTGTATCATATCATTTAAAGAAAATGCGGTGATTCTCCCATAGCAGCATTGGCCAAGGGTTACCACAACCACTAGAACATATCATGCTGCTGAAGTGGATGATGATCCAGCAACACAGTGACTATTGCTGCGTCGTATTTTTGCGGCAAGATTTTGTGGGAGCTCAGTACAGACACTTTGGAAGTTATTTTATGACAGCAGCTTCATTAGGAAGGTTCATCAGGGACCCTCTTACTCCACTCCATCCTCTTTCTTGCAACCCTTCCTTTCCAGTGTTACAAAAATGATGGCCATTAATTTTATTAATTTGATTGGTCATGCTGTGATGGATGGAACAGGGGAGAAATGAGCCGCTGGCCATCCTGCGGTGATGTCAAGGGAAATGGGATGTATGGATTTCTTCACTCGCAACTCATTTTCAGGCTAATATTAGCTGCTGTGAAGTGTGTGTGTCTGTGTGTGTGTGTCTGTGAGGGAGAGAACGTGGTGCGCTATGAATAAAGCAATGTGTGCAGTTGGGCAGCGGCAACTTAAAAAAAAAAAGGTAAATATTCATAGCTGTTGCCTTTATGACAGAGCATATTAGAAACATGGTCCATCCTTCGTTCAGTAATATGCAACCAAGAAGTGTTGGTAGCACTGCTATAGCTGGCTGATATATTCCTCTTACGTGTTCCAGGCACTACAGTAAGACAAAGACAAGCTTCCAGTTTGTGTGTTATGCTTGCAGTAGGAAACCGAAAAGTCTTGCACGATGCCTTTGTTTCTGGTCCTGTCTGGAACCTAGAAGTGTGGAAATGATTTAATAAGAATCTGGTATATCCTTTATTTGCTTTACAGAGAATAGCAGTATCCTCAGCTCCACTGAACAAATGAGGACATTGAGGCACAGGAAGGTAAAAGGGACTTTTCTGAAGTCTCTTAGTTGGACAGCACCAGAGCCAAATCAGAATCCCTCTCCAACTACCTTTTCCTTCAAAGGCCAATGTGTTGATCTCCCCACACAGTGGGTCCTCAATAGTCTAACGCATTTCCTGAGTGACCTCACTCCTAGGCATGAATATTGATTTCAGTACTCTCTTAAGCGCTTGAACAGTGCATCCTGTAAAACTCATTTGCCTTTTATCCTCCTTGATTCTGCGATTGGTATTCACAGCAGCTGGGCAACATCTTCCCTTGATTTTCCCTCTCATGACAGCCATATAGACACACCTCACTCACACATTCACATCCAGGACACAAGAGAGAAAAATTTCCCACCTTGCTCTTCTGCTTCCTCACACCCATCCTTCGGAAACGCTTTGACGCCAAGGCATCAGCTGCTCGACAGCCATCGCGTGTGAGGTTGAACAGAATGACAACAGAAGAGTCCTTCAGTTAGGGACAAGGTTTCTTCAAAGAATAATGGTGAGTGACAGGAGTCAACAGCGTAGGTCTTTTCTTTGATATTCAAGTATTACTGTGCCCTCAGGGGCCTTCAGCAGCCCACTCTAATAAGCATTTATGCTTTAGGTGCAAGAGCTATTATCAGAATTAGAGATTAATTATTTAGTCTTCAAAAGCACTGACAAGAGCAAAAAATCACTGCAAATCAGCACTTCTATTTTGATACCTTTTTGCTTTGAATTCCAGGGTGCAGCAAGGACTATGATTGCCAGTCATTCACTTTCTTTGGAGCATCTGGGCTGTTTCTCTCTTCACCTAAATGCATGGACATAAAGAGTAACTCCATTGATGCCAAATGAGTCAAATCATTGTAAAACCAGTCTTCCTCGGGGAAGAATCAGCCCATAGATCTCAGTGCTAACCCAAGAAGGATACATGGCCTCATTCTGGTTGTGAACTGGTGAGAAAAGAGAGTGAGCAGCTCCAAAAACAACTGCCCACAACTCATTTCAAGGTCTATGCATGCTTCCAAAAGACTTTCCATAGGTCCTAGAGAAATCAAAGCCTTCTAGTCCTGAATCCTGAGCTTTCCCTATTGAATTATACAACCAGTCATGGATGGGGAAAGCATTTCCCACTTTCCTGGGTGAGAAAAGCATCTGTCTATTGGCAGTCTCAATATGGCAGTCCGCTCATCTCAACACCACCTATGAACATCACGTATCTACATATCTCTTCTGCCCCCACCACAGGATCAAAGATCTTGTCATGTTATCTTAATGGTCTCATTATTTCCCTATGCTGCCCATGTAAACTCTTCAGAATAGGGAATCTTCTCTGAGCTATTAGCTTATTCAGTGCCCAGCACATTTAAGGCTGGGGTCTCTAAGAGGTACTTCAACAAATATCAGTACATTGCGAATAAAGTGGATGATGGTAAATATACATCAGTACATCAGCAAGAATAACTGCCCTTAAATCGCATTTCTACCTCTGAAGAATGCCCATTTTTTCCAGACCCATCAATTCACACGTTGCTGATAGGACATCAAGTATAGCTGTTTGGTCTTTGAATCCTGGGAGAGATTTGCTTCAGAAGGAGATGCTCATTATTGAGCCTGAGGTAGAGTATGGTCATGCAGAAATGATACTCCTCAGTAACTATCTATCTGACACAGTAAAAGCAACAGGTAGTTTTCATAGAAAGTCTGTCTCAGCAACCTATTCACCAGTAGCTCTCTGCAATTTGCATATCTCTGTAAAATCTTATGATACTGTACCATTAGATTTAATTCCAAATCCACTTCTCAGGCTATTTCAGTGGAATTCACACACATCACTTGAAAGCATTATTCTTCATCTTGGTATCAAGTGGGTGGGATTATTAAACAGTGATCACAATTATTTGCTCAAAAATTGAGGTCATCTCAACAGCTGAGTGCCTGGTTGCACCTGCAAATCAGGCCTTTAGTTGTCTGAATGACCTACATTTTCCGAGACATCCTTTAAAGAGCTGGGTGGATACTGCCAAAAACATTTCTGCAAACATTCATTAAAAATGCTTAATGAATCAGTTTTGGCTGTGCTCATGGCAGTTTTTTTGTTCACTTCCTGCAGACATACACATGGCAGAGATGCCCACATAGAAGGCAAAGCTTAAGCTCACATACCGGACCTTGCAAAAAAGAAAGCATCTCTCACAAGAAATCTCTTTGTAAGCTCTTTGCAGGATGCATTACAGCCAAAAAGCTGGGCTGCTGAGCAAGAGGTGCAACAAAGACCTGTTTCTAGTGCACCACAATGCCACTTCCCTTCTTTACACCCCACAAATATAAGCATGCCTTATCCATCATTCCTACAAAAGGAAACACAAGACCCCGGTACTTACTTTGTTCTCTGAGGGGGCAGGTTTGAGGCTTGCTCCCAGCAGGTTTCAACCAAATCCTTTCCCTTCCATGTGAAATCTTTCCAGTGGACTCTTATTGCTCACACACCCTCCTGTTATGCCTCTCTGCCAAAATTTGTCCCATTCCCAATCTCCAGGAACCCAATCTCCCTTCTGCCTGTTCCCAAATGTTGGACATAGCACCTGTTCACCATCTTTCCCATCACAGTCCTTGTCTCAGCCTCGTTTGTCCCTCCAAACCTTGGCCATCTTGTCTTTCCTCTTTCCAGCTTCTCACCCATCTCTGCTCCAGTGCTTTTCTTGTCCTTTGTACCCCATATCTCTTCCCTTGTTCTTGTGCCCCACTGTTTAAGCCTGCACAACAACGCCTTCCTTGTTCTCCCCATCTCTGCTGCACTGTTCCCTCCATCTCCTCCTGCTCTTCTTGCTGTCTCACCCACCTCCAGAGCTGTGAACCCCACACTTGTACTGTAGCAGTGATGGTAAGAGAGGAAGGAGAAACTGCTGACAAGACCAAGACCCTGGTCCTCAGAGCCAACTGGGGAGAAGACCATGCCAGGAGGAGCTGAAACGATAACCAGCTGGTCACACCTGGACCTATAGCCTCCTGTTAACCCAGAAGGAAAGAGTGACCCATGCTGACCAGAACTGGAGATTATGTTTGCTTCCTGCATGCCTCAGCCTATCAACTAAGCAGACAGCTGATAGTTGGCCAAAGCTGCCGGTGAGGAGGGCAAAAACACTGTTGCCCCCAGGCTGAAAACTGGTGGGTAGATGTTCTTCCATTGCCTACTCCTCTTCTGCCCCTCAGTCAGATACGCTTGAACCCAGTATCTCAGAGCATGAGTCTCCGCTGCCTGAGTTGGAGAACTCGGCACTGCTCCTCCACAGCCAGGACAGGAATCTACAAGGACGCCCGGGATGGGAGCGGAGACCGGGAACCCTGCAAAGTGAACGTGTTACAGAACCGATAGCAACAAAGCTGCTCATTTCTAATTTCATATCTCAAATAGTAAGTAACAAGCCGCAGCAATCATATGTCATGAAAAATTTAATATGGTAATTTCTGCTTCCAAATTTGAGCTGTCGAGCATTCGCCGAACAAAACAAGGGGGGATTTGTCAGCTAAATTATTCATGGTGAGTAACTGGCTCTGCTTTAAGATTTGATTTTACACCACCCCTTTGCTCACCCTTGAAGACTTTTGCTGTTATTTCACTCTTCCCATCACAAAGCATTAATACCACAGTTGCTTAAATGTGAAATAGAAGCTGCGGATAGAGGGAAAGTGTGTGTGGCAGCTGGAGGGGGGATGCTTGTGATGTCCCCCAGTGTGACTCAATTTGAGGAGGGTTTCTGATGGCTGGTCTAGAGACCTAATGTGCGATAAGCTAGGGAGTGAATTTATGTGACGCTTCCTCAGCCTGACAAAGGGTGCTTGTGCCCAAAAGCTTGCTAAGAAGAATTTTTCCAATTATTTGAATTGGTCTAATAAAAGATATTAGAGTTACCCAAAGAACCTTGTCTGCCTTTATACATGCCAGGCACTCTGCCCTAAATGTCTATGTAGCCAACTCTTCATTTGCCCCAGAGCAGTGATTTTCAACCTTTTCTCATTTGTGGACCCCTAAAAAATGTCAAATGGAGGTGCAGACCCCTTTGGAAATTTTGAATGGAGGTGCAGACCCCTTTGAATTGTACGAGTGGGTACTCACATACTTCTGATTGAACATGGTCATCTTCTGCAGACCCCTTAGACATAGTCTGCAGGCCTCCAGGGCTCTGTGGACCACAGGTTGAAAACTACTGCCTTAGAGGATATAGATAGACAAATTGTAGGTTTGTTACAAAGTAGCCATTACACCTGCATGATCCTGTGATGACATAAATGTAGTAAAACCATTGTAACTTCAGTCCGCTTGCATTCAGGGTCAAAGTTGTAGTGGTTTAGCTGTCTTATACCACTGCAGAAGCAGGCAGATGTTACATTTCCCCCACAGCACTGATACACGTACAGGAGCAGCAGCTCCCCTCCACTTCTGGAGCAGTTACAAGTTTGTTCGGAGCCCCGTGTGCTTGTGTTAGGTAACTAACTGCACTTCCAAAGCATAATTAAGCTTCCTCTCATTGAGTGGGAGCCGTAAGTGCAGAACGGCTATTGTGCTGTGAACCCACCCTCACTTCCGGAGCATCCACCACCCTGTGCAGGGAGTCTCTGAATTGGGAGCGATCCTGCTTTGTGCTGTTTTCGGAACAAGCTGGACCTGTGCATTTTGCTTGCATTTGCCAGTGAGTTGTTAATAGCTGACTTGGCCAGCATTAGTGGTCAATTTAGACATCAGACTTGGAATTTCAGCAGCAACAGCTGGAGCATCAGTAGTGAAGGCAGATCTGTTAAAGAAAGCGAACATAAAGATCTCTCCCTTTGGGGTGAGGAGTTTTGTTTTTTCCTCTCCCTGTGCTTGCTGAAGGGAGAAAGTTATAGCAGCATCAGTGAGAAGGAGCAGGAAAGTCTTCATTTGTTATCATTCCCCCTACACAGCTCTGCCAAAGCACCTGAGCCCACTCCAATCCTTGTGTCCACCTACACAAAATAACCCCCACAACTGGCTCTTCCAGGGTAGCCTGATTGGCACGTCCTGAGTGAAACAGGCACTGCTGTAGCCTGTCCCTCCACAGCAAGGTTGCAAAAATAGGCAGAAAAGACAAGACGAATTATGTGGATAAGACTTTTTATTCCTGGGTTTTTTATTCTGCTCTCAGTCATACATATAAGCAGAATTCAGGCTTCTCTTCAAACTAGTTGCTTTCCTACACAACTATCAGTATACCCCAGCCCTTGCCAGTAATAGCATCTCTCCATGTCCCTATCTTGTGTCCCTCACCAACTAGAAATGCTGAATTTCTCCTGAAATGTTTTCCCCCGTATTCTTTAAATCAAGCTGTTTTGGGATGGGATAGTTTATGGTTGCTTTCCCACACTGATAAAGAACACATCACAAAGGTAAGAAAAGACATGATTGGATAGAATCAGTCAATATTATCACTTCTCATTGGTTTAGTGTGAGCCTCACAAGGTTTAATGTTAAAGCTCCAGTTCCAGGAGTCTCATCAGTATGGAGAATCTTTGTGTTTCCTTAAAAAAAAAAACAAAAACTGCATTTCTAAAGGCTCAACTCTTATTATTCAAAAAGAACTTTAATATTTGCAGGCCTGGATCATGTTTGTTTAATATCTGTGAGTAGTAACACAAGGTCTATACAGCTAATTGTCCACGTGATAATGGGTGGGACATTGCAACCATGAATCATTCATAGTTTCAGCTTAATCCAGGGTGTTTGTCATTATACAAAGCTGAGGAGGTGAGAACAGGAAAATAGCTTGACACAAAACAAGTTAGAGTGTAGTCACAGGGTGGAGAGTGAAAAGGAAATTGCATAAGAAATAAAGAAAAGAATACATAAAAAAAGAAGGAAATGAAAGAAGGTGAGATATGGAGAAGTTATAAAGCGGTCATCTCGGGAAGATATGTAACATCATCTAGGAGTGTGAGAACCTAGAATAAAGTGAGGTAGTAATGGCTTACTGTAAGAACAGGTGCTAGCTTCCACATCTACAAGAGGCTATTTCTTCTTGCTCCTTCACTTGGTAGCAACTTCAAGTGTAGATGCTAAAGCCAATTTCATTCTGTGACGGGGAAGATGTGTATCTTCTGAATCTCTACATTAATGTGCCTTGTGTATGATAAAAGCCATGAGGTTACACTATTACATGCTGGGTGGGTTACTCTTAGCTGCTCCAGGAATGGTTGCACACATACTGTCCATATGGGGGCAATCACATGGGAGTCCCAATTGTGTTTGAGTGTCTGCTTCAACAGCAAGAAGCAGAAAGTAGGCTCTGTGTGAAGCTTTGGTTCCTGATTCAGTTCGGGGAGATTTGGCCCGATTCGGTGGCCAAATCTCTGAATCTGAATTGAATCAAAGGACCCTTTAATCTCTCCAAATCTAACTGGAACCCTTCAAATGGATATGGAGAGATTCAGAAAGATATGGCGATCCAGACATAGTCACAGCTTTAAATGTTTTTTCTGCATACCTCAGGGTAGCAGCAGCTTGTGAATGCTGCGATGCGGGGGCGCATGGAGTGTCCCAGTGCACTTGGCAGCTGACCCGGAAGTGGACCGAAGCACTTCTGGCAGAGGCAATGCGTAGGGGGTGCACAACACTGTCGGCAGCGCCTGTGGCAGTTGCCACTCACCATCCTGCCACCGACACAGCCAGTGGCACCTGTGGGAGATCCACAATTACCCCTGCCTACCACTGACACTGCCAGTGGTGCCAGTGGGTGGTCGCCAACCTGGTCAGTGCTCGCCACCCCCCTCCCCCACAAACAGTGCCGGTGGCATCTGTGGGAGCTCCCGGCTTGCTGCTGTCAGGCTCCTGCTGCCACCAACGCAGCCATGCCCCCCCAGCCACCAGGGGCACATGCCATTCATGACTTCTGGTCCACTTCCAAGTCTGCTGAGGAGCGCACTCGGGCCCAGCCCTCCGCACTTCCCCCCCCCCCAAGTGACTGGTGCCTCCTGGGTCTGGGGGGGCACCCAGGGTCCCCCCCCAATCAATTGCTGAGCCGGGGTGATATAGCGGTGGACCCAGAAGTGGACTGGAAGTACTTCTGGGTTCACCATCGGGCATGTGGAGGGCCCCCCTGCACTCCTGTGGGACACTCCATGTGCCCCAGCATAATCGTTCACAAGTTACGCTGGTGCCTCAAGGTATGTAGAAAAAACTTTTAAAGCTGTGTCTATGTCTAAATTGTTGATTCTCTGAATCAGCATCAAATCTTCAGATTTGGATTCGGCCAAATCGAATCAGCGAGCGTGATCTGAATCAATGAATCAAACCACTGTCCCTGACTCCAGCCGAATCTGAATTGAATAGGGCCCACTTCGCACAACCCTAGCAGAAAGTACAAGGTTACCGGCTGGCCTCTAGTAACATCTATTTTATTTGGGTTGGCTTGGGTGAAGATGACACGTTAGATGCTTTGCCCATCTTATCCAAGGAAAGATGGTTTTCAAGACACTGAAGTAGGACTTAGAAGTTCTGCTTTTAGTCCTTGTATCTACCTTGGGCTTTCTGTGGGACCTAGAGCAAATCATGTAATCTTTCTGTGTTTCAGCTGCACATCTATAAGATAGAGATGATAATATCTCCTTTATCCCACCCTTTGTCTCCTCCCTCCCCCATAAATTCTTTAGGGCATGGATTATTCTCTTGCTACGAGCATCTGGCACTTCACATAGTGGGGCCATGATCTTAGTAGATGCCTTTTGTGCTACAAACATGTCATGGCTATCATCATTATCAACAGATTTACTGGCAGACTTCAGGCTCTACAATATCTCAGAGTTATGCTATATCTCAGGACTACCAGACAACCAGGTTTCTTCATTTTAATTGGATTTTAATAAATATTTAATACACTCCCATTAACCATATAAAATAATGAGGATAACTAGTAGCCATAAATTAGTTGTATTTCTCATTCCTACATAGCCTTAGGTAAAAGGTGTAAAAGACCTGATTATTTCTGTATTTTTAAACTGCAATTTATTTAACCACTGTTCTTGCTCATTTATGCTGGAAGTGATTCCGAAGTTCAAAGTTTAAATGTTCATTACATTACAGTTGATGTTTTTCCAAGCAGACCAAAAGGATGCTGTTCACGTTCTTCCCTTTAACAGGACTTTTATTTTTTACATTAAAATCCTGGACTGTGATTGAATGAGCAGGATTCATTCCTGATTTCATGTTTATGAAAAATAGCAACAAGAGAGAAGGTGCCTGAAAGGGACATATAGGTTACGTGCATCAAGAGTCAAATACTGCATTCCTTATTCATCAAGGTCATCTTTACTCTAGAAAGGAACTTTACAAACTCTAGACTTCCTATTTACTAAAAATGAGACTTATTAATGGAGTTAAAAGTAGTCTGATGACCATGAATGTTTAAGCAGAAGGCTTTTAGCAGAGGCATGAATAATGTGGAGACTGATCACAACATCCTACTACCCCCTTCATTTGGATTTCCTAAGGGTGCAGCACTCTGATGTCCAGAAACCTGTATTTGACAAATATACAGCTAATAAAATGTCTTTTTATCAAGCATATATTGGTACTGGCAGCCTTGCAAGGAAGCCAGTTGGGTAAAAGTATAGGTTTCACTCCTCCCCCTATCAAAGCGAAAAAAAGAGTTTTTTTCCACCCAATTAAATACATTGGAAATATCCTTAGCTGCATTTTTACTGGGGCAAATTCTACATCTGCATTTCTGTCCCTCAAAAAACATCAAAGGCACAAAAAGCAAAATATCTGGAAATACCAATGATTACATGTAGTCTGCTATTCATCTGATATCTTTGGTTTCCACTATCATAAATCCTAGTTTCATTCTAAGACAAATTGCCACATTATGGCCCTGCTACATAGGCTGAAACAATTTTTTTTGTTAGAGAGAGAAAAATCCATGCCAGATTAAGACATATGGAATTTCTGTTTATGACTAAATCATTTTTAAAGCTGCTTTCTCCATGACTCATGGGTGTGTTGCTGAAAGAACCCTGTCAACAATAGCTTATTTACATACAGAAATAATTAGCATTATTATGGCAAACTAAAGTAGGAGGATTATGGTGACAGAGCATCATAAGATTTGGTATGTCATATTAGGGAGGATGAGGAAAACAACGTGAAGATTTCTAAACCAGAACAATATAATTTGGCCACGAACCAAAGAGGACAAGATGAAAACCATACTTTTTACATTCTTTCCATTACTGGTAAAACCTCAGATCATTGCAATTGAAAGAAGTGGACTGAGTCTAATCGATCACATAGGAGGACTGTTCACTTTTGCACTTCACTCAAAATAGACACTGGTATGTCTCCTTTGCATTTGAAGTCATTTCCTTTTCTGATCTTCTACACAGCCACTGCATTGCTAAGTCTGAATACTTCACATTAAATGGCTAATATTTACAGCAAAAAGAGAAATTGTATTGGATATATGTATTTAATTTACAAGAACGTTCCTACTCGTAGCAGATTTTTATAAAAACCCATTTTTTGTTAACAGCCTCTAAATATGGAGCTAAATTAAATTTATACTGCCACTTTAAATTACTGGGCATATCTCATACAAGTGCTCTGGGACTTGCATGGGCTTTACATCATTAATAAGTGGAACTAAATAATTACATGCTCCAGTGGCTTATAAGGTCCAGAAGTTATCACCATGTAACCTGCTTTCTGGTTTAAGAAGAAATAATTGTCTCTGTATCTACTGGAGCTGAAAGCATATTGCGAATATAAAAATATCCCATGAACATGTATTCACATTTGGAAATTAATTTATGATGGGACACAGAACGCTTTGTTTTCCATTTCTCATAATACTCTTTCAAATTAACTTATTGTCAGGAATGCTAACATCTTGCGCTTGCAAAACTATGTGTAAAAAGGCAGGCCAAGAAAGTATTTAATGCAGTTCCTGGAGATTTTTCTGTGAGCCTTTCAGGCAGAATTGTAAGCCCAAGATCCCATCTGTCATCATGAGCATAAAGATCCAATGCTCTTGGATGAATTTGTTCATCCTCATTATTACTACTCTTACAGTAGCATCTGGAGAGCTAATAATGGACCTGGACTATAGTGCTAGGGCCTGCACAAATATACAACTAAAATACAGTGTGGCAGATCCTGTATTATGAAGGCAGAGCCCTTCTCTCACAAGCAGCTGCATTTCAGGCATGACACATAAGAGTAGCAAGTAGATTTGGTGGGTAAACGTACAAATTTGTATTAACTTGTGGTGCTGAATATGGGTTCTTTGTGCCGAGTTGTTTAACCAGCAGACAAACCCGTGGCCTGAGACTGGTAGTTGATGCCAGGTAAAGAAAATTAAATGTTCCTTAATGGAAAGTGTTGATATCAGTCCTTGGAGATTTGCATTCCTTCTCTGCGGGATTTCTAATTTAGTACCTTTAACAGATAGGGTAGCTCAGTCAATGTGGGCAACCCCAGAGTTGTCACAGTCCAACCCTACCATGGACAGACTGAAATGCCAGAATGATACTTACTACTCATGATCAAAGCTGAACAGAAAATTAAAATCCCTCCTGAAAAAAAATCCTGAAAGAACTGTCTGAGAAGTAGAAAATTCCCAACCACATCTGCAACTAACCCTGGGGTACCTGATTGCACACATAAGGTATGTTGTCGTGGCTGGAACCTCACCGAAACCATCTGATCTGCTTGAAGAATTATGATATTATTTCATCATTATTTGTTTTACAGCAGCACCAATGTTGGATCAGGACACCATTTCACTAATGAGCACAGAGCAAAAAAAGGGGACCTTGCCCTCACAACCTTTCAACCTGACTACAAGACAAGAAAAGCAGTGGGATAGAACAAGTGGAGGAGCACAAGGACACAATATCAGTCAACATGCAAAGGCAGGGGTCTCAGCCCACCAACTGAGATATCTCCTTTTTCTGACAGCTGTGGCTGACCTTGGTGAGAACTGTCCTTTCACAGGCTCTGTCCTATTTATCTGTTGTTCTCCACTAAGATGCACGCTGTTTTTGGACACGCCACTGCAGATATCTCCGTGGCTAAATCTCCTCTGCTGACATGACGGAGCAGGTTGAAATCGCAGAACAGAAGAGTTGGAAGAGATTCACCTTGCTCAGCCCCTACTCAAAGCAGGATCATGAGCAGGGTGTGAAAGACTTAGAAAAGTCTCAGACAGACCCTTAGGAAGTATGTTGAACAACTTCATGATATTTCCAAGTGTGTCCTAGAGATCCCTCTTAACTTTCAGTAAGTCAAAAGCAGGAGGTGGCAACTCTTGTATTCAAAGTCTGGTTATGAACTCTTTTTAAGTCATGGTTCAATCTGAAGCATTGCCTACAGAGGGCACTGTGACACCTGGCATCAGAGATCAGACGAGTAAAACAAGAAATCAAAATGTCGCATACATTACATGCTATATACAACTAAGTAGAGCGGTGCAGTCTGAACATGTTCTGAGGCCAGAGAGGAAGAGATGCTAGTCACTTGAAATGGAAGCAAATCCTTTGTCCATTTGCCCCTTAGCGTGACCTTGCAACGTATAAAATTTGTCATTACAAATATTCTATCCGGCAAGCTGCATCGGCTGCAGGAAAGTACAGAGACTGAAGGAATGCTCTCCATACCGTAACAAGCAACTTCAGCAGACACGATTTATTAGTTTCACTCTCTGTCTTTAAGTAATATTGGCGAAATTGTAAGTGCCTCTGGGGTTCTGTGCTCCTTCTGCATGCATAAATAGACACCTGTGTACAACCCTGAATGTGTCATGCACGTCCAACCTGTCTGGGCAGGTCAGAAATGTCTACCTTGTGTATTACCATGGCTATTTACAAGCACAAAAACACGTGTGAGTGTTTATGTAACCAAATGCAAGTGTACAGAACAAGAAGCTGAGCTCAAACTGTGGCCCTGCTGGTCCAGAAATGGGAAGTGGTCTCTAAATGATACTATGCAAGTGATTTTTTTTTTCCTAGATGCAATCAGTGTCACTATCTTCACACTAATCCTTGGGGTGAGGGGTGAGCTCTATGTCATCCTTCTCTTATAACAGAAAACAACATATCAAACAGCTTCTCAGCAACCTAACAACAATGTGTTTTGCTTCTTTGTCGCTTATGCTGAGATAGGGGTTGAGCTGATGTGTTGGTTAAAGGACATAACGCTGCCTAAGATACAAATACAGCATCTTCTTTGGGTTTACACTATGCAATTAGGCTAAAATGCTAAGAGAACAGGGAAGCATTTCCCTTTACTAAATAGATGTGCCGGTCTCTGATGGGATGGTGACTAAGGACATGTGTAGAAGAAATAGGGCTTTGCTTCACCCTGAATTGAAGCAGTGGGTTTTTAAAAACACCATTTCAATTTAGGGCAAAGTAAACCCCCACATTGTGTACACCCATGTCTTACTTGCCTCTCTTGGTGGGGGGGGAGGGGAGGGTGATCTGCTGGCAGGTAGAGCAGTCCCTGGGCTGGGGCGGTGGCTGGTGCTTCTCTCCACGGCGCCCTCCCCCAGCTGGCACACACCCATAGGCACCCAGCTTGGGTGGTCCTGGGGGGCACCACAGCTGTGGAAGGAAGGACCAGATCCCCATGCAGCTCATGCAGGCAGGCAGGCAGGCTCCAGGGCGTGGGGACAGATCAACCTTGCCTATTTTTTCTAGGTTTTAGTGGGGAGGGTTTTGGTGGAGACTGCCTTCCCAGGCTGCTGCCAGGCTGCCTGCACAGCCCGTGAGCCCGGTACTTCGTTCTACGGAGCTGTTTTAGTTTGCTGTACCCCAAAGTCATTCAAGGTGCATTACGCTGCTGAATGTGCTACAGCGACTGGAATTAACATGCTATACGCCGCCAATGTGTGCAAACACCAGCACCATTAAAGCAGTGCAAAAGCATTTAACCGGCTTTAAAGTGTTGTGCGCCCATGCCGTAAGGTGACACAGTTAACTGTTGCAGGCAGAGATGGGCTCAAACAAAACTCAGAGCTGGGGCTCTTGTTGGCTACAGATCTCTCAGTTGCAATCTCTGGAATAGCCTAAACTAGCCCCCGCCATCCCAACCTCAACACCCTTGACCTTTTGGGCACTTGCTGTCTTTCCTTTTAGATGGAATTTTGCAGTTTCAGCCGCAACTGTAGCTGAGCAATAAAAAATGACTCAGGGCCTGAGAGCATGACTTATGAATGATTTAAGAGAACTACAGAGGAAATTCTGCCCTCGCTGCTAGGAAGGGAATATGAGAGGAGACAGGACAGAAAGTAGTGAAGAGCCATCCTGCCAGCACTGCAGGGCCAAGGCTGGTCCTTTCTTTGAAAAGGACTGGCAATGCATGTGACCCAGCTAGCATGACAGATGTCACCAGGACAGGTAGCTCCACAGGCTACAGATGACAGCCCCTGAGGGACCATAGCCACCAGTGATTAAGTCCGTTTCCTCTCCCTTCCAATTCCTTGAGTGATGGGAAGATTCAGCCATGGAAAGGGAGCTGGTGGGAAGAGAAAATCTCTATATTTTCTTTCCCTTCAATATATTCATGTAACAGAGGGTTTGGCCCCCAACAGAGACAGCCTCCCAGCTAAGTGATGGTGGAAGGGGGGTGGGAGGCATGACATCATGATATTCCAGAGGGAACCAAGAAATATTGGGCTTCTCAGTGAAACCATCTTGAGATTCATACTCCAAGTTTGCTAGATCAAGGAGGTTCAAGGGGTGGAGATAAACATCCAGACTGAGATGGTGCTCAGAACATCTCGAGGGTCTCCTTTTATGGCTCCATCCATGTTGGTGGGGATCTACGCTCGTTTGGGTTGGTGGGGCTCTACGCTGCTCTGTGTCTTAGCAAGACTAAATTAAAACAGGCCCAATTCTGATCTCACACGGTGAGCTTTACATCAGTGAGCTTTACGCTACCATCGGTGAGTGAAAGGGAAAGGAGAATCAGGCCCGCGAGTCCATTAGGGCTGCTAGCAGTCAGCTGTTTATTTGTCTCACCCATGATTGACCATGTGTTTCACTTGCCTGTGGTACGTTCCTCTAAGTGATATTTGGATCTTTGACTTTAACCTCTTTCATTCATTACATGCATTTCTCTATAAAGAGATTTTGCTCATTTCCTTTTGGCATTTCAATCCCTAAACACTCGAATAAGTAGCGTTTTTTATTTTTCATTAGCACAGAGAGGGAGGGGGTGGTGGGCATAGTTCTCTCTGTCAGTATGATGCATGCACCTAATACACAAGAGGCCCCACCATCAGCTTCACAAACAGAAAGCCATTTTTTTTCACTGAGCTGGCATTTATTAGTTCACTTTTTCTGCCATTTGAAATCTGAGGCAAATATAAACTTGAAGTCATAATTTTTGCCCAGAAGGCCAAGCTCTCTGCTGTTTACATGTGGTCACCCAAATTCCACGCCGAATGGCTGAGACTTTGTATTATTGTTCATACGGGAGGCTTGGCCCATTTGGTACAGGTTAGCACACAGGTTAAATCAAAGCCATTCATTCATTCCCCGTTCCTGCCTCACTTGTGCATATAAGTTTATAGGTATGAATCATTAAAAAAGAATCCCAATAACAAGTGCAAATTGCACTTACAAAAAAAATTAAAATGAGGCATAGCCCTTGCCCTTCTCCCCTTCCCCCTTCAGCTGTCTATAATCCACAGTCTGACAAAGCAAAACAAGGCTGGAAGGGAGCTATTAAGTCCGTTCCCTGGAGGTTTAACACTTGCAGCAATTTGTAGAGGAATTACTGGCTGAGCTCAGTTTGCAGCGTGCCTGTAGTCCTCCATGCAGGGTGTGGTGCTGCTGGAGTGGAGCAATTTGCTGTCTGCAAAATTCTCGACTTTGATTAGTGCTAGGATTGGGAGGTCCGGGGAAAGCTTAAACAGGCAGACCTGTGTTCCTGGGGTAACGTTCCAGCTCTGAGGAGCTGTTGGTAAGGCCAAGTTCAGCCTATTCTCCCTTTTTTGAAATGCATTGTTGTTAATGTTAGCTAAACTGCAAGATATGCCAACTGTCTGGCAAGTGAGATTCCAGGCAGCCCTGTTTGTTTAGGATTGAAGTGTGCTTTGCAAATCCAATTTAGACATGTTTTTCACATCTGCCTCAGCCATGAATGTTTAAAGGTGCTCTGTGCTTTGGAAGGCAAAGAAAAAGCCACGTTTGTAGCTGGCTTCCTGGAACTGTTTTCATTTTAATAGAGACCCCGACAGGGTGAGTTTTAGAATCTGAATGTGATTACTATCTTCATTATTATTTCTTTGCCGCAAAAAATCTTCAGGAAGCCTGAAACCAAACCTCTTTGCCCACTACACTTTCCTTATCTCCATGGCACAGCTACACTGCTTGGTACTATAGGGTGGCTTTGTGAGCAATGGACTATTATACCGGGCTTTTTTGTTCAGTTAATCATAAGCCATATGTGACGTGTAAGTGCTGACGGGGGTGGGGCACAGCACTGCTCCACCACCACCATCCCCACTGCTGCTGGGCAATGGGTCCAGTCAGGCTCTAGCCCCAGCCCCCCCCGTTGGCACAGAAATTGCACTGATGCCACCCACTCCCTCCCCCCACTACTGCTGGGCCCTGGCTTTGCTCAGGCTGCAACCCCGTGACTTGCACTCCACTGTTGGTGCAGAAATCTGGGGGAGCATGTGTCCCCCATTCCCCCCAACATGTTGCTTCTTCATAAGCATCAACAACCCAACAATAGCATACTGCTGCCACTATCCAAGTGGAAAAATGGGTCCATGTCTTGACTTTCCACACACTCCAGCTCTATCTAACTCTGGGGAAACATATGCAAGCAAGGGGAGACAAGGGCCCCTCAACTGAACGTGCCATAACAGATTCTCTGTTTATGGTTAGGGGCTGTTAACTCAATCCTTACAGCAACTTACTGTCAGACCCTGGAAACAAACAGAAAACCAATCTTATTATTGGTATAATAGGCTGTCTGCTCTTCATACCACCTAGGAGGTGAGCAGACCCATTGGGGATGAGCTAAAGCTTCTGCTGCCCCATGCAGAGTATCCAACTTGGAGGTCGCATAGACCTGGACAGCTGACAAGACTGGCATTTGAGAGAAACAATTACCATCATGTTCGCAGAGGGAAATGACAAAAAGGTGCCTTCCATCCCTCACTCCGATTAGGAGCTCTGCCTGGTGGTGAATTCCAAAGCAGTCAGAATTGCAAAAAAGCTTGACAAATTATGGGCAAATCTCCACTCCCAACACACCTTTAGGATGCTTCCTTTTGTCTGCCCACATCTTGTCCATCTTGGCTGGTCAAGAGATGTGAGAGAATTGTAAACATGCAGTTACACAAGGTCCCAAGCTATTGAAGGGGTCCCACTGGATTACAGCTTTTGCTTAGGGTTCTTCCTATCATAGAGTAAGAGCCCATAACAGGACATTCACAGAAGGACCCCAAAAGGTAATCCTCACCATCAGTCTGATCTGAACTCCAGCATGGCTGCTTTCAGCCAGCCCCCTGTCTTTGCTAAACAATGAGGCAACACAGACACAGTCGGGGTGGATCAAGAGGGGATGCAATGGGGCAGCCAATCCCCACTTCAGACTGCACTGTGCCTCTAGGGACTTTTTTAAGTCCCCCAAACAGGTAAAAAATCTCCCCCACACCCTTTATCTCTGTGCTTAGAGACATGTCCCCTTTTCTCCCTCCTCTATGTGCTACTTCTGTTTTCCCTGCTGTCCTGAAGGCAAAGGAAGCTCCAGCACTGCTCCTGCCCACTCCAGCCAGGCTATGCAGAAGCTGAGCTCAGCTGGCAGTAGGGGTGGTCAGAGCATGGACAGTTGGTGCCTCCTGAGTCTGGAGGGGCACCAGATCACCAATGGGTGAGGTGGCCAATTGCTGTGCACTTCTGATTTCATGGCTTGCACTTCCAAGGGGTGCGCGGTCGATCTCAGGGGCCCTACACATCACCAATGGCTCAGAGCATGGATTTCCCTACCGTGTTGGGACTCCCAAGAGGAAGTGTGGGGAGGGGGTGCCACCTACCACTGTCCCCAGCTGAGCCCAGCCCCCACACAGCCAAGCTGAAGAGGGTAGAAGTGGCTCTAGAGCTCCCCCTCAGCCCCAGGACACAGGGGAAGAGCAGGGCAGATGGGGGAAGGGGGGTGGGAATGTGCCTCTGAGCACAGAGGGGAAGTTGCAGGGAGGATTTGTACCTGTTCTGGTGTCTTAAAAAAATACCTGGACATTCCCAAGGTGAGATCCGTAGATTCATATTCATAGATTCATTCATAGATGTAGGGTCAAAGGGGTCATGAGCAAATCAAGTCCGACTCCCTGTCCTGGGCAGGAATGAATACTGGGATCATATGACCCCTAGTAAGTTTAATCTCAGATCTGCCCAAACTAGTGGGGAGGAAATGAGGCTGGGAGCAGGGGTACAGACACACCTGCAGTGCTGATTGCTGCTCCCATACCCCCACTTTGCAAAATACTGGATCCACCCCTGGAAACAGCACCATGGCTGGATTGAAAGTCAGTTGATGTCAATGAGAGGAGTTGGGGAGGGGAATTGGGAGTCCAGGAAAAGCGGTCGTTCCTCCAAGCCCAAAGGGTGATAATCCCATCACAGATCAAAGGGGGCAAAAGTGCTCAAAAACCCCCATAGCTCACCAGAAGGACCCAGGAATGTCTCAAAGCCAAAAAGGAGGCATACACCCAATGGAAGTGAGGATCCATTACCAAGGAGGATTATACCTCCATTGCTCAGGACTGTAGGAGGGCTGTTAGGAAGGTTAAGGTGGACATGGAACTGGGACTAGCATCCTGGATCAAGGATAACAAGAAGTCCTTTTTTAAATACATAGCAGGTAAAAAGAAGGTATTGGGTAATGTAGGGCCTCTGTAGGATATGCTAAGAAATCTAGTGGTCACACCAGATGACAAAGCTAACCTCTTTAACAATTTCTTTGCCTCCATCTTTTTGAGCAGGGACCAGGGCATCCCCCCACTGGGATCCCCGACAGACCCAGGGGAGGCATTGACAGGCCCAGGGTCAGTGAGGACCTAGTCAGGGAACTTCTGGTGGGACTAGACATGTTCAGATCAGCAGGTCATGATGATCTCCACCCCAGGGTGCTGAGAGAATTAACAGAGGTCATTGCGGGACCCCTGGCACAGCTTTACAAGCACTCGTGGTGCCCTGGTGAGGTGCTGAAAGACTGGAAAAGGGCCAATGTGGTCCCCATTTTCAAAAAAGGAAGGAAGGAGTACCCAGGAAACTACAGGCCCATTAGTCTTACCTGGGTCCTGGGGAAGCTCTTTGAGAAAATTATCCAGGAGCACATCTGCAAAGGACCAGCAGAGGGGATCATGCTTAGGGGCAACCAACATGGGTTCATTCAAGGCAGGTCCTGTCAGACCAACCTTGTGGCCTTCTACAACCAGGTCACAAAAGCCTTGGATGCAGGTGTCGCGGTGGAAATAGTCTTTCTGGACTTTAGGAAGGCCTTCAACACTCTATTCGCTTACGAAATTAATGTCAATGCCTACACAGTCAGATAGGCTGCAAATTGGCTGGAGGGTTGCACCCACAGAGTGGTGGTGGATGGGTCATTTTTGACCTGGAGGGATGTGGGCATTGGGGTCATCCAGGGCTCGGTCCTTGGGCCCACACTGTTCAACATCTTCATCAGCGACTTGGATGAGGGGGTGAAAAGCACCCTGTTCAAATTCATGGATGACATTAAGATGTGGGGAGAAGTGGGCATGCTGGAGGAGAGTGACAGGCTGCAACTAGATCTATACAAGTTACAGGGGTGGGCAGATGAGAACAGGATGGGATTCAATACTGACAAGTGCAAGGTGTTGCACCTAGGGAGGAAGAACCAGCACCATACCTACAGGCTGGGGGACTCCCTTCTTGTCAGTGCAGAGGCAGAAAAGGATCCTGGAGTCATCACTGATTCCAAAATGAACATGGACCGACAGTGTGGGGACACGCTTAGGTAGGCTAACTGCACCTTGCCATGCATGCACAGATGCATCACAAGCAGGTCCAAGGAGGTGATCCTCCCCCTCTATGTGGGATTAGTCAGGCCACAGCTGGAGTACTGCGCCCAGTTCTGGACACCGCACTTCAAGAGGGATGTGGACAACATGGAGAGGATCCAGAGGAGGGCCACCTGCATGATCAGGGGGCAGCAGGGCAGGCCCCATGAGTGGAGGCTACGGGACCTGAACCTGTTCAGCCTCCACAAGTGAAGGCTGAGGGGAGATCTGGTGGCTGTCTACAAACTGGCCAATGGGGTCCAGCAGGCTATGGGAGAGTCCCTGCACTACCGGGAGTAACAAGGAATAATAACCATAAGTAGACTAAGAGTAGATTCAGGCTAGATATCAGGAGGTGCTACTTCCTTATCAGACAGAGTGGATCCTTTGGGCATGTTAAAACTTTTATTTGTGTTCATATAAAAAACAAATAAAAAAGTGTCCATTTCTTTATTACTCTCCTTTCCAAACTCAAATCATGGAGATTATTACCTGTATTACTGCCTAAAGCCCGTAGAAGAAGAGGATAGTAATGCAGCTGATCTGGCTTTTGATGGCTTTTCCAGTTGTATTGGCCACATCATTTGATCCCCTGCTCACTCTCGAAATAATAGTTTCAAATGTCTGGCATGTTTTCTTTATACTGTGATTTTATTTGAAAGACTCATCATATAACTCCTGTTCAAAAAGCACATGGATAATCCCAGCCAAACATCACCCAGTCTTTAATCATCTGCTTCATAAACACAGTCTGTGCAGGGGGCACTTTTTATTCTCACTAAGCTCATGATACAATCACCATTTGTCTAAGTTTTTATACTGCCACTAGTCACTGGGGTATCTGAGTTTAATTTGGTTAATTCATCCAAACAAGGATTACACACAATACTATGTAACTTGGATATCCAATAGCCAACAGAAGATTGTGGCAGCAAGAAGAAGTAAAGGACTGAGACAAAAGCATGAGTGAGATGGAAGCAGGAAACCACATCTTGGCTTTACCTATAAAAGGTTGGTTTCAGTTAACCATTTTCAGTGCATAATGACAATAACTTTATAGAAATTACTACCTTATAATCAATGCTAATCACACACAGATTCACAGAAGTTTAAGGCTGGAAGGGGCCTCATGACATCATTGGATCCAGCCCCCCTGCTCTGGGCAGGAAAGACTGCTGGGGTCAAATAAGGTGTGCATCCAGTATCCTTTTGAAGACCTCCAGGGTAGGTGCCTGCACCACCCCTGCTGGGAATCTAGCTTTGGTGAATAGTTGTTCACCTAGCCCCTGATGCTCACCCCTGATATAATTGTAATATTTGTCACTAGGGCTAGGGACAGACAATCAAAAACCCTGAGCCTGAATTGATTCAACCTTTGCAGATTAGTCTAACTTGGCTAGTCTGAACTAGTTTCCAACCATACAGACAATCCCTCTGGACTGAGGACATTTAGGCACATGCCTGCGGTGGCTCAGGCTGGAAGCCAGGGAGCACTAGAGAAGCTCTCCCTTCACTTGCAGAGCTGCACTGAGGGGGGTGTGACCAGGTCCCAGAAGAAGGCTCTTGTTAGGGAGGGGTATAAACTCTCAGCCTGTCTGCAGTCCCAGGTTTTTCAGGCTCACTGTTCAAGGAGCAGGAATGTTGCCAGCTCCCAGCTAGTGCTGAGGTAAAGGTGGGGGGCAGGGTTGTAGTGCATGCATCTGTTGATGATATGGAGCTTTTCAATCTCCATTGGCCTGCTTCTGTATACTGTCAGCATCAAACTGACAGGCAAGCAAGCCTGGGGTGAGTGGGATGATAACAGTATTACCCCTATCTCAGTGTTTATCGCCCCATTAAGAAAACAGAGGGACATTACCAGCTACCTGTTGATTCAGCACTCACCCAGCATGTGGTCTGCTAGCTAATACACAGATACATTCTTCACAAGGCAGAGGGGAGGGGGCATTCCTGTTTGGCAGGGAGTGGTGAGGGGCAAGGGGGGAACAAACAGCTTTTAAACAGCTCTTCCAAGGAAGGACATTAAGCTACCTGTTGAATAGTTCCAAAAAGCCTGTCTGCCTCTGTCATCTCCCACAGCACAGATTGTAGACAGCATGTGGTCTGCTGGCTAACGGTGAAGTGTCTGTAAGGGATGGGGCAATGCCTGCTTAGCACAGAGTATGGAGGGAAGGTGGGGGCAGAAGTTAGGTAGATGCCTGCAGAGTCTGCCAAGCTCCAGTGAGGCAGCCGGGGGGGCAGGGGGCGTGCAAGCCTTGCTGTGGAGCAGAGAGCCCCACCCAGCCAGACAGCATGCCAGGATACTGGGGGACTCTGATTTATCTTAAGCCAGCAAAGGGTCTGGGACAGACATTTCATAAACTGGTTTGAGCCAAATCAGTTAAGTCTGATACTACATTCATCCAGGTTTATCTCAAACCAATTTCAGCCACTTTCAAACTGGCTTATGTGCACTAAATGTCTGTCTGTTACAGATTTAAACCAGTTTCCGATCACTTAAACCAGTTTAAGTGTAATGTCTGTCCCTAGCCTAGGAGATAGTCATTAATGTTATCTACATATCTATTCATAGGGAATGTTTATATGTTCATTTAGGTGTGACTAAATTTAATGCGCATTAAGAAAATTTTGCCAGATGTCTACATATGCAGGGACTTGGCACATAATTAGTTAGTGCCAAGTACCTGCAGCCCTGCCATGTGCCCCTAGTGGCTGGGCAAACCTGGCACTAAAGTTAATGAGGGGTCACATCTACACATACGTTAAAGTGCTTTAACTAATCGCACCTAAATTTGATACTTGCATTTGTGGGTATCAAATTTAGGCACAATTAGTCTAATTTTGCCATTTTTAATATGCATTAAGGGACTGCACATGTAGATGAGCATCCATGAAGCACATTAAATTAGGCTGATGCACACTAATATATCTTGTGTCGACATGCCCATTAGGGGTGTGCAAACGGGGCAGTATTTGATTTGGATCTGGCCCAAATTGGGGACAGTGATTCAATTAGTTGATTTGGATCACTGTCCCCGCTTCAATTCGGCCAAATCCAAATCTGAATATTCAATCCTGATCAGAGAATCAGTGATTCAAACATAGACACAGCTTTAAATGTTTTCCTACATACCTCGAGGTACCAGGCATGGCTCCTGAACACTATGATGCTAGGGCAGATGGACTGTCCCACAGGAGTGCAGGGTGGGGTGGGGGTTCCGCATGCTTTGCGGCAAACCTGGAAATGGACCAGAATTACTTCTGGTCCACTTCCGGATCCACCAGGAAGCATGCCAGGGGGGGAGTCCCCCTGTATCCCCTTGGCTTGGCGATCGGCCACAGGAGAACCCCGGGTGCTGCCCCAGACCCAGGAGGCACCAGGAGGGCATAGGGGGTCCTTCCAGCTTGCTCTCTGGTAGACCTGGGAGTGGACCGGAAGTGCTTCTGGTCCACTTCTGGGTCTGCTGTTGAGTGCACTGGGGAGCCCCTCACATTCCTGTGGGACACTCCATGCACCCCAGCATCGCAGCATTCATGAGCTGCCTGCTACCTTGAGGTATGTAGAAAAAAACATTTAAAGCTGTGTCTATATCCAAATTGCTCAATCTTTCCAAATCTCTCCGATTCAGTTCAGAGAGATTAAAGGGTCTCCTGATTCAATTCAGATTCAGAGATTCAGCCATCAGTCGAGCCAAATCTCTGCTGAACTGAATCAGGGACTGAAGCTTTGCACAACCCTAGTGCCCATATGGCCACTTTCAGAATATTGTCAGGGAGGGAAAGATAAGGGGAGGCTGGCCTCGTGGAGATCATAGCGTGTGTATAGAAAGGTGTAGTAGCAGAAAAATAAGCCTGGAAGCTGAGGTATTATCAGAGCCCAGGTTCAGTGCAAGAAAAGTAAAACTTAGTGATCAGGACTTTTCCCAGAACAAGGTTTGCAAGGTTATAAGGAGTGTCATAGTACCTGGACAGGCTTTGCATCTTTCCTCGGCTTCACTTTTCCCTCTGCTGACTTTAAATTTTGAATCCAAACTTGGGCAGATTTATTCTCACATTTTCATTCTGAATATCCAGCAGCAATGAATTATGGGCTGCCTCATTCACCAGTCATATTAGAATTCATTTAACCTCAGTCACTTTTGATTTCTTGTCAGTAAAACGACTTATCAGGTCTTTATGAATTAGACTTCTTTTTCGTCTCCTTCTTTCTTCAGAGTCCCTTCTGATAAAACCAAGAACCCCTGGGCAATATTTCCTATTTATTCCACTGTCTAAAGCTAATTTGAGTAGATACACTGAGAATGATAAAATGAAGCAGCCTAAAAAATAGGTTTCTAGCCCCTCAGGCAGAAGTTGAAACTTTGTTTTATATTGTTTTCCAAACAGCCCCAAAAAAACCCTGCTGCAGAGCTGACAGCTCATTTTTTTAAATGACTACATCCCCTTGTTTTAATTTAACAAGGTTTAAAATGAAGACTTAATGTTGCATACAAAAAAACAACTTGGAGAAGGAACAAGTGTCAGGTTCCAGCAGGCAAGGAAGATGAAAATGTTCTATAAAATTCTCCCACTGGTCACCGGTAATTCACTTCAGGTTATTTTTTCCCTTGTCACTAAAAATGTCCTTGAAGCTGCTTTATGTAGTTCAAGGAATTGAAACACTATGGAAGTACTGACACCTGGGCTAAGTACAGGTAGTCAAAAAGTCCAAGGCTAAATTGATCCCATTTTTGCAGGTTAGTCTAAGCTGTGTAGATTGAACCAATAAGCTAGTGAACAGACATTCATTTTTGATTCCAGAAATGCAGCCATATGCATGCTGCAGTGGTCCATGCCAGAAACCAGGGGTTGCTAGAGCATGCCTCCCTGTTCAGCTGGAGCAGACAGCTTGTACCAAGGCTAACCTGCCCACCCTGCAATGGGGCAGGTAGGGAAGGGGACTTGCAGGGAGGTGCAAAGCATCCTGGGATGCTGAAGGACTGTGAGTTAACTTGAATCTTGAGGGCATCTGGGACAGAAGTTCAATTAACCAATTTAACCGACATCAGTTAAGTCTGATACTACATCCATCCAGGTTTATCTTAAACCAGGTTTGGCCATTTTGAAAGTAGTTTATGTGCATTGGACTTCTGCTGTGTTATAGATTTGAACCAGTTTCCAATCACTTACACTAGCTTATGTGAATTTCTGTCCCTAGTCCTTGTGTGCAACTCTGAAGAGCTGAAAGGACTTTCTGAAGTGTTAACTCCAGTGTCCTAGACAAATTCTAATTCTCCATTTAACTCCTCCTTCTCTTTTGGTCTCAGCTTTTAACTTCTGCGCTTAAAGTACAGTGCCAGTTTGTTCTCAGCACTAGGGTTAATGAGCTCAGTGGTGGCTTCCTTTCAGTAATGAGTGAAGTCATTCCTGTATACAATTTCCAGGTGAGTTTACATAGCTGTGTGAATCCACCAGGATTAGATTTTTCTCAGCAGTGGAGACCTGAGAAACATAAAGCAAGAAATGACCCAAATCCTCATCCAAAATTTGAGATCAGCACTTGACCTCAGAACATCTAGGTGCTTGCGAGTGCCCAAGAACAGTTGCTGTAGAAGTGGAATAATTTTCATTGGACTCATGTGCTCATCCTGAAATCCTTAATTTCTATCTTCCAAGTTCAACATTTTTCCGTCATCCAATGATAAACAACCATGTGATTTAGAGAACTAAAACAATAAGCAAATAACTAAGGGCGGAGTTAAAGAAATTGTTTGCAAGCAACCAACACAACGAAGCATGTTTGTGCAAAATGTGTGTCAAAAATGTCAAAGGACAAACTTTCATAAAAATCAGCCCGTTTGCAGAAAATGAGCAAGTATTTGCAAAGGCTAAATTAATCACATATTCAAACCGCATCATTAACCCATTTTTACTCCTAATCACCAGCAGTCAGCTATCAAGATGTCAAATTACTCTTCAATTATTTAATGAAAGAAAGTGTAAAACCTACACTCACTTTCTATTCTGCAGAACCGAAATATTGTTCTTCAGATCTCACGGCGTTACCTGTTCCAGCAGTCAAGAAAAAAAGGTAGGCATTAAAAAGAGCACTTGTTTTAATATGCATTTTTAATGAACATACTTGTCATGTGTGTGTGAATATATTACACAGAGACACATATCTATGCGAAAATATGCAATCTGTAACTTTCTTGTTTACATATGTAAAGTATTATTACCAATCATGACAGATTTATGATAACTTTATCCACAACAGAGAACTGGCAGGTGGAATTGGCTGGTTTACATTCTGCTAATACCAAGACTACATCTTTTCTTTTCCCTTTGGGACTACTGTCTAGAGGAATCGTGGATTATATGTTTCAAAGTAATTTATGTTGGTTTTTCTAAAAATTCTCCCAGTACGGGCTATACTGTGTGGGTAGCTCCCTGTGCGAGTGATTGACAGCTTACCCAGAACTCAGCTGGAACCGCTGCAATCGTGCCTCCAATGGGGTTTTGTCAGCCAGTTAGTCCTAATAGCTATTGTTTGGTTTAGTCACAGTTTAAACCTGCCCAGACACAGAAGGAGAGGGATTGCTCAGAGAAAGGCAAGCCATGGATTTGATTAGAGCCGAAGGGGAAGGCTTCACAGATGGTTAGTAAATGTTAGAGACAGGCCTGAACCTTTAAAAGTTTGGGAACTTTTAAAGCAGAACCAAGATCAGATTTCTCAAATGGTCGCTAGAGCTGATTTGCGTTCAGCAAAGAGGAACGAGAGACGTCAAAGTTTTGGGTGATCTGTAAACCGAGACTCAAATTTAGCTGCGGAGCCTCATGAGATCTGAAGAGTCAGCCCGACTCTGGCATACATGGAAACTTCATGATGTGATGCCTTACCTTTACGTCGCATTTCCTACAATGTCAGCGTATAGTGGATTTCTTATTTTCCTTGTAGAATTTCATATGTAACTATTCAGAGAACTTTTCCTCCAAAGAGAATTAGTAACTCCAACGGTATATTCAGTTGTCCAGTAAAAATAAACACCTATTAGTGCTACCTTCTAAATTGCCCAGGATAACCAGTCCGTTTGAGGCTGAAGTCTTAAGTGAGGAAGGGAGGAAAATTGCACAGCAACTTTGATACCAACACTATGATTAACACTGGCTGCAACATTTGCTCATGTAATCGCTCAAAGATTTGTATTTCACCACAGCGGTACCTCAAACTGTAATGTTTTGCTGGTGAGGAAATGCTGTTTGTATCTCTTGAAAGGTAGCACACCACATTAGTGAAGTCTTTAAAATATTCCAGTCCAGCTTCTGCAAGGTTCAGTCTGAATGCTCCCTTCGCCTTTCTTTAGGGAGATGCCTGCATGGTAAAGCATTGGCTCATTTGTTTTAGTGATGGGCTTTGGATTTTTATGGACTGCTAACATTTAAATGCTTTAAAAAAAAAGTTCAGAGACTTCAGTTATTCTCCACAAGCTTCATTTTATCGCATGGAATTGTTGTACCATGTCTAGAAGCATAAGCAATTTTATGTTTAGGAATTATGAAGCTAGAAATATCTTTCTAGTTAGTGATGTGGGTCATTTCACTTCAACTGACCTGGCTTGATAGGCAATGCTTAATCTTTTACTTTCCAGCATTTACGGTCATGCCTTTAACTGAAGACATATACATTCATATTACTGCCTGAACTCTGTGAACTGCACTGAGAAGACTCTGAAGAGGTTGAATGAGTGCTGTAATCTGTCACTGGGCCACAGAGCAATACCAACAGGGATCACAGTCAGAATCAAAACTCCCCGAAGCGAGCCAAATGCAGGGCTTTACATGATCCATGCTGAAGTAAGATAGCTGGAAGTCAGGCCCTGGCAGGAAATCTAGACATCAGTGGTGCTTCCCTGGAAGAAGCATATTGAGCATATTGAACACATGGCAGTAGTCTGCTTCCCCTTGTTGGGCTAGCTTGGAGGAGAGGCATGGCCATGCAGATGTCGGGTTTCTCCAGTTCTCATGTGCAAAGTCCACTTCTCTCATGTGCAGGGAGATGCCCATTCATCACAGAGGCCCTGACTCCATTGCCTTATTTTGGTATTTTTTCTCCAGGTTGGCTCCAGCATCACCACCAGAGTTTGCTGGGGCTGCAGGTAGCCCGCAGGTGTCTCTCAAATGTCAGCATGTGGCCATGTTCATGCAGCAATAAGCCATGTCAAGCCATGTCCTCTCAGTCGGCGTAACAGGATGCTGTCTGGTGTTGATCAAGGACAAGTTTGTCTAAGGAAGAACAAAACTCCCATGTTGGTGAGTCCTTCTGAACACAGCTCCGAAATCTGGGACTGCCCTGGAAGATGTGGGATGGCCAATCATTATAGCTACAAGCAGTCCCAGAGGACAGGAGCCCAGACAATGCAGGCACATCATGTTGAATTCCAGATGGGTTACTTTGTAAATTTATTTTATTGTCTCAAGAGCAGAAAGACAAAATTGTGCTCATGAACCTGGTTTGGGGGGACACACTTCCTAGCTTCCAAGTGGTTTGGGAGCTTCCTCAGAAGCAAAGCAGGGCATGGCACACAGCGCCCCTGTCTCCTTCCTGAGAGCCAGGACCAAGCTGAACAACTGCCTCGCTGGGAGACCAGCCCACATAGCCAGGAATCAAATCCTGCCACTGACTTTTTGGCAGTGGCCCAAACTTTTTCCTGCCATCTTCAGCAGAAATATATGCTTCTGGGGCTGAGATGAGAAGTGGATCATAGAGAGGAGTACTTCAGTGTGGACTGCGTCCATCAGACTCCCACCCTGTGCAGCTGCTTTGCAGAGCAATGGCAACACTGAGGCCTAAACTCGAGGACAAGCTCCGAAATCTTTTGGCTAGCTGGGGGGGGAAATCATTTCAAACACATGCATTTTACTTGTGTTCGCTATGAAAAAATCATCTGCTTCTGCTAGAGCAGGGGTAGGCAACCTCTGGTGCGGGTGCCAGAGCATGACGCACGAAGGCATTTCGCTTGGCACATGTGCTTCGGGGTGGATGGTGGGGAAGGGGTAGGGGTTGTGCTGCCACAATAAGGATCAGGCCCCTCGTGGCTCCCCTGCCGCGTGCCCCTGGCACACCAACATCTTGCAGGTTGAGGTTGTGGGTGTTTTTGGCACTCTGCCCAAAAATGTTGCCAACCCGTGTGCTAGAGTTTACTTCCCAAGTCTGTTAAACACTATTCATGTTAGCCTTTATTTATGGAAGGCCACTACCTAAATGCTGCACTGTGTCACTCCCTCGGGACTAAGTATCTTAACGGATAAGAGAAAAGAGCCTGCCACATATATCCAAATGGCTGATAATAACAATGTCAGCTGAGAAAGATTGTCCGGGAAACTGAGTTGCACATGATCTGCACTGCTTCAGTGAGAAGCAATAGCTAAAACACTTGCTGAATGAAAAAAAAAAAAAATCCTGAGCCATTATCTCATATAAGGATCAGCTAAACACCCTTCAGGCCCAAGGAGCCCAGCAAATTTAAACACCCCGGACTGCAATCAATAACTGGTTTTATTATTCAGCTTCAAAACTAGAGTTCCCCTTGTCTGCCCCCAACTCCTTGTCCCTCAGGCATCTGCCTTCTGCTTTACCAGAGGAGTTCAAGAAAGGTCTGGAGTGAGAAAATCATCATCATCATCACTGCTCATTTCACAGTGAGAAAATGGTGGTTAATGATAGATTTATGGCAGGTTCTCCCCTGCACCGTTAACTCGGAGCACATGAAGGAGCCTCTGCTTAGAGCACTCACAGGTCAGCTGTGCAACATAAAGCACTTTATGATGCTCTTTCCTAAATCTTTGGTTCAGCCTCAGAAAAGAAAGCAGGAAATCAAATGTTTAAAAGCTGTGAAGCTCATGACAGCAAGGTCTGGGCCAAAGAAATCTGGCATGTCCGGACTCTCCATCTCAAGAAGGGATTTCCCCCCACCCCGCCTTCTGTTTCTCTCTCTCTCCCTCTTTTCCCTTCACATCCCACCACTTCCTGGAGGGTTGAGTCAGCGTGGGCTGTACTTTTTATCAACAATGAAACAGAGACACCTTTCATAGCTGCTGAGATGGATACTTGCTTGGAAGTGGTTTCTCTAGGAGCTGGGTGCTTTCTTTCAAACAGCTCGCACGCAAAGACACGCGCACGCACGCACACAGGCACACAAAGAAATCTTGGCTCCCCCCCCGCAGGAACAAAATTATGCAGGTATGTGCTTGTGAGGGACAGCTGTGGCTCTGCCGCACCTTAGGTCAAGGGACAATACTATGCAAGGTGGCTGAGAGCCCAGGACTTTGCATTCCTCTCTGGGCACTTCTTCAGGGTCTTGCAGAGTATGCTCATGGCTGATGGATCAGCCCTGGGTCCCAGAGAGCTTGGCAAGGCAGAAGTGGCAACATGAGCAGTGAGACTGCTTTGGGATCCTTAGATGGAAATCCCTATAGAAATGCAAAGTGCTTTAACTGTATTCAGACTCACACCCCTTCGGGAAGATGCATCTTGTTATCCCGGTCATACAGACAGGACACCTGAGGCACAGATACAGTTCCTTGTGTTTTTACCAAGGTGGCAGTTACTGACCAAGGTGGCAAGTACAGAATTCAGATCCCATGGGCTGTCCTGTTAGCGCAGTAGACATGAGAGAGGGCGAAGACCAACAAAATCTGTGGCAAAACTGATTGCCAGGGAAAATGGTAACGCCCAGGGTCTTACTAAGCAGTTTCAAGCAGTGGCACAATGGCAACACGGTGCAGGAGGATGCACAAAACCATTCAAGCCTCAGGAGGAAATTCCATCAGTGGCTTGACAAAGTCCTCCCCGGCACATACTGGTTTTCATTTTTAAGCTGCCTCTGCACTTCCTGGTTCCAGCCAATGCTGAAAATGATGAACTACAGCAAGAAAGGCTCTTCTTATGGTATTTCCTGCCTGTCAAGAAGCAGGAAGCACCAGAAATCTTGTGAGAAAACCATTCCTCCTGACAGTGTTAGGCTCATTTCCTAAACCCAGGTGGCTTGGATAGGTTTGGACAGAGTTCAGGTTAGCATCTGAACTTTAGGATGTTTATCTGAACTTTCAAACCTTTGGAGACTTGGCCATGCCTTTCCAGGTTCCATGCAGTTTATTATTTCATTGTTGCTGCCATGCGCCCGCCAGCCAAATCATTTTCATGACTAAGCCAGCTTATGCCTTTTAATAGGTGAAAGCCATTTAATTTGTTATGTGTGATACTTAGAGCCTCTCAAGTAGGAATATA
>NW_017728911.1:31642753-31669589 GCF_001723895.1 Crocodylus porosus | reverse complement strand
TGTGTGTGTGTATATATTATATATATAATATATATATATTATATATGTGTGTATATATATATTTTGTGTGTGTGTGTGTGTGTGTGTATATATTCATCAATTACATCACTTAATTTGACCAATAAGAATCCTGCTGCTCAACAGTGTTCTTATAACAGCTGGATATTTAAGAATAAGTTCATGAATCTCCCAGGTTAGGCTGACCTTAGCATGAAAAATTGCTGATTCAAAAGCGCATCCTAGAAAGTAAGTTATCTTCCTGTTCCACATGTTTTAGTCATCTAATCAGGGAGCAGAAATGACACTGTGGTTTGTTTGTTTGTTTGTTTTTTTCAGGTGACCAATCACGCATGATTAATAAGCAGTGGAATCCAGTGGTTGTCTAGTAAACAATCGCCTGAACTAATTAGCACGATGGCAAACACCAAATTAGTTTGAAAGAAACCAGGTTCAATCCTCTAAACAAAATGAGCTAAATTCTGACTTCAGCAGAGCACTTGAACATATGTCTAAACACATGCCTATGCGGGTGAACATGTACTTTAAGCATGGGAAGAAGCCACTTGTCATCAGTGTGACTCAGCTGTGCGCTCGGCTGAATCAGGACCCAACTTTGTAACTGTATCTTTCACCAGCCCCGCAACAATCCAAGGAAGGAGTCTGGCTTTCAGTAGCTGAAGTTTTCCAAAATGCTGAGGGGACTTCAGACACAGAGCCCCCATTCAACTTACAATTGATGGGAGCTGTGTCAAAATGTTCTAGCTGGCTTTGCAAAGCCCAGTCTTGTGTTGCATTGCCTTGACCAAAATGTATTTAACTTCTGTCTCTTTGAGACACCGTGTCCTAAAATAAAAAGTTCAGTTTTGTTGTGGTGCTAGATAGCTACAACTCAAAGAGAAGCAAACTATCAATTCCCTGCCTGAAATAATAATAGAAACTCTAAACAAGATAAAAAGAAAAGAATTTTTCAAAGATCTGAACTCATGTATTAGCACAATTTCTCCAAATCTATTTAAGTATCCATTTCACTTTATTTTTATTTTTCTCATGTATCTCTTTCTTATAACTGCAGTGTATTGTCAGTGAATAACATGCACCAGTCAGACATACCCTGCAATATTCTCTCTGGTGTTCTTATTAGAAGTCTTTCTCTCTCGTCCCTACCTGCTTCATTTGAGACAAACAGTGCACTTGTCAGGTGTTCATTAGATTGATGATGTCCCAATGACAACCAATTTATTCTCCTGCCTGCATCTCCAAGAATTGTATTAATAATGGTGTCTGTCAGCTTCAGAGGTGCTTTACAGAACCAGATCATCTGCCATGGGGACACTTAATTATATCTTCTTAAAGGGAGATAATTAGGCTTCCAGGTAAGAGATTGCTACAGGGTTAAAAATGAATTTCAAAACTCGTTCTCCAGTTGGACTTTAATTTTAGTTTCAGCAACCAAATTGGAGGGAGCAGTATTGATTTACTAGTCCTTATAAGATTAATGTTTTCAAGAATAGACGAGGCCTATTTGCACTGCCTGTAAAGTAGCAAACACATTTAATGGTAAAAAAGGCAAACAACATACCTTTTATGATGATGATGTATACAGTGAGTGATCTAGTGTAGTATCGATTGTGTGTGTTTGTGTGTGGGCTGATTGGCATTATCAACTACCTATACACCCTGCACTGAAAACAGACCTCCTGACCCTCGGTTCCTAAAAAACAGATCTCTACCAACCAGTCTAAGGAACATGCTGAAAATGCATCATGGAGAGAAGTAATGAATAGCTACATTTCACCATGTGCCTGTAAAAAATGAACCTGCTGGTGTTCAAGTGCAAATTGAGACTTGTACACGCAGATGCAACAGCACGTACACACAACTGCACCCTGCATATGCAGTCTTGGGGATCTTTATGCACTCAGCAAAAAGAAGTATATGGACTTTGCACAAATAATTTTGAAGTTTTAACCCATTAAGATAGCAGACCCGGACACTTTGCCCAAAAGAGGGTCACAATGTTCCCACACATGCCAGAAGAACCTCTCGAAGGAATTAATTCGGGGCAAAATGATCTTTCATCTGCAATTTTCAAGCTGCTGAAAGCTGGACTTTCTGAATCAGCTCTGTGTGACTCCTTCTTGGGGTCATTTATCCTTTCAATTTTCCCTCTGCTTACGATTTCCACATCACCTCTGACATATTTAGTTTCCACATCGGCTACAACATATTTATTATTTTTAGCTGAGCAATTCCTCCCTGAAATCAAATAATTTTTTCATAGCATTTCAGAAACTAACCCGAAAGCACGGCTGAAGAGAATGTTGTGAAAATACATGTAGAAATATTTCACTGGAACACAAAACATAACTCATAAAACACGCCAGTTTTTGAAAATGTTGGAAACCACCTGCTCCCCAAAGTATATTATTTTGTATTCAAAAATCAGATAATTAATACACATTTAAAGTACTATTTCTATGCAAGCCAGTGTCAGCACTGGGAAATAAAAAATGCTAATGTGAAAAAGGACACAAAGCATAAATCCTTTGTATGCTTCCAGTTTTAAAATAGATAATCATAGCACTTAATTATTTCTAGAATACTCCTCACTGTATTATGTAAAGCAAATAGGCTATAATAGAAAAGAGCTTTTCAGATGCCTTGCTGCAAATAATATGCATTTTAATGCTAACTGTATCTCCATATGCAAATCATTCAAGCACCGGTCCTGTTTTCTGTTAAAGAACTCATTATTTCAAGTAGGATTGGAGTGTTGTAGCTGTGATGTTCCAAGAAATATGTAACACAAGTGTCTGGGTTTTTTTAAGATAAAGATCTTAAAGAAATCACAAAAAAGCCTTTGCTTCTCAGACGTGTCCTGGACAGTCAAGGTTACAACAACACTCCAGCCCTACTCCAACACAGAAGATATTGAAATCCAGCATTTAAAATGGAAAATCCACAACATAAGGAAAAAGCCACATGGCTTTCATACAGATGTGGAAATGTCTAAATCAAAACCAGTTTGAAGCATGTCTCAACTTCAGCTAAAGTTCATCAGAATGAGGTTCTTCTGCAGGGGTGGGCAAATACGGCCCGCAGGCTGGATCCAGCCCATGAAGCCATTCTAGCTGGCCTGCAGGGCCCCTAAAACATTTAGAAAACTAATATTTCTCTGCCCTTGGTTCCTGTCAAAAATGAGAGGAACCAAGGGCAGTAGCCCGGTGGGCTCCCACAACAGCAGGGCCCACCCCGCAGCAGGAAGCTCCAGTGGGGGCTTCTGGCCTGGGACCACATGGCTGCCCTGTGCCGGAAGTGCAGGTAAGGAGGAAGGGCAGGGAAGGACCCTGGGCAGGGAAGGAGCCTGAGGAAATGTGGCCCAGAGAAAAGCTGAGTACAGGGGGGGGAAGCAGCCCTTCGCCTGCCCCATGGCCACCACCCCATGCTGCAGCCACTTGCAGCCCACATGTGGCTGCCTGTGCCTGCTCTGGACAGCCCTGCTCAGGCTGCAAGCAGCTGCAGCAGGGAGTGCCAGCCACAGGATGGGGAAGGAGCTGCTTTCCCCTGCCCGTGCTCAACTTTTCCCTGGGCTTCTTCCCTGCTCCTTTCCGGTATGGAGGAAAGCAGCCCTTCCCTGCCCTGTGGCCAGCACTCCCTGTTGCAGCCACTCACAGCCTGCACAGGGCTGTCCAGAGCAGGCACAGGCAGCCCCACTCAGGCTGAGTGGCTGCATCACAGGGTGCTGGCCACAGGGCATGTGAGGGGCCACTTTTCCCCACCCCTGTACTCAGCACCAGATTGTAATCTGGCCCCGCTGCCAGCTCAGGCCCCACGCTGGCTCCGGGCTCGCTGTTGGGGTTGTGTGTGGCAACAGCAGCTGCGGCCCCCGCCACTTGTCACACCAAGGGTGGGGAAAAGTGGCCCCTCACCTGCCCCGTGCCCAGTGCCCCACTTGCAGCCATTTGCAGCCCATGTGGAGCTATCTGTGCCTTCTCCAGACAGCCCCGTGTGGGCTGCAAGCAGCTGCAGCAGGGAGCACCAGCCATGGGGTGGGCGAGGGGCTGGTTTTCCCCACACTCAGAACCAGCTTCTTCCCTGCCAGTGATCATGGGGTCGGGGTTGTGTGCTGCCCCCACATGTACCACAAGGCTGGGAAGCCTGGGAGCGAGTTGGCAGGGAGTCAGTGGGAGCACGGGTCCACACCAGTGTCCTGAGGCCAGTGCCAGTGAGGCCCAGAGCAGGGCAGCAGGGGTACAGGGGTCCTGGCCAGCCAGGACAGCTCCCCCCTCTCTCTGCTCGTGCAGCCCAGGCCAGCTCCACAGACCCCTGACAGCCTGTGCCCTCCTTTGGGCCCACCAATGCTGGCACTGGGACATTGGTGTGAAGATGGTGACCAGGGGGCAGGGCATCTGGCAAGAGGCAGGGCTACCCATGCAGCCCTCGACAGCCTGCCAAAACTGGGTAAGCAGCTCTCTGCCCGAAATAATTGCCTGTCCCTGTTCTTATGACTACTCCAGCTTTAAGATGCCTGGCAAGTAAAGCTAAATCACTGGTGACAGTTTAAACAGGCCAGCAGATGTGGCATCTCAATCCAAACTCACCACTGAAATCAGTGGAAGTTTCACCCAAATAAGAATTAAGCAGAAACTAAAGACATCAGGTTCTGGCTCATGCTTATTAGATTTCGAGTACTGTTATGTCAGACCTGATTTTACTCCTTCTGTACATTTATACTGCTCTTGATCAAAAGCCTACTGAACTCTCCTTAACTTTACTCTTAAACTGGTTTATGTGAAACTTCTGTCCCTACCCATACAGAATGCACCTGATCCAAAGTTAAAGTGATCAGAAAATGATTTAAACCTGTAACAGAATAGAAGATCAGTGCACATAAATCAGTTTCAAAATGGCTGAAACTGGTTTAAGATAAACCTGGCTGAATGCAGTTATCAGACTTAACTGATTTGGGTCAAACTGGCTTATGAAACTTCTGTCCTAGACCCCTTCCTGGTTCAAGTTAAATCACAGTCCCCACAGCACCCCATGCTTTGCGGCCCTGGCTGAGCTGTGCTGTCTGCTCCAGAGAGCAGGGCTGGCCCCACCCCTCTGCTCCTTAGCTGGAGCAGTGAGGGCTGCCTGACAAGGGTGTGGGAGAGGGCAAGCCCAGCTGGGGATGCAGCCCAGTCTGAACGGAAGGGACTGCCCTGCCCCAGACAAACCCCAGCTGGGATCTGGGGCCAGGGAGGGGAGTTAAACACCCCTTCCCCCCCTCAAACTTACAGCTGGCTGCAACTCTGGACTACAAATACCAGAGGCACCTGGAAGCAGGAAGAGGAAGTGATGAGCAACCCTCCAGAGCCCTGCTGTTGTGATTCTGGACTGCAAATCCCAGTGACCTTGGGGGCACCAGGAAGACGAAGTGAACAGACAGCCCATGCTCGCCACATGCTAGAGAGCCGTGCTCTAGCACCCCCTGGCTTCTGGCCTGAGCCACTGCAGGCCTGTGGCTGCATTTCCTGAATCAAAGGTTAATGTCTGTTCACTTCCATTTCAATTTAATCTGTGCATCAACTAACCTGCAAAGACTGAGTCATTTCAGCCTCGAGGTTTTTGACTGTCTGTACGTAACCTATGGGACCAGAGGGAAAACATCCATCTGGTGGAGTCCAATAGTGTAAGAATTAAAATGGACATGTGTTTGGGGGAGAGAGTTTCAATTTTCCCTGTTCTATTTTTCATTTCAAACATCAACTAAAGAATTCACTGGCTGTTTATAAGCAAACCTTCTATAAGGCTTTCATATGCATGAACCATAAATATTGTATCTAGTCAGATTCCTGCCACATTAATATGAATTCTGTTTACAACCCCTGGATTTGATACAAAGCATGGCTTGCTCTCCTAGTAATATACATGAGTTGGCCAGCACCCATGAAATAAATGCAAGTTAATGTAAATTCCTTCAGAGCTAGGCCTACAGAATGTTTATTGAAAGACTCACAATAGCCTGTTTGGACACAGTGCAGATAGCGAGCATGTCACCTACAAAACTTCTGGGAGGATGTTCCAATTAAATCATTTTAATGATAACATAATCTATGGTGGAGTGGAACCCATTAAAGATAATTCAAGGCATGCCTTACTCGTATTTAATCCACCATTTCCTCACTAGCACAGTAGATTTGTCATGTATTTGTCTTTAGGCTGAAATTATAAACTGTGGTTTTCTATGCCCATTTCTATGCCCATCTGTGCTGGAAGAAACCAGCACAGATCTCAAGGCATTTTGTTTAGAAAAAGTCCTTGGTGACCTGGTCTCTACCTTTTTGCAGGAGGCTCAAAAGATTGAGACTGTCTGCCTTTTGCAGTCCCAAATAACTACCAAATCTAACTACCGAGTCACTGTGTGACCAATTTGTCTAACATACTGCTTTTAAAATGCTCCAAGGATTAAAAGAATAAAAAAGGCTATATGAAACAAAATCCTGGTCTATAATGGAGAGAAATCTCACTGTTTTTTTGTTTTGTGGCTGAGAAGTCTATAACTATGCATACTATAAACCTAATGGGATGCCAAGAATAAAAGCATGTTTTCCTATATTATAGGAAAGTCTGCTTTCCTATATAATATTGAACCTGACTATCAGCTAACAACTGTAAAAGGAATGACACACCCAACAGCAACCTACAGGTCAGCTGTCAATTTTTTAGTGCAAGAAACACCCAGAACATATTATTATTACCCTGTTCTGATCAAGGCCCTGCACACATATAATGAAAGGGCAGTTGCTGCCATGAAGAATTGATAATCTAACACCCCCATGCTATGACTAGAGCAATTGGCAGCAAGCACAGTATAGCACTTATCTAACCACCATCAGGTGTGTCAGAATCACAGAGAATTCAGGCTGGAAGGGACCTCCATAGGCCATCTAATCTAACCCCCTGCCTAAGGCAGAAGCATCCCTATCCAAACCATCCTACACAAATCCATTGTCTAACCCCTTAGCAGAACGATACAGTCAACCCTGACACAACACAAGACATAACACTCTAACCTGCCACAGATTAAGCAGGGGGGGCCATGGCAGCCAACATGTTATAATGGTTAGCATATGCCCGAGAGATGCCAGGAAGAGGGTCATCCCCACTGCTATAGAAGAAGGCAAAACCTTACCGATCCGACCACACGGTAAACTTCCTTCCTGACCTCAAATATGGTGATTAGTCAGAACCTGAGTGGAGGGGCAAGACCCGTCTAGCCAGGAACCTCTGGATTTAAGTTCCAGCAAAAGCACTGGCACATCCTAGTTAAAATCCCCAGCCTTGGCTGCAGCCAACACCTGATGCCTCTGAGGAAGGTTTCTTTTTTTAAAATACCCTTGATATGTAGCAGAGCAGGGGAGAAGCAAGGAAGAAGTTCTCTCCCAGCCCCACATGGCAACTAGCAAAGCCCAAAGCATGGGAAAGACCTGTATTAGAACATAGGCATAGCTACGCATAGATCATCCTAGACCAGTGGCTGTCCTAGCTCTTCTTGAACATCTCCGGTGATGGAGAGTCCACAGTGTCCTCACTGTTCGAACAGCAGTCTGATGTTCAGTCTAAACCTGCTTTGCTGCAACTTCAAGAGATTGGTCTAGATAGATTTGGGCATGGTCCTGCTTTGAGCAATGGGTTAGCCTAGATGACCTCCTGAGGTCCCTTCCAGCCCTCATTTCCTACGATTCTATGGTATTCTCTGCAGTAAGAGAGAAAAGGATTTTTCCCTCTTCTTTATGGCAGCCTTCACCACACAGTTGAGTTTAGGAAGGAGAAAATTATAGCAGTCTTGTACATAGTTGCAGACATCATCTCCCACACTTAATGGAGAAAGCAGGATAGAACGTATATCTTTATTTACAAGCCCAAAGGAATAAATGAACAAGAAGAAATAATAGGGAAATGTTATTTCTCATTGCAATTGAACTTCAGTCTGCATGATATGGGTTCCAAGTTACCACCTATTTGTGAAATGTGTTTTAAAAAAACCAAAACAACATGATGAGATGGACATGGTGTGAAGAGAATGAAATCCAGCATTAATGATACCATGGCACCATTCACCCCAAAGGATCTCACTTCAGTTATCTTTCAACCTCAGCTGACAGGACTTTGGACTGGCTGTCCCTTCAAATTTGGGGGTATCTCTGTGATGTGTGTGTCTGTCTACAACATAACCCACTTTTCACATATCAAAGGCATGATAATTTCTGGGTAACTTTCAAGAAGACCTATTGTTCACCAACATCATCATCATCATCATCACTCTGTTCAGACTTTCACATTCTCCTCTCTTTTTAACACAACTTGTCTTAAATGAAAGTTGATGATGGTGCTTGGCAGACTTGTTCTGCTTTAAAAATAAAAAAGAGGTGTCTGGCCAGGCAGATTTTAATGGCAGTCCATTTGTACATCTGGAATGTAGCACCCCATGAAACTACTGTACCCTCAAAAGCACTTTTGCTAACCAGCACAGCGGGGTATAACAGAACATTTGCATGGCCACAGTGCTTTAACAGAAGAGCCCAGTTGTCCTGTACTGGTGTTAAAGGAACAACATTTTTAAAGGGCTATGTCACAGTGCTACTTAGGCTCCCTTGTGTTATCCCTGCAAATCTGGCCACATTCACCATGACTGATCTAAAATATTCCATTTTTAATTAGTTCCAGGCCAGTAAATGTGATTGCTACATCTGCACAATGTAGGCATGCCAAATCAAAGTCTGAAACGGATGAACTAATACAGTACAGCTTAAAGACCTGTTGAAGGAGGAAAAGAGGGCTACTCCACTCTTGGAAATTCCTGTTGGAAAGTTTGGAACAACACATACCCACCCTAAAGAAAGTATCTGATATTGAAGCCCCATACAAAATAACATCTCAAAATATTCTCCAACTTTCCTCCTGTCCTAAAACTCAGCCCTCGTTGGTCATCTCCCACTTCACAAATACTCTGCAGCTTTAGCAATTGCTGTCTGCAGAGATACTGTTGGCAAGTGTCTGTGTAGTCTGGAGACTGTCATGATTTACTGCAGTCACCCTGCTCAGCACATCGACATCCGAATGAGTTAATGTCAAGGTATGAAAAGCTCTCTTGCTGGGTGATCCAAAGAAGTGCAGGTGGAATGACAGCCTCATTTTGCCTCCAGGTGCCCAGCTAGTTTTCCTCTTTTCATCATGCTTTTAGCCATGACATTTCCTCCCGTGGTAAGCTGAACTTGATGTGATTTCTCTTTGCCTGTTAGAGGCATAAATTTTAAGTAAGAAAATTGGCTACATGTCCATAGCCTGCACACTGTAGCAATGCCCTGTCTGCATGCCTTTTTAATTTGAAATTATGCCTCCTTTTAGCAAGGCCTGGCAACTCTCTCTGTTAACTAGCTGCTCAGAATATAAGGCACATGGAGAAAAAGTTTGAGAATTCCTTGGGAAATTATAGTGCTATGGATACACTAATATGTTATTAATGATATAGTATGTGAGCTTCTGTATGCTGAAGGGCTCCAGACAGATAGACCCAAAATATTATTCTTGTGCATGCTTTCATAGTAATTATTGCTGTCTCTAATTAGCCATCAAAACCAACGCCATCACAATCTGGGGCACGTGCTTTTCTTTTCTTTTTCCTGTACTAAATGTTAGGCCTCTATGTGTTACCCTCCTGAGATCATGACTGCAAGTCTCCCTTGCAGGGACTAAATTTAAAATGCTGCTAGCCATGGCTTATATAACTCTAACCATGTGTCCCTTTGGAACGTCTCTTATATTTCATACTGAAGGCTGGTGTACAACTGCTTTTCTATTCAAGACTTAGGTACAACAAACTTGCAACGCTGGCTATGGTAAGGTGCCCCTGTCCTAATGATGTCTTCCATACAAGGCTTCTGTAACTTGGCTCCCTACTTCATTGAAGCAAATCACAAGTCTCTTTGTTTACAAGAGTCTATGGCAGATCAAGCAATTGGCTCCTACAGACAGATGTCACAAGAGGGGTTTGGTCTATTTACAAAGGAGCCATCAGTCAAAAATGTAAATCTTGGGCTTCAAATGTTATTGCGATCTCAAAGTGATTTTTTTTTCCTTTTAACTGAACGGGCAAGAAGCTCTGGATAGCTGGACAGAGAATGTTGTCTGTTTTTGCCGGTCTTTGTCAGGATTAGGAGTACCTACCTGGGATCTGCAATGTTGACCAGGGCTGTCAATTAAAACTAAACACATTTCAATGTGGCTGCCAGCCAAAAACATAAAAGCTGCCAAAAAATAAACACAGAAGATCTGCCTAGTTTCAAAACAATTGTGCCACTGCCATGTGAAGTGTATGCTTGCAGTTGTACTGTAATCTAAGACTAGCCAATTCCTAGTCAATGGTCCGGATAGCTGAAAAGAGCCCTGCAGAGCTCAGGGAGTCTGCTATCAATTCCCTTGGCTTTATTTTTGAGAAACTCTGTCCCTGATTTATTTTAATGGCCTTTCCTGAAATGTTTATGAGTCTTAACACGTGTTGATAAGGCCCAAAAGCTCCAAAATACATTGCGCTTAAATAAGAGCTTGTCAAATGAAGCAAATTTGCTAGCCCTGTAGAAGTGGCATGGGCTTGTGAGGGTCTATCTGGAAATGTGAAGAGTTAATTAAATCTGCACACTTCATTTGGTAGGAGAAATGTGGGCAGGGCATTTCTTGAGGCTGTAAGGATCTTACTTTGTTTAGGACTGAGGTCTTGTCCAGTCTAAAACAGTCTTCCCAGAGTTTGTGACCATTAGACCTTGCCATCTTTTGGGGTGCCCTCGTGGACAGACAGATCCTGATGCACACCCGTTATGTACTTATATGAGGCCACCAACTCACCCCCGTTCAGTATTAAAAGATTCAGATTGGGGGATAAGATGTGTGCCCTTTTTTAACATAAATGGATTTTTTTGCATTTTTGTGTCTGTGGGGGAATCGTAGCTGAGAGAGGTCCAGTTTTATTCTCCATATTCCATGTACCATTACAGATGATAAAGAAAAACAGGCCTGTTATGTTATTGGTTTCCCCCCACTTTGAGACAGGCTAGCATTACTTCCACTTACAGTTTCATCTGAAGTAACAAGGACATGTCAAGGGTGTCTGGGTTTGTGGGAACAGTGGAAGAACAGGGACAACCTGGGATACATGTCCTGTCTCAAACTTAACTTTTGGTGGTTTGAGTTTGAGTGTAAATGTTTCCCATTCCTCCAGACGGGGCCCTCACCTGCTCAGAAGCAGAAAGGGGTCAATGTGAGCAGCTCATTTGTGAGGAGGAGGATGGTGGTCAGCTGTACAAACCGCACAATGAACCTATGTAAGTCCTGTGGCACAGGCAGCCAGGCACTGTAGTGTCAATGTAGATTGACTCCCATTTCCTGAAGTAACTAGGTCCAGACTTTGATAGTCTATTCAGTTTATTTCTGGTTGATAAATCATCCGTCAAATCTACAGCAAGAAGAAATATGGATCTAATTTTCAATTGAAAATGGAAACCCAACAATGGTGCCAGCACACATTCTTTGACATTATACTGAAGTTGGTAAAGTCCAAGACAGCCATGATTTCTTTTGCCAGAGATATCGACTTGCCTTTCCAGTAACATTTAGAGTAGTCCATCCAGAAATGTGCCAGCATGTGCTTAAATGAGATCCACATGCTCTGGCTTTCACCATTATTCTCTCAAACCTGGACTGAGAAGAGAGAACAATACAACGGGAAAGGTAGATCAAGGGAAAGAATTACAAGAACAGCAATAATATGACTATTAATAACAAACCATCTTGCATTCATTCCATGCCTTTCGTTCTGAAGTGCATGAATGCACTTTACAAAGTGTTTTCCATCAATCTTGGAAACCCTCCTTCCACCTGCGAAATGCAGCCATCTCTAGCGTTGAAAGCAGCTGCTGTTTAGCAGCAACACAACAAAGCAACTTGAGACAGGAAGGGTGGGGAAGAGGGAGTACAAAATTATACAAATTAACAAAAACAACTCATTTACTAAAAATGTAGCCAGAACACCAGAGCCTGTTGTTTTCTGGATAGAGCTTACAAGGTCGGTGATGTGCTCTGTGAAGTGTTATGTGCTATGGGTGGATTGTCCTGACTGCATGCAGTTCTGCCATTGTTCTGAGTGCTTCTCTCCAGAGGTTGACTATGACTTGGGCTCTCAACCCTGCCATCGTCAATGGCTATCCCGAGATCACAGCCACTTTGTGCTTCCCACCCAGCTGAATAAGAACAATGTTTTTTTAAGGGAGAGGATACTAATATGAGATAGGTTGAAAAGCATAGATATAAGATATTTGCCCAGCTATCCATCAACTCCCCATCCCTGCAGCTTCCATGGCATTCATCATTTTAGTGCATATGTATGAGTTTATTATAGTTTATATTTTCATAGTTTCACAGGGGCTGGAAGGGACCTTACAAATCATCGGGTCCAGCCCCTCTGCACTTGGGCAGGAGAGACCACTGGGATTTCATAGACTCCATAGACATTAGGGCTGGAAGGGACCTCGGGAGATCATCAGGTCCAGCCCCCTGCCCAAGGGGCAAGAAGTCAGCTGGGGTCAGATTACGCCCACCATGATAAGCATCCAAGCATCCCCAGCAAGATGGGCATCAAGACACCTCTTGAAGATCACCAGGATGCACGACTGTACCACCTCTGGGGGGGGGCCTGGTCCAAACCTTCGGCATTCAACGTGTAAAGTTTTTCCTTATGTTGAGCCTGAAGCCATCTTCAATCAGTTTGTGCCCATTATTTCTTGTTCTTTTATAGATCCAATTATATATCCTTTTATTTGTCCAATTATATTATTGAGAAAGAAGTACCATCAAATTAATGCAGAGACACATGGCTTGAAGGGAGAATTTACAGAAACAGCGATCCACAATCCATGTTCATCTGCTCCCTCTATTAGCTTAGTTACAAAATTTACCATCTTCATAGTTTGGGTATTTCTTCTCTTTTATTCTCATGTAGCGGGGTATGCACCCTCATGGGTGCAGCGGGGAAGGGGAAAAGAATACGAATGACCATTTGGGGGTGTACCAAGATATCAGGTGGAGGACAGGTATTCGGTCTGCCTCTTCTACAGTTGACAATGAGCAGAACAGCAGGTTGGGTATTTGGGAACTCCCTCATCTTTTTTCAGCAGCCGTCTCAAATGCCGTCTTGTTTTGTTTTATTTAGTTTTGACATGTGCTTTCAATAAAAAACACAGGGTTTGTATTGACAAGAGGAATGCTGGAGCAGACCACCGGCATTTCATTGCAGCCGCAAGTGCTGGTTTCTTGGGGCCCCTCGGGGTCAATTCCATGCAGTAAGAATCCTGTCCTTCTAATTACTGATCTTCTGCAGCCAGCCTGTATATCCAGCAAACTACTGTCTGAGCAGAGATTGTTTCTCAATTGCATAAAGGGCCAATATCAACACAACTTTGCTCTATGCACAGGATCCCTCCCCCACCGCCTCGATTTGTGTTTTTTTAATGCTATACCGAAAGCTGGGCGTAGAGGGCTGACATTACTGTATCTTCCTCTCTTGTAAATATTCTTGTGGAGCATTGAGAACAGCAGCATAACTAGCAGCGGGCCACAAGCCATGGGCACTAAGTTAAAGGGGTCACCAGAGATGGGGGTCAAGACAGCATTCAGGGAGGGAGCGGGAGTCAGGATCAACTCAAAGGTTTGGGCCTGGGGGAGATATCAGTGCCATGGGGTGAAATGCCACTGATTTCAGTAGTCCAGTGGCAATGGGATTTGATGGCGCAGGACAAGGCTGGCAGCTGCTCTAGGGAACTGCAAGAAGGTTCCCCACCACAACAGCAGCATCTCCCGTGGAGTCGCGGCGTGAAGCTGATGAGGGCACCAAGCTACTTTCTTGTACCCTGAGCACAACCTTAGCAGTTACATGTCTAGTTTAAAAGATCTTTGTAAAGCCCAGCTTGGCAGGGCTGTGGACCAGGGCAGGATCAATCTTCTAGTGGGCCCTAGGCAAACAAACTCATGGGCCCCTACTTAATACTATATATTTATATTACTTTTCTTTCACTCAATAATTATAATATGTAAAATAAGCACAACTGGGTCCCTTCTTCACTTAGGGCCCTAGGCATGTGCCTACTTTGGCTATGCATTAATGCAAGCACCTAGTCTGGACTCCTTCAAAGAACAGCTGGATTTATTTCTTGCTGGGGTCACTTGATTCCAGCTGACTTCCAGCCTATGGTGCGGGGGCTGGACCCGATGATGGCATGAGGGCCCTTCCAGCCCCTAATGTCTATGAAATCTATGAAATCCGGCCCTGCTGTAGGCACACAGCATGTCAGGGGTAATCTGAGTTTTATAGGTCCCTGGCACTGCCGGCTCTGGTTTGGAACCACTGCTTTTTGTTCTGCAGCAGCCCATGCAAGGCACTCAGAAGAAACTAGTGATGAGTTAACCAGTGGAGCTGGCTGGAGGTCATAGAGTCAATGGACCGGAAGGGACCTGTAAGATCATTGAGTCCAGTCCCTTGCCATAGGCAGGAGGTTAAAGGGCTCAAACTAGCTCAACGAGGTGCTTATCCAGCCTCCTTTTGAACACCTCAAAGGATGGCGACTGCACCACCTCTGCTGGGAGTGTCTTCCAGATTCTAGTTACCCTTTTGGAGGAGAAGTTCTTCCATATGTCTAGCCTAAATCTTCCCTCTATGATGGTCATGATGCAGAGGGAGATAATGCCCCTAGATCCATCCATTCTGTGTTCCACCCTTAGATTTCTACAAGTCCCAGCAGAGTCACACAAAAATCATGCACAGAAAGTTGGAACTGGCACGTCCCACCTTTGCTGGGTCAGGGGGAAATCTGTACTTGTATGGACTAGTTCACACACGAATCCTAGAGAAATGGACCATGCAATAGGGAGCATACCAAACCAGACAATGACCGCTTGAGTTACAAAATGGATTGTCACTCTCTCTCCCCACAAATGTACAATAATTAAAAAGATGAAAAACATTTTCCCTCCTCTCCAAAAAACAGAAAGGTGCAAAGCAAAATAATAATAATAAAACTAAACACAACACATTCTTGGTGTCAAATATGCTGTTTCCACTTCTCCTCATCAATACCCAGCCCCAGGATTATTGGAGCAAAAGCAAACCTTTTCAATCAGCAAGTCAGACGTGGGGAGACTTCAATTTACTTATTGTCGGCCTGCTTTTATGTACTCAGCAATCTCGCAGAAAATCAGGTCCAAGTGGAAACCATCACAGTTGGTAACATGAAGCAAAACAAAAACCTTTCGACAGGGATGGGGAGGCGGGGGAAAAAGTCAAGGGGCCTAGCAAATACGAATAAACAAATAACGTGTCTATCTCTTCAATAACCTTGTCGTTGAAACAAAACAGTACGTAGATAAGCCAACCCCCCTCCTGAGCAAACAAAACAAACCCGGCGTGTGCATTTAACGTGACGGATATTTCAATAGTCTAGTATTCCACGGCTGTGTGTATTGTCCACAGTGGGACACTGCCAATGGTCTGGAAAATAATATCTTCTCCAACTTCACCTCTCCCCTCCCCCTTCGTCTTTCTCTTGTAAGCATCCGTATTATTAATAGAAGGCACCTGGTTCCTATTAACATTGGGAAAAGTGGTCTATCTCAGGAATTATGGTTTAAATTGACTTGTAGACTGGAGGAATTAGCCATCTGCACCTGGCCTAACATGGATATTTTCAGCCATGCTAATCATAAACAGGGCTTTGTTCTTGTTGTGTCCGCTTGGGTCTCTCTCTCTCTCTCACTCCCTCTCAATCTCTTTTAACTTTGGTTACTGAAAAAGAACATATTAACCCTTACACAAAATGACTCAGGAAACTAATAGCCTTGCCAGCAGGCAACTTGATTTTTTTTTAAATCCAGGACATAGTTTAGCATCAACTGTAAAGCTATAAAACTAGAGCAGGTCTTACAGCTTTACAGATGATGGGCAGAAATTGGCACTGGGGGGGGCATTGGTGGTTTGGCAAAGCAACCATGATGAAGCAATATCCTTATGACATGAATGAAGTATGGGGCAGTAAATGCACTAAATGAAAAAGGGAGAGAGGAATGACCATAGCATTCAAAACCAAACAGCTCTTAAAACCATGCTATAGCACAATGACGAGGCAGCGATTTCCCTAATAACATCTATGTTTGGTGAAATAATTCCATTTATCCAGTGCTTTCAGGTCAATGTGAGAAAAGTAAATCGAAATGTATCCAGAGGACACATGAAATGATCTTATTCACTAACTGCTTTTTGTTTGCCTTGCAGACGTGGCCTGTCAGGGTGAAACTCTCCTGGATATTAAGGACATTCCCTACAAACTCAAAATAGAATATGCCTCTCACCAAGGTGGACAACGTGGTTCCTACTTACAGTCCTGTAAGTAGGAATGGACTGAAATCTTCACCTACAGTTTTTTAAAAGCCAACCTAGATCTTTATGGAGGCTTGTACAACATGGGATATTTGCTTCACTCTCTCCCTTTCTGCCTGCCTGGGAATTAGCAAGTCAGCAGTTCCTTACAATTTAGCTGAAGGAGGAACAGCATATGGCCATGCTTCAAGAGCCACAATCTGGTCCCTGTTTCCCCCTTGTTGCACGGATGATGCAAGTTCCAGTAGCCTTTTTCCTGTTTGCTTCCTCCAGCCATGTTCACTTAAACAATCTGATTGGGGCCAGACTAGATGACCTTGTGAGGTCCTTTCCAGCCCTAATTTCCTAAGATCCTATGATCTGAATAGGGCAAAGCAAAGGTTACATCCCTAGTTCTTGTGCACTTTGCTCCTGCTACTCAGCCAACCCTGACTGCAGCTATTCTCTTTCTGCACTGCACTAGTAGCAACACAGTGATACCATGCACAGATTAAGAGAGCTCTTATACTTCCTTACCCTCCAACCAGGTGTGTATCTAAACTCATATTAGAATCTGATGTAGTTTAGCTTCTCATGCCACCTTTCCCCCCCCATCTTTTACCTCTGTGTTTGCAGAATCCAAATGAGACCTGAGGCACATACTCTAAAAGTGATTTGAAAGCATGTGGTTGTATTTCCAATGTCACTGAAATCAAGAAATGCCAGAGATCTCAAAAAGAAGCCTGCTCTCATGATATGTTGAGCCCAATTTATAGCCTTAAGAGACTCAGGCAATTTGAACAATATACAGACAAGCATCCAGACTGTGGGGAGCTTGTCAAAGCTAAATCTTGAACCTGCTTATTCACCCACCAGTAACCAAAAGTCCTCTCAGAAGGATAATGATGCTTGTTCACCTCAGCAGGGAACAGTACTCAACAGTTTAGGGCCAGAAGGCATGAATAATGACTTAGCTAGGATAAAAATGTGAGAATAGTTTTACAGCCTGCTATGTAATGTTAACTTGTTAGCATCTCTTGGTTAGCAATGGCTGACCTGAAGCTTTGGAAGAGACAAGCCCTTGAGATCCCCATCCTCCCACGAATGATCCTTTAAATAGGATCTTGTCTGTGTCACTGTATGGTTTATGAGTGAAGAATGTAAAAAAGAGCTTTTCTGGCATTTGGAAAACTTCCCAAGAGTTTAGTAAAAGAAACGTGCTCTTCTACAGGTGAAGGCTCATGGTTCCTCTGAGAAAAGAGACTTAGGAAAGGACATCAAAATGGCAAACTTCTCAGAGAGTTCATCTACATGAGCTACGTCAACATAGCATGGCTGGGCACAAACCATGACACCAACACTACTGCAATGACCTACCACAGCAATGACCTACGGCCCAGTAGCTCATGGCTACTGCACAGTAGTTTCTAAAAATAGCCATGTAGCATAGGGACTGTTTCAAGCTACCACATCTATGCTACAAGCAGCACCCAACATTTAAAGCTAGTTCAGGCATGTCGAAAGGATCTGCTGTTGAAATAGGGTAGACAGCCTTTAGACTAACACTCACTGATAACAGGAGCTGAGAAATGTCGACGAGGACCATGGGCAGCCATGCAATTGTCACCTTTCGACTGGATTTGTATAATTCACAGCCTCCAAAAATAAATATCAAAACAATACAAAAGGCTCCTGCTGGTAAAATGTGGCCTCCTGTGTGATTTAAGGCAGTCATGAACATATCAGGTCAGCCCTTCCATTGCCTCCCAGTCTGCTTCTCCAGCTAGTATAAGACCTTGATGCAAATGGTGAAGACTATTAATGGATCAAGCCCTGCTCCATTAGAGACCACATCTCACTCCATGGACCACCAGACCAACTATGCTCCATGGCAAGGGTGCAGATCACCATGTGTGTGGGAGCTAGGGACAACTCATTTTGGCTGAAGAGATCCAGCTGTGGAATTAAATATTCAGATGAAATGTGCTTACCTTTGGGAAATGTAACAGAGCTTTCTTTGCAATACATTTCTGCTACAGCCAGAATGACATTCACAGCATCAACTTCTCTCCTATAGGAACTCTGTATGACCCTAAAAGGGATAAAAACCAGAGGCCTAATGAATTTGCTATTGCCAATCTATTTTACATGGATAGCATTCAGATTCAATATGCTGGTGATAAGCAGCACTACAACACCCTAAGGGAAGCACATATGAAAGCAATGATTATACTCGCAATGGAAATATTTCAGTGGATGATGGAAATGGACAGTTTCCTTAATCTTCAGATGAGATGATGTGAGACTGGAGTGTATGAGGCCAAGGGAGCTATTGGCTAAGATTAATTTCTGTAGTATAGGTGTGAAAAAGCCCATAAATTTAATGTAATACAGGAAAATTCAGTGACCCCATTCATGGAACAGAAGGATAACAACTTGAGCTGGATCTTGTGCTAATAGTACATATTACTTATAGTATCACAGGGACACTATTTAATAAGCTTTTAATAATGGCTATATTAAAACCAATGGTTATACTATTGAAATGGTTGCTCCTAGCCACCTCCTTCTAACAGCTCCTGTCTTGGGCCTCAGATATGTGTTCTACTTTTTACTTCTCCCTCCAAACTTCCCAAGCATATTTTCATTCATCCCTTTTAACTGTCCTCTCCATGGACAAGTGTTTTCTTCAGCATGAGTAGTTGAGTTCAAGATGAGTGGTTGCTCCTCAAGGGAGCAATCCTGGATGCGCAAGCAAAGTCCATCCCGTCTCAGAGGAAAGGCAGCCAAAAGGGCACAACAGCTTCCTTGGCTCTCCAGGGAACTGGCGGACCTCCTGAATCTTAAAAGGAAGACCTGTAAAGGATGGAGGACTGGATCCACCTCCAAGGAGGAGTACTCTGTACTGGTCTGGACCTGCAGGGAGCAAACCAGGAAAGCCAAGGCTGCAACTGAACTCCAACTAGCTACAAATATCAAAGACAATAAAAAGTCCCTTTTTAGATATGTGGGGAGCCAGAGGAAAAGCAAGGACAACATTGGACCCCTGCTAAACCAGATAGGATAGCTGACAACCAATGCTCAGGAAAAAGCAAACTTGCTAAATGGGTACTTTGTGCCAGTTTTTCACCAGTCCCACAGGACACCCCTGCCCATTGTGTGTCAGGGAGACCCAGGTGAGGGAGATTCCTTTCTCTCCATAGAAACTGACCTCATGAAGGAACACTTTGACAAGTTGAATACCTTCAAGTCAGCTGGCCCAAACAGTTTACACCCAAGTGTACTCAAGGAGCTAGCAAGCATCATAGCTCAGCCCCTGGCACGGATCTTCGAGAACTTCTGGTGCTCTGGTGTAGTGCCCAAAGATTGAAAGAAAGCCAATGTCATGCCTATCTTCAAGAAAGGGAGAAAAGCAGATCCAGCAAACTTCAGGCCCATCAGCCTGACCTCTGTCCTGCGGAAGGTCTTGGAAAAGATTATCAAAGAGGTCATCCTTAAAAGACTGGCTGATGGCAATATCCTGAGGGATACCCAGCATGGGTTTGTTGTGGGTAGGTCTTGCTTGACCAATCTCATTTCCTTTTATGACCAGGTGACTTATCACCTGGACAAGGGGGAAGAGATTGATGTTGTATATCTTGACTTTAAAAAAGCCTTTGATCTGGTATCCCATGATCACCTCTTGGCTAAACTGGCTAACTGTAGCCTTGACCTCACCATGATCCACTGGCTGGGGAACTGGCTCCATGGTAGGACCCACAGGGTGGTGGTTGATGGAGCCCAATCGTCTTGGTGCGCGGTCACCAGTGGGGTCCCTCAAGGCTCTGTCCTAGGGCCTATACTGTTTAACACCTTCATCAGTGATGTGGACATTGGTGTCAGAAGCAGACTGGCCAAGTTTGCTGATGACACCAAACTCTGGGGGAAAGCATCCATACCTGAGGACAGGAGGGTGATCCAGGCAGATCATGACAGGCTCATGAAATGGGAGAACCTTATAGTGTTTAACACCAAAAAATGCAAGGTTCTCCACCTTGGGAGAAAAAACCTGCAGCATGCTTATAGGCTTGGCAGTGCTGTGCTGGTTAGCACTACAGATGAAAGGGAATTGGGGGTCATGATAGACTTCAAGATGAACATGAGCCGTTAATGTGATGCTGTGGCTAGTAAAGTGAGCAAAACACTGGCATGCATCCACAGATGCTTCTCAAGCAAATCCCAGGACGTCATTCTCCTGCTGTACTCAGCCTTGGTGAGGGCGCAGCTGGAGTACTGCATCCAGTTTTGGGCTCCACAGTTCAAAAAGGATGTGGAGAAGCTTGAGAGAGTCCAGAGAAGAGCCACACACATGATCAGAGGTCAGGAAAACAGACCTTATGATGAGAGGCTGAGGGGTCTTTAGCCTGGAAAAGCGCAGACCCAGGGGTGATCTGGTGGCCACCTATAAGTTTATCAGGGGTGCTCATCAGGATCTGAGGGAATGGCTGTTCATAAGAGCACCCCAAGGGATGACAAGATCAAATGGTCACAAACTCTGCCATGACTGATTCAGGCTGGACATAAGGAAGAACTTCTTTACTGTCCGAGCCCCCAAGGTTTGGAATAGACTGCTGCCAGAGGTGGTTCAAGCACCCACTTTGAACGCCTTCAAGACACATTTGGATGCTTATCTTGCTGGGATCCTATGATCCCTGCTGACTTCCTGCCCCTGGGGCAGGTGGCTGGACTCAATGATCCTCCCTTCCAACCTAAATGCCTATGAAATCTATGAACTAGAGAAGGAATTTATGTACAGTCTCTTAATTTCCCCCTCTTGAAGAACCTTAAGCTTAAACATAATTAACCTGCTTTGCTTGGTATTCAAAAGACAAAGTAAGTCATAGCCATTCCAGAAGATGCCTTTATTTGACCAGTTTTCTTTTCCAAGAAGTTGCTTAGCTGTTTTAAGATACCTCATTTCAAGAGGAGCTGAGTCTTGTTGACTGGAACCTAAAGTCAAAGTTGGACCAGATGATCTCCGGAGGTCCCTTCCAGCCTTACAGTTCTATAGGTATTGTTGTGACTCTAATTATAGTTATGACCATTACCTGAAGTACTATATCCAGTTTTGGGCCCCACACTTCAAGAAGCATGTGTTCAGCTTGGAAAGAGTCCAGCATAGAGAGGCACAAATAATTAGAGGTCTGGGAAGCAAGACTTATGAGGGAAGGCTGAAAGAACTAAGGTTATTTAGTCTGGAGAAGAGAAGACTGGGGTTGGGAAGGATATGAGTCTTCAGATACGTGAAGGGCAATTATAAAGAGGATGGAGATGGATTTTTATCTGTGGCCATAGGAGGTAGGACTAGGAGCAACAGCCTCAAGCTTTCATAAAGGAAATTTAAGTTAGAGATTAGGAGGAACTCTCTGACTATGAAGGTGATTAATGGGTTACCTAGAGAAATTGTAGAATCTCCATTGCTGAAAATTTGCAAGAGCAGGTTTGACAGACATGAGGATGGTGTAACAGTCTGGTATAATCCTGCCTGGAACAGGGGATTGGACTAGATGATCTTGTGAGGTCCATTCCGTCCTATTTTCCTATGATCCCATGATTGAATTTGCATGGGAAGTTCTGAAGCCACCATCCATTTTCCTTTTCACATACCTCTTTTCATACAGCTCATCCTGATGTCTTACAGCTGTCTCAGATCTTTGTCTCTTAATTGGTCTCCCTTGAGTAGAGGTCATTCTTGAAATTTCTTCTATGTACTATCCTCTGCTAGAGTTATGGTCATTCACTTATCAGTGGCCGGTGGTCTCCTATGGATGAAGATGCCATTTAGAAAATTGTATGTTGTGAGAGTGTAAGCAGAGAAAGTGGCTAAGCTGCATGGCAAGAGCAAGAAACAAAATGTCCATCAAGTCTGGATTTTGTAGCTGCATAAGGAATAAAAAGGAATATCCCTGGGTAAGTGATACCAGGTACAAACATCTGGAATTCCAAAGTTTATAATGACAGAACAACAAGTCTCAAATTGCAGATCGGGAAGAGGAAGGCTAAAATGTTTCAGAGATTTGACTGAAAAAAATACAATGAGGAAATGGGTAACAAGATTTACCTTGAGACTAAGCATAAATGGTATAATCCAGATGATGAAGAAGAAACACACGGAAGATGCACAGACTGAAAGGAAATCAAAAACTGTTAAAGATAGAAGTTTTTTTCTTCCTCTGTGGAGTAAAGCTTGACAAATATGGATGGTATACCTATGAACTCACACTGTTTCGACTATAAACTTCATCATGACACCAGTGTATTGGTCCCAACATATCAGTATCGATGTGGGAAGGAATAAAGCAGAAAAAAATAAAGGTGACAGAGTACTCCATGAAGGAAAGGATGAGGAAAGGAGATATCATCATGGAAGTGGGTATAGAAGCAGTAACAACAGGAGCCCAAACCCAGCTTAGTCATAGGAGCTAAGGACAGAAATTACACATAAACCGGTATAGGTGATTGGAAACCAGTTCGAATCTGTAACACAACAGAAGTACAGTGCACATAAACTGCTTTCAAAATGGCCGAAACCAGTTTAAGATAAACCTGGATGGAAGTAGTATCAGACTTCAATGATTTAAGTTAAAACAGTGTACTGAACTTCTGTCCCAGATCCCCTCCAGTTTCAAATGAACTCCCAGTCCCCCAGCATCCCAGGATGCTTTGCAGCTCCCCCACAACCCCCCTCCCCCCACAAGGTAGGCAGGCTAGTCTTGGCCCAAGCTGTTTGCTCCAGCAGAGCAGGGAGGCATGCTCTAGTACCCGCTGGCTTTTGGCTTGGGCCACTGCAGGTATGTGGCTGAATTTCCGGATCAAAAGTGAATGTCTGTTCACTTCCCTATCAGTGCAATCTGTGCAGTTTAAACTAATCTGTGAAGATTGACTTGATTCAGCCTTGGGCTTTTTTACTGTTTTTACTCAGCCAGGGTGTTCATGGGAACTAATTTTACTGACATGTGCTGAACAAATACAAAGGAATCAACAGATATAATCTGGGAACAATGTGAAAGCACATGTGTAGTCTTTAATTAAAGATGGAGAAAGGGTGACTCAGGGGATGGGTAACGGGATATATAGCCTTTCACTTCTAGGTCACTGATTCTAACCCAACCCAGGTCATTAATGTCTGAAAGTCATTACCACCTGACAGCTGTAGTGGTCTGTGTGTACTGACTTGGTGGTCTCTCTATCCTTTTTCTGGAGAACAGCGGGTGTTTGCATAAGAAATGTCACTATCTGGACTTCTTGTTGGAAGTCTCAATAATAAGCCATGGCAAGTGACTTTCTCCTTTCATCACTATAGATCAGGCCACGTAGACAAGGTGGAGTAGAGAAGCGTGCTTTCCTACTGCCAGAACTGTATACGTTTTGTGGATAAAAGAGGGGACCTCAGCCTCCAGAGCTGTCAATCAAGGGCCCAAGCTCCAATATGTTAATTAACATTCAATAAAATTGAGACATTGCAGCAAAAATAAGTAGATGCATAGCACAGGAGGAGGAAAAACCTTGATTCAGAGAGCACATTTCATGGGAGGGAAGGGAATGCACATCTGTTTCACAGAGTTGGAGGTGTGTCGGGATTTTGGCTATTTCAGAACCAGCTCTCTGAAAAAGAAACACTGTAAGATAATCACTTTGATTTGCTTGGTTTTACAGTTACCAAGTTTAAATCTAAGTCAAATGTTATACTAAAAACCTTGGAAATACATGTTTTCTAATTTACCAGCAGAGAAAAAAAAGAGACTCCAACTGCCAAGACCAGAGGTCCTCATTTGTATCCATTTATCCTCATGTAGTTAAAGCTCACCCACAAATTACACACTGTGGATTCTAGCACCATTTTATGTATAGCTACAGTCGCTACATGCTTATTTTCCACAGTGTGGTGCCTGATGTGTCTAAGCTGCTAGTGCTGGGGAAGGCACTCTGGGTAGTCAACTGGTTTGATACTTCATGTGAAGGGTTTTCTCAAGAGGGTTTGGGCTGGGTGGGGCTGAGACAGTTAAGTCAGCTCTCTTGGATGGGACAGCCAAAAGCAAGTGTTGTGGTTTGTGAGCCACCTGTTTGCTGCTCTCTTTGCTGAAAAAGAAAAGCATTCCTTGAAAACCAGCCCTGGGGGAGAAAGAATCCACCTAATGCAAAGATATTGGAATGGGACCTGTCAGTGCCCTTTGCTGTGGCTGGCTGCCATTACTTTCCAAATCTAATTTCATGATAAGGTTGAACGCCAATTACAAGCATTTAAAACTCATCCGTCAGACTTCAGAAGTCAGGAAAGCAGCTTAATAATCATGAGACTCTTCAAAATAATTAATGTGAAGATGCATTATTTGCTTTCTGGCTTTTCAGTTTTAAGCATTAACTTTTTTAAGTGTTTTACAGAGCCACAGGGGTCAACTACTGGCTATTTAAAAAAAAAAAGGAAGCTGAGAGTCTCATGCTATCACATGATTCCAGAAGCAGGGACTTTTAGAAAAAAAAAAGTCAACTATTCCAAATACATCAATAAAATCATAAGAGCCGGCAACGGCTCCGTAAACTGATCAACAACAGGTGTATGTTAGCTAAGATGCAATTCATAATTATCTATGATTAGTAGATAGATATTAACACAAGCAGACATGGTGGTGAGGTACATTAAGTGTTCTTGCAACAGAAGTGAAGCTGCAGGTTTAAAAAAAGAATGGTACTTCTGTTTTTGAGTGAAAAAAATGTTCTCCTACCAGAATAAAATTAGTCAAACCACAGGTTCTCCTGAGCTTAATGTGGATAAGACACACCATTTTGTGTAGCCAACTCAGCAGTAGAAAAGTTCTCATCCTACATTGCTCAAGTGATGAATTCATGGTGGGACAAAATTCTCCAACTGTCTTGGTGTTGGTGAAGCAGAAAGGATTTCATGTCTTTCATTGGGAAGAGCTGTTATTATGGAGGGAAAGGTGGAAATATCACCCTGAAATAAAAGCATTAATGTGGCAAAATGTCATCTCTGTCTCTCCCCAAACTCTGCTATCAGACTGATGACCTCTCACAGTGTGGTGCGTCATGGTCACTGCAGAGGGCAGGCATCCCTAGCCCCATCTTCTTTAGGTAACCCTGAGTTGTGACCTGAGCTGGATACATTCCTGAGGGAAGGGGAAACCTGCTCCCTCTGCCTACATGACTGGCCGGGGGCGGGGGGGCGTTAACTCCCTATCGTCCTAAGCAATGTCATGACTGGGAGGCTAGAGACCCTGCCAGTCTACCTGGCAACCAGTGATACATTTCAAATTGGTTGGCTAGCAACCAATAACTACTGGCCTTCATTGGATCAGGTAAAATGAGGTCATAAGGTCTATATAAGTTAAAGACTGCCCAGGAGGAGGAGAAGCAGCCTTAATGAGGACTCTCAGAAAAGCTGAACCATCTGAAACTCTCTCTCTGACTTGAAATTTATGTTCAGTGAACTGCTTGCCTCCAGAGGGAATCTCCACCTGCCTCTGGATGATGCTTGTGAGTAAGCTACTTGAGATCTAACTAGATATATAGTTTGCAGTAACACAGATGAGTAATCAAAGGCTACCACGCCACTGTTTGCTCTAAGGGATTTCTCTGATATTGCTCTACCCTGCACCCTTTTCCAAACCTACTCCTTGTAACCAGTAAAGTTCTCCTCTGTACCTAGCGTGGGACTTATTGGGAGAGGGTCTAGATCAGGGGTCAGCAACCTATGGCACACGTGCCGAAGGTGGCACGCAGCATGGTTTTGATTAGCATGCAGACTAGTTCCCTCCCCAAGGGAAGAGAAGAGCCGTGCCAAGATCAAGCAGCGTGTGGCTGCCCGAGAACACCCTTGCACTGCTGTTGGTAACACCCTTGGGAACAACCTTGCACTGCCCCTCCCCCCAGCCCTGGCCCCGGCCCTGGCCAGGAGCCATTGGTGCCCCAATGTCCTGGCCCCAGCCCCGCTGGCCACGTGCCGCTGGTAGGCTCCAGCTCTGCCTGGGCCCAGCCCCAGCTTGCGCCACTGCTGTGGCTGGCCTCAGCCTGGTACCCCGGCCCTAGGCCCAGTCACATGTTGCCGGTGGGCACAGCCCCAGCCACCACCACTGCTGCCACCCATCCCAGCCCAGTGCTGCTGCTAGGCCAGGGCCATTGACAGCACTGGGATGGGGCCGGGGCTGGGGCCATGGACTGAACAGGCCTCAGACCCATTCTGGTGCTGCTGACTGTCCTAGCCCCAGTCATGTGCTGCTGGCAGGCCTGGCCCCAGGCCTCACCGCCACTGTTGCCCACCCCAGCCCACTGCCAGTGCCGGGCTGGGGCCATTGGCAGTACCAGGATGGGGCTGGGGCTGTGGACCTGTGCAGGCCCTGG
>NW_017728911.1:31637712-31642653 GCF_001723895.1 Crocodylus porosus | reverse complement strand
CTGCTGACTGCCCAAGCCCCAGTGACGTGCTGCCGGAGCACCCAGCCCCAGCCTTCACCACCTCCAGCCCCTGCACAGTGATGTTACTGGGCTGGGGCTATTGGGATGGGGCTGGGGCCTTCATGGGGCTGGACCCAAGGACTTGCATGGGACCGGGCCCCATCCCAGCACTGCCAAAGGCCCTGGCCCTGGCCATGTGCTGCTGACAGGCCCCAGCCCTGTGCAGCCCTGGCCTCCACCCCAGTCTCGAACTGCCGCCAGCCCCATCCCAACACTGGTGAAGGCCCAGCTGTAGCCACAGCCCCCTGCTGCTGCAGGGCCCAGTCCCCTGCTGCCAGTGGGCCCTGGCTCCAGCTCCAGCCCCAGCCCCACACTGCCCATGCCCGGGCTCCAGCCCCAGCCCCTGTTGCTGGTGGACCCTGGCCCCATCCCCACACTGCAGAGGGTGCAGGGGCTTTGTGTGGGGGCAAGGGGCAGCAGGGCTGGGGGGCAGGGGCTTTAGGTGGGGGGCAAGGGGCACGAGCAGGGCATCCTTTCATGTACATCCTGCCCTTGTTTGGTTTTTCTGGCATGCTGGCACTCCAGCACCTTCCAAAGTAGGCATTGTGGGGGTTTTCGGCACTCTGGCCAAACAATGTTGCCTACCTCTAGTCTAGATTATGCCTTGGGGTCCCCTTGGTCTGACTGACTAGAGGAGACCACTGTTTGTGCTTCAGACTGAGGGAAGTACCCCAAGTTCTTCCAGTGGGTCAAGTACCCTCAATGACTACTAGGCCTGTGTTTCCCAGGGGACACAGGGCCAAGATCAGTTTGGACCCTTGGTGGGGGCAGCATTACTCCCAGGCTTGCAGGTGTGCTCCAGGAAGGGGGTTGGCCAGATGTAAGGCAGCCCCAGGGAGGCACTGGGAGCCTGGAAGGTGGTCGGGTGCAGTGAGACAGGTGGCTCAATGCAGGAGCACCCCCTACTGGCCTGCCACAGTTGATACCCAGGAAAATATCAAATTTTAAGAGGTTCATTGAAATTGCTCCTGGTGTAAATAATCCTCTAATGAAGTAGAACTCTACAGCCTCCCTGGAGGTCCATAGGATATGCAGGCCTGCACCTAGGCTGAAGAGCTGAGGTGTGGGTCGAGGAGATCTTTGTGAGTCAAAAAGATGAGCACACTGCCTTCAGGCTGAGAAATGGCAGCTGAGCACTTTGAGTAGTCCCTATGATGGCTATGCTCCAAGTTCTATCAGAAATAGTAGCTAACAGTGCCAATTCACCTCCCACAGCTTCTTTTCTGGGCTGCTGACCTTATGGCATTTCCACCCTAATTAGAATCAGGAAGTTGCGGCAATCTCACAAGATCTTTCAGGATGGTGAATGAATTTTGCAGACCCAAAAGGTATGGATTTCTGATTTCTGTCTATGTGATCCACTGCTCAACACCTTGAATGTGTATGGAGGCATTCCCCTTTTCTTTGCTACAATGGGTACGTTTTCCCATTACTGTTTTACTGATAAGGCACACAAGTTGCCTAACAAATTAAAAAAGGCTTACAAAATAGCTTATCACTTGCTATAGGTCCCCTTCTCAGAAACCTTGATTCTCCAGAGGTAGACTGCGCTAATAACCACTACAGGAATTTGCCAGCATGGAAGTTTGAGGAGTGTGTCAGGCAAAGGCAGCATTGTACTAGTACTAAAAGTGCCATGCTACTATAGAAAAAAAATTAAATGCACCATCATCTGTAAAATAAAGAAAACAAGGGATTTCACACATACAGGGCAAAGAGAGAATAAACAAAGTCCCACTTTCTCCAGCTTTCTGCTCCCCAGGAGAGTTGCACTGAGTCAAAAACCATGAAAACAATAACCCCAGCTGCAAGAGCAATGAGGCAATTTGTTAGGGAGATGACATTTTTAATGAGAAACACTTGCTGAAGGAGAACAAAAGAGCCTGTCTGGTCAGAAAGATGCTCTTGATACTTCTCTGAAGTGCATGAAAAAGTAATTTCATTTAAGCGTCATACCCAGAGCAGCTGAATTTCCTGAGGGTCCAGATGTTGTCCAGTGCAGATGCTGAACAAATGGAACTCTGTCCTGATTAAAATGAAGAAAAAAACATGGACTTCAGTTTTTACAGTATTTTACAGGCTTAAAAAGCTGACAAAATCATTGCAAGATGGAGAGAAAGGGAGGTCTTACAACTGGAATTAGTTTACTAGACATATAGTAAATAGTTCTTAATTTCATTGGAAGGATCTGAGAATCTGGATTAGCAGAATACCAAACTCTGGCTCTGTTTGTCATATTTTTGGCCTCCCATTGTTCCCTTTAGAGAAAGATTTGGCTCTGATTATATATCAACTTTGCTCCAAGGACAGGCCTGATTCTGACATTTTTATTCATGCCAGCAATTTGTGGAATTGCTTGTAAGAATAAAGAGCTACTTTATGAAGGGGAGAGTAGCAAAATAAAAAACTGAAACAATTCTAATCAATAGGACTATGAGCAGCAAAGGTCATAGTGGTTAATGATTTTAAATGCTTCCTAGTCAGAGATATTTTTTTCAGTGTTTAAACTTTCTCTTCTCCAATGCATTAATTTTGAAGCCACTGGAAATAGCAAATTAGACAAAAAGTGATAGCTTTATATACATGAGCCTGATTATCAGGTACATCATTCCTGAACTTGGGGATGGGATCAAACAGTGAGTGGGGAACAAAGCTGGCTTTAACTCATTTCATATGTTGTGTATCCATACAAAGGCTTGTCTGTTCACTGGCATAATTTAGAGCAGCTTCAGGACTTATCTGACTTAGGTGCCAATTCCCATTGCTCCTTATAGGGTTATTGCCCCTTTTCCCAAAGCCAATATCCTATTTTGACCCCACTTTTAACGCTTTGCAAAATGATAGCAGATGGCATAAACTAAGGCAGAGTCCAAACTTTCCTCCTTTTTTTGTTTAGCCCTCTCTCCAAAGACCACCGTCTCGAAACACAAATTTGCATAATAAAAACTAGCAACGCCACAATTATCTCTTCCCAAAACTGAACATACCCTTGCATGCTAAGAAAAAGAACAATTGGTGTAATCGTGCAGCCACAGCCATATTGCTCATTGTCCTGGCTTCAATTTAAGGTTAATACTGACCAAAGAAGACCTGAAATAATGAATGATCTCAGATAACTAAGATGCACCAGCAAATGTGCATGATGACCTGGTGTGAAATTGTCACAGCAGGAGGTACAGCAGGGCAGGGCAAGATGTTAAGTTTCTAAAACAGAAATTGTTGCCACAGATCTTGAATTAGTAAAGCCCAGAGACAGATACCACCGAGTGCTACAAAACCAGACCTGGACTTTGTGGACAAAGATCTCAGCAGAGTCCAGACAGCATCAGCAGGGAAAGCTGCCTGAGACGTGTGGAAGAAATTTGTACAGCATCTGTACAAACTAGACCTGGCTCCAGCCTATAGAATAATAACCACAACAGCGCATTGCAACCTTCCAATAAATCATATTCACAACGCTGGTTCATGAGCAGATGAATCATACCTCCAAGCAAATTGAACCAGGGTTTTATTCCATACATGCATTCACAAAATAATTGTAACATTAGTGTTTACAGGCTCCAAGGAGCCAATGACACCTTACACTGCTGCTGTGAACACTGATGAGAGCCTTCGAAGAGCAAATGCTGCCTTATTTTATATTATAAAGGGTTCTAGCAGAGTTTGCCCTGTAAGCAATTTACTGACAGTCTGTAACAGGCATTGGATCACTAATGAGGCGGAACAGTATGGAGATAAATACTAATTAAACATTAAATACAGTTGTTTATTAGTTAATCAAAATAATAAGTCACTGATAAAGATAAAATAAATGCCAAAGCTGGGGGAATACACCACTGATACTGGATCAGTAGGGTCCCATACCTCAAAGCTTTGTCCTAAGTCTGGTGATAGTAGGGCTTAATAATATGGGGGAAGGTACTGGTAAATGAAGTTGTCATGTAGGGCATGGGAGAAAGAAGGGGCTTTAAATAACTTTCTGCTTTTTGAGGCCATTCAGGGTCTAGTCCCAGCACCTCCGGGCTGCCCCTGAAGTGAGAAGTGATGCTTAAGCGCTTATGGAATTATTGTAATGCATGGGGAGCCTGGAAATAGTTCACTTTAAAAGGAAAATAATCTGATTATCACAAGTGTCTTTGTGAACTAGGGATAATAGTGGTATAGCATTGTGGGTAGCAGCATCCAGTGAGTATGATATATTTATTGCAAGTAAATGGGATAAAAACTCTTGTGCCCGTGCCTTTCTAGGGATAAGGTTACCTTCTCAGAAATATATTTCTTTTAAAAAACAAGCACAATAAACTCCTTGCATGAAGCTATAAAACCACCTCAAAATTCACCTGAAATACTTGATTCAACCCTGCATGCTGCTAAGTTGAACACACCTGGGACTGCTGCATTCTCCTAGGACTGCTGTGCAGATTTTAATGGCTCCATGTATCGTTCCAAATACCTGGCTTGTAGCAGAGCAGAAAAATCAGCAAAAGCAAGGAAATAATAAATTTACAAAGTTCTTGGTCATAATGAGTGATTTGTGTCTCACAGCTTTCATTTTCACATGCCTAAAAAAGGATTTAAATTAAAAGCCACCTTGAGGATTAGTTTATAATGAGTATGAAAGCTGGCTGAATGCTGGAAGAGATAATGATAAGAGGTGGGCCAAAGAGTTGAGGAAGACACATACTGGGAGGTGGGGGAAACACATAAATATTTTATAAATATATATATATATAGATATATATAGATATATAGATATATATAAAAAATCTAGGAAATTGTATTTGTACAGACTTTGAATCATTTTCTAACAGGATCTTAACAAGTGCTAGTAGTGCTAAAAGTTTAGTCCAAAAAGAGCACAAACTTCTCATATATAGAAAC
>NW_017728911.1:31584862-31637612 GCF_001723895.1 Crocodylus porosus | reverse complement strand
ATATATATATAAAATTATTTTTTTCCTAAATTTTCAGACTTTGAATCATTTTCTAACAGGATCTTAACAAGTGCTAGTAGTGCTAAAAGTTTAGTCCAAAAAGAGCACAAACTTCTCATATATAGAAACTGAATTGGATACAGCCCTGCCTTCCATCTTTCCATTCTCTCTGGCGTTCTTTCACTAATTTATATATTATATAACATTGGACATCTCTCTAGATATATATATAGATATATAGATATATATATGATGTTATATATATAAATATGTGTGTGTGTGATCTATTATTGTAGACTATATATATGGATATATATGTCTGTGCGTGTATGCAAAGATGCATGCACAAGTGCATGTGTATGAGCATTTGTACACGGCTGACTAAAAATGCCCGCTATGTATCCAACATAACTATTTCTCTTTCAACATCCATTATGGTGAAAAGCTAATTATTCGGCAGCATACAATGTGACACACTTGAACACTGGTGGATTGAATTAGCTTTACTTCAATCCTGTAGCACACTCTTTAAGGAAAGCTATTAAGACATTACCTTTAGCTGGCTCTGAAAGTTTTAAATTGCCACTGATGCTAAAAAAGAGACAGCAAAGGGACTATGAAAGAGCCCCATTCAGTTGCTCTTTCTTATCAAGGACATCTTTTCTTCCACAAAGAAAGGGAAGTGCAAAATGCAGTTCACAGATACATACATATCTATATGTGTGTAATGTATTTGCTCCCAATATGTTAAATATATGATGGATGAAACATCAGGCTCCCTCTATAAAAAGTGAACTCTATTTGAATGAAGAAAGAGCTAAAAAGTTTTTTTTCCTCAAAACTCAAATGAAATTTTAGTTGGTGAAAGGATTTTTTGCCTTCATTTTATTTTCCATCTAATACAACAGAGATTAGGAACATAAGACAAAAAAGGGTTGTCCAGAGACATTAAGTCCAGTCTCCTGGTATCACAAACAGTAGTGTCGTTTCATCATGTTGAGCAGGCAGTAATGTTATATCCTACAATTAGGTGGTTTGTCCCAGCTATTCTTGGAAAGCATTTTGAGAACCTATTCCCCCCGGTGAACAGAAACCATTCTCTTGCCTAAATTCAGTCATGACCAGTTTCCGACTTGTCTGAAAACAGAAAAGTAACCTGTTGCAAGTCAGACACTTATGGTGGGACTTATAGTAGCATCTTAGTGCATAACCAATTTGGACATCTTAATCCTTTGATCTGCACCCAACTTCAGCTTGGATGTCCTCACAATGTTGACACTTTCCTTGCATTCATCACCCTCCTCTCAGTAATCCTGTCAGGTATTGCTGGTTTTATTATTTGCATTACAAGAATGGGACTCTGTTTTGCTAGGCATCGTGCAAACACATAATGGAAGGCAGTTCCCACCCCAATTTTACACTGTAAAGAGTAAAAGCAAGGAAGTAGGAAGACGGGATACAGAACGGTGAGGCAGGATCCTTCGAGTGAGAATACTAAAGCCTGCAGCAGGACCCTAACTTCCCAGTTCCCTGCTCTGTCTTCTAGGTCAGAGGTCTTCTACTTGTAGACCTGCAAAAATACCGTACCGCAGGGATATTTTTTTCCTGTTGAATTCTACAGACTGTGCCAAAGCCCGGTGAGCAGTTAGCTCTCATATTACATCCAGTGTGGCTCTGTATACATCTGTATACCCACCATTGTATAAAAACAATCAATTTGTGCCTGAAATGCCTCATCGTACTTCACTATGTACCTTCCCTTATGTCTCTGGATCTCTGAGACTTGACAAAGAAAATCATGCATTCAAAAGCTTGTCTGACTTTATCTCAACTACATACTTGGCCCAATAAAAAAATATCATCCTAAGACATCCTGGCCTCTGGACCATCAGAGCCATTTATGTCATTTGCAAATCTGCAAAAAGCCTGAAAGACTAGTAAAGACACCAAAACCTAAATGTCCCTTATTCATCATTGTGTGTGCATATGCAAGTCTTCAAACATCACCTTTAGAAGTCTTGGTTTAATTTATTTTGCTTCAGTGCCATGATTTTAGCTTAGGTCAATCCACCTGCTTGGATGAGACAGAACAGGTCCAAAAGTTTAATGAAAATGCAAAGAGCAGGAATCCTCTGTGGCATTGCATGGAGCTGTACAAATCCCCAGTGAAGAACAAAGTTACAGTCTTGGAAAAGGATAAGAGTACAGTGGGATTAGATCTCAGCCATGCGTGAGCTTTAGAGGGTTTCGTCCCACCTGGTCTACACAAGAGCATTAGAAGACAATATGAATACAGTCCTCACATCCTGAATCAAAGCTGAGCCCCTCTTTGAATAACGTGATGAACAAACCTGATGTGGCTGGAAATTTGATATGAAAGGTACAATCAAAATTGGGTTGCCTGTGAAATTTTAAACATCTCGTTAAAATATTTTCTGATGCATCTTGTTTTCGGTCAGGCTGGGAATAGTACTTTGTTCTGTATATCGCACCTCTAACTTACCAAGGGTTCTGAAGGCTCTCTACAGAGAAAGCTCGTCATTTTTGTATTTCATTCAGTGCTGACTTAAGAGATGTACAACTATTTTAGGGGTAGACACAAATGAAAAAAGAACAAAAGCTTATACTATCGCTACTTGAATGCTGTTTGCTTTGGTTACGACTTTTTCATACCCAAAGATGAGAGCCTCTCTTCTGATATTCTATTTTTGTTTCCCTTGCCAGCCTAAGCATGGAAAAGTGGAAACAAGGTGAGCCAGTATCTCCAATAAGATAATTAGGCAACCCAGATATTCTAGACACTTCTAAGATTAACTGTCCAAATGCAGTTATTAAATTGGATCAGTGCTTGGTCCTGGGTGGTTCTTATATTTTCAGAACTAGCCCATTCTTAATGGGCCCCTGCCCCATTACTGGTGGGGGGCAGGGGGGAGCCCTGAGTCCACTGGCCAGCCCAGCCCCTTGAACAGACTTAATGGGAAAAGAGGACCTTAAATAAAATGGCCTCTCACCCCAGGTGTAAGCTGTGATTGGTAGATCTGTGGTGGAAGTAGAGGGTCAGGTGACCCAGGGAGAGCCTCGAAAGCCCAGGGCTTGGCACAGAAGGGGTAGTCTGGTGGTAGGAGCTGCAGAAGGTAGAGCTCCAGGGAGAGGTTAGTCCAGACTGCCTGGAAGCAAGGACTTTATACCACAGAGGGGCAGAAGAGACCCTGTGCTGCAAGCAACACAAGGTAAGTATTCTGAAACTTTTGCATTTGTGCTACTGTGGGATGAGATTAACTCCAAAAAGGTAAATTGTATTTGGCAAACCTTATGTTTGGGACTAGATGCTCATACCGGTTTCCCCTGCTTTATGTTGTACATGTATTGCTGGAAAATAGTGCATAACTTGAATTTGCCTAAAGGGAAACCACTTTACAATGTAACAAATAAGGATACATTCCAATACTTCAACTATATTGAACCCCAGACCCATTTCTACCACTTCCTTACAGGATAATTTCGGTACTTGCCAACAGCAGGCAATACACACAAGCACAGCTGCAGCTCCAGAAGCACAGGCACCAGCTGCTGTAAATGGGAGCTGTGGGTGCTGCTGCTGGGTGGCGTCATGGGTCATGGGTCCTGGGACTCCGTGCTGATAGGGCTGGACTGGACTGGACCAGGCTGGGCTGCAGGGTCCGGCGCTGCAGCCCGGCCTGGGCACCACCACCACCCAGCTCGGCCCCGCCACACAATTTTTTCTTCCTCTGCCTATGATGTCGCTCCCACAATACACTGCACAAAGCAAGTGATTGCAGGCTTCCACCACGCCGATCACATGAGTGAATTTACCATGCATATAAAACACACTTTTGGCATAAAAAGGGTTATTGTATGAGAATTAATTCACACATGCAGAACCCACATAAAGAGAGTGCAGCCTGTATTTTTAATTCCAGTTTGAACTTGAGGACTAGAGTGACTATAAGGGGCAGATTGGAGGCCACTGGGGTGCAGCAGAGGCACCCGTTTAGACCACTCACAGAGGCAGGAGCCCTGGGGTGTTGTATGTGGGCAGTAGCCCAAACACACATAAAAAAAGGAGAACTGTGGCATGTCAGAGGACTGGGTAAGCAAAGACTGGGAGGAGCACAAATCCTATCCCAGCAAAGGAGGAGTCCCTAGGGGATGAGTGGCCCAGAGCCCACAGAGGGCTGAGCTGGAGCTGAGATCCAAGAACCTAGGATACTGGTGTGGTGGACCACAGGACATGGGACCCAGCCAAACTAAAAGTGAGCTGAAGCCCAGAAGGGTCAGAGTTCAGACAAGGACCTACCCCAAAACCTGCATTTGCCTCCTGGAGCAGCCTCCCTATAAGCCTATAACACCAAGTTGTGACAGCTAAGATCACCATGTAGGGGCAGAACCCAGAGAACCTGGAAGCAAGGGTGAGGAGGTAGTGGCAAGCTGGGCTGGGAACCTTGTCACGTCACCACCAAACCTTTTACCTACCAGCTCCACACACTAAAAATTCAGGGGATTTTAACAAAATGGTATAGAAGGAAGAAAAAGGTTTAAAGAAAGAATGTAACTCTGTTTCATCATTCTTTCATCAGCTGCAGGCACAAGATGTCACTCCAGCATCATATGGTATTAATGCTGCACAGCTGAATGCCAGGAACAGAAAAACCTTTTTGGAGTCTGTACAAGATCAAAGAGATTGTGAAGATGTGAAAATCATAGCTCCAGAGAAGTCTAAGATTAATTTATCCTATTTCAAATTAATCTTTACTTCAAAATGAATTTCTTTCAAGACAAAATAATATGCAAAGAAATATGGTTTATACTATTGTTGTTATAAAATTGTTAGCTGTGGTCAGAATCTCACTATAAGCCATACTTCTGACCTTTGCAAGCCATTTTGAGATGAGAAGATAATTTGAGAAGTAAGTTTCATGTTAACTGGTTGAATTTTGGAGTTACAGAACACACATTATCTACTTGTTTCTCCATTTTGCTTAGGCTGTTTTTCAAAAAGCTGTCACTTTTTGGCTTGGATTTCTCATTTGAAACTTTTCAGGCTTAAAGGTTTCCTTAACTTTCGTGTAGTGTCATTTTGAAAAAAATGCATGTAAGAAAATGAACACTAAAATGTGGATAACATTTTCTATTCCATTGCTGATCCCCTGGTATTACACTAGTTCACTGCAGATGGGTCTGCACTTCAGCATTCAGGCTAGGGGCAGAAGTTACACAAACTGGTTTAAACCTGTAATAAAACAGAAGCTCACCGCACATGAAGCCAATTTCAAAATGGCTGCAACTTGTTTAGATAAACCTGGTTGAACATAGTATTAGACTCTAACTGATTTGGATCAAACCGGTTTATGAAATTTCTGTCCCAGACTCCTTCCTCATTCAAGTTAAATCATAGTCCCCCAGTATACTTTCCAGCCCAGAGTGGAGTTAAACACTCTTTCCCACACTCAAACTTACTGCTGGCTGCAACTCTGGACTACAAATCCCAGAGGCACCTGGAAGCAAGAAGAGGAAGTGATGAGCAACCCTCAGAGTCCTGCTGCTGTAATTCTGGACTGCAAATTCCAAAGTCCTCAGGGGCAGTAGGAAGAGTAAGTGAACACAGTCAGAGCTGTGCTCTAGTGGCCCCCAGCTTCTGCCCTGAACCACTGCAGGCATGTGGCTGCATTTCCTAAATCAAAGATAAATATCTGTTCACTTCTGTTGCAATTTAATATGTGCAGTTTAGGCTAGCCTGCAAAGACTGAATCAATTCAGCCTTGGGCTTTTTAACTGTCTGTACTTAGCCTTAGTCGCAGGTCTTCTCACCATGAAGTATTTCCCTGGAGACTTACTCATAGTATTCCACTACATAAAAAGAGAACACTGTTCTAGGGAGAAACCATAAATATGGTCTTCTTGGGGTCTCCCCAACATTTTAGAACTACAAGAGCAGCGTGATTTCTGCAAGTATCACTAGTGGCTGGCTATGAAAGGTCAAAACTGGACAGGTCTGCTCAACTGACAAATCACCTGGCATGGGAAAGGTCTCAGATGGCACATATACAACATAGCCAATTCACTGACCTCCTTCCCCTGCTCCAGCCTTGGCATAGGGAGACTAAGAGAAGAAGTGGGGATGATCAAACACTACTGCGCTCAATCTGTACTCAGCAACTTAATGTCTGCTTTCAGCAATAAATCAACCCAGCAGAGAATCAGACCCATTATCTATGTACAATATTGTTATCTTGCTGCACAAAGACAGTCCTCTCCCATTGCTCAGATTAGGGATTTTCCTGGGTATTTACATATGTAAAGAACTACATTTTAGGAAGCCCCAATTTCAAGACTGGGGACGGTTTGCTTGTTTAGTCATTTTATTTGAATGTGTGCCTGTGAAGGCAATTAGTTCTGGCAATACATGTGTTCTGTTTTCAGATGGGATCACAGAACAATGTTGAGTATGTTTTATGAGCATCTGATATAAGGCAGCCAGCTGTTAATTTATTTTTGTTTACATTTCAGGACTGACTCAATGATCCATTTCTTAGCCCTCCATAGCAACAGGTACCTTAGCTAAAAAATGCTCTGGAAGAGAAATGAAAACACTGCCAGAATAAGGACTCTACTCCCAATTCTACAAAGGCCTGACTTTACTAGAGACATCCTTCAGTCTGATGCTGATGCATGCTATGAGCTTATCTCTATAGAGACATTACACTGGTTTAACTTAAATCACTTTACAGACCAATTTAAATTAAATCAGTGAAACGCCTGTGTGGATATTCTCATTTCAATGTAGATTAAATGAATTCCTTATCAATTCAATCTAAATCAGATTAAGCCTGATTGAAACTAAAATAACACCCACACCTAGAGTTTCATAATTTCTAGGATCGGAAGGGACCTGAGTAGATCATCTAGTCCGACCCCCTGCCATGGCAGGAAAGAGTACTGGGGTCAAATGACCCCAGCAAGGTGTACATCTAGTTAAATTGGTGCAATTTCCAGTTTTAATCACAAAAAGGGGGCCTCAAAATAGGGACAATGGCAGCTCATTCCTACTGCCAGTATAGTGCAAAGGTGCTCTTAAGTAAAGGAGAATTGGGCCCTTTTGTGTGAAGTTATGCACCTCTTTTCAGGATTGGGGTAGCTTTACAGCCCCAGAAGTAGCGTTTGAAACCTTCCCATCTGAAACTAGTGATGAAATCTCTCCCTTCTCAATCTTAGCAAAATATTGTAAAACTTGTAGAATTATAGGGCATCTGTACATATGCTGTGGGTATGGAGCACTTTAACTGGAATGACTCCAAGAGCTGCTCTAATTAACACCCCCTCCACCCCAGTATCTTGTGTATTCAGTGTCCTATGCTTCAAAATGGCAGCGAGGGCCCTTTAACTAAAACTCATTCAACAAGCTTTAGTTAAAGCACCCCTGCTGCCATTTTGAAGCATGGGCACTCTGAATATAGGAGTTGTGGAGTATGCTAATTAGCAGTATGCTAATTAGCATGCTCCAGCTGACTCAGTCAAGTCTGCTGTGATGCACTGTAGTTACACCATGTAAGAGCAGTGTCCCCACACACCCACAAACACCCAGAAATTCTTAAGTAAATATATATCAGCTAAGGGGTGCAGGAACACAGTTTCTCCAGTGCAAACCAAGGGCCAGACTACAAATACCCAAAGAGTACTTTGTCGCGAATATCTCCTTGCAAGAAGAACACAGTCTATCCCTACGTGAAATATGTATTATCAGTAGCTGCTAATGGAGAAAATACAATGAAGAAGCCGAGGCCACTGATAGGACATGAGGTCAAATAAGCAGTGTAGAGCTATGCGGATCTTTGAAGGAAGTACATTGGCATGATAGAGATGTCCGTGGCATGATATGACTGTGAAAGGACACAAAGAGGGAAATGAGATGGTTATCCATCCTCCTAAGAGGCAAATGTAAAGAAACCCTCTCCCCCTCTCTCTGTCTCTTACTTGGGCCAACCCAGGTGACCCCTCTTTCTCCTGGTTTTCTTCTTGTTGCAGGTTAATCAACCATGAGACCTGGCCAGATAAATTCCTAGGGGAAGTGGGGGGAGCGCTCTCTTCAGCAGGCATTTTGCAACTTTCAAGCAAAGACCCCAGGCTGCTGCCTGGAGATTCACTGTCAATAAAAAACCCTGAAACTAGCCGGGAGTTAGGAATTATGTGTAGGCCACTCGCACCTTAAAGGGATCACTGTGTTCAAGACTGTATAAGACTCTAGTTCCTTATGTTTGCTCAAAATGTATTCTGACTTCCTCGTACTATGCCCCCACCTTTCCTCGTCCTGATCAATAAAGGTGTTGACTTACAGCTTGCCTTGTTACTGTGGAGGGAGAGAAGCTTTCTGCTCCCAGCTTGGCCAGCGAAGTTTGTCTTTTTATTTTCCATCAATTATGTGGTGCTATTTTTGGATGCTTCTGGCTGAAAGAAGCACCCAGAAATATTACTGTGGGCAAAGCACCACCAAGGCCTGCAGGGTCTGTGTGCCCTGGGTTGTAGAGAGCTCTACCAGAGACCAGTGCCCAGGCGGTGGCAGTGTTACCCTAGGCTTGTGGGTATTCTCCAGGAAGCCAGCTGTAGGCTCCCTGAGGGAGACTCCCAAAGTGTGGTTTTGGGTCTGGCAGGGTGAGGCCAGTGGTTCTGTGTACCAGTACTCCCCCTATTGTGCATACCACATGAACAGCAGTCTGGGAAGATAATTTTAACAGGAACAAATTAAGAAAACTGAAGAAACAAGACACTGGAAAGGCTTTTCTATCTGGAATGAGTCAGGAAGGATTGGGGCAGCTAGAGAAACAACTAATTTCCAGTTGTATTGAGTAAAGACATATCTTTTATCTCATTATTAATTGCTTTATGGTGTCATCTGCTCAGCATTTAAGTTACGCTTGATTACGCACATGAATCGAATGCCGGATCTAGACAAGAAAAAAAAAATGGTTTAAGTCTGACCTTAAAGCTAGGAAAAGAAGCTTTGGAACAATGATTGCATGGAAGTCCATTCGGTCAGAATGGAACCAGATGTGAGAAAGCAATACATCTTGAAATTGCACATGCCACAGCTGGTGTTTATATGTCTGTCTGTCTGTGTGTTTATATTACTATTATATTACCATTATTGCTAGATAGTAATGCATGCACTACACATGTGGAGGTGATGTCTCTGTGATACATTGCAGAGCCATGCGATAAATTAATTTATCATATACCTTTGACTGTTTCACCTCCTGAATGCCTTAAACTTTCCAAACGTCCCCTTATGGAAAAGTCCTGTAGCATCTGAGAGGGATGAAACCATTCTAGTTCCATAAAATTGAATAGGGTTTTATAGACCTACTCTGAAACATTGAGTGTGATTCTCCTCTTACAGAGACGCAGATCAGTAAAGTTATTTTACCAATAAAGTGACACCAATCTGAAACGGGAATGTAGCAATCCACAGAATCAGGTCACACCTAATATAGCTAACCTCATGTTTGCTATTCAACTGTGGCCTGCTTCCAGTGTTGCAGAGGAAGATATAAGAACCCTAAATTATCAGAGACCTAAATTAAGTCTCACCCTGATCTCTAACAAAAAGAGATTAGCTTACACCTAAGCATAAGGTATAATATTCTTCTAAAACATTTGTTACCACAATTATTAAAGCCCTGAATATTCCTTTTATTCCTGATCTAATTATCTCTTTTGACTCTTGGCTTCAACAGCTCCCAGAGTCTTTTCACACATTATATGCAAAGGCATTTTCTTGTATTGGTTTGAATTTCACATCTTTTAATTATACTGATTTTTTCCCATCACCTTATTCTTGTATTACATGATGTGGCTAAGGCTACCACATGAGGTTAATACACAGCTTGATAGATATGCCCAGGTATGGGTCCTTTTGTGCACCCTGCCATCTCAATAGGAATCGGCATTTGCCCAAGCAATCGCTGTGCAGTGGAAATCCCCAGGGGACAACTGTTATTGGTTCAATTTAGATCAAGTCTTGGACTGTCCTGAGCTAAACTAAGGTGGCAAATTAGTGTCTGGTTTGGTCCAGGACTGGGGGAGCCTTTCCTTCAATTCCAAGTCCTGTGCTGAGTTCAAACTAGCTGGATTCAGGGATCTGGTCCAAAATGTTTGACAAGATAGTAAAACAAAAATACCGAAGTGGAAGGAACATCCTGGATTATCATCATGTCCAGCTTCCTGGTATCACAGGCAATCATGTCATATACTCTTTTTCGTAAATGTATCAAAATACCTCTTAAAACTTTTTAAGATACTGTCCCCGCCACTATTCCTACAGAGAGGCCATTCACGAACCTCATTTCCCTAGTTAGAAACCTTCTAATTTCCAGTCTAAACATAGGCATCTCCAGTTTACATCCACACCCCATAAATAAGTAAACAGAAAAGGCTACCATGCAGGAATTAAGCCCAGCTCACGAGGTGGCGAGTCTTTCCTTCCTTCAGAAATTCTTTCCCCTTTCTCTCCTGGGGCCAAAGGCTAGCCAGAGCTTATGCCTTACATTGTTAAGACATATCAATTTCTGTAACCAATGGCATAAAAATGCAAAGTGGCTATGACCACTTCCAGCCACCTTTGACTGCAGGGCCCCAGAGACCAGGTACCCATACGGACTGGGTGAGATCCAGACTCATACCTCTGGAGACATCTTATCTATTCTGTCGCCACACCCTGCCAAGGACCTGTTTGAGAAGAGGACAAAGGATAGATGAATGTGGCCTCTCTTTCATTTGGAATTCAGATAGTGCCCCTGTATTCCATCACTATCATTTTAGCACACACCCCTTTTGTCTAATGAATCTCATTTTTTATTTAGTTGGTTACTATCTTATTTATTTGATTAATGAACCACGATAACCTTTTCACCGCCTTATTTTGCTTAATATCACAGCAATTATTTTTAAATGATGAAAATATATCAAAGTCACTTCTATCTAAGTATTACAAGCTTGATTTTTCAAGGAAAGATGTAGAAGTGAGGTATGTGAACAATTATCACATCCTATAAGGGCTACTAGACAGTATTCTTTTGTTTCAAAGGATGTGTGCTTTTCCCCTGCAAACTGTATCAGGCAGCTACTGCCACGCTAATGGAATGGGACCTTGAAAAAGTGTTGCTATTGCAGTCACATCAACATCGTAGAGGGCTGCTGAATACTAACAGTAACAGTACAGACAGCTTGATGCTGGGTTCACATCCTCATCTTCACTGGCCTCCCATCCACATCTATCATGTGAATGAAATCTGAAAAAAGCTCTCCGTCTCATCCGGATGCAGGAGTACCTGGAATGAATAAAGTGCTCAGCCCATTTATTGCCTTCATAAATACCTGGATAGGTCTTGCAAGCTTGTGCTTGTACACTAGCTGGAGTGCATGGCTGTTACTGAAAAGGCCTGCATACAATTGAAAAGCTTTAAAAAAAAAAAAATCTCTTTACTGATCTACTTACTCTCAGGATCTAAAGCAAAATGACCTATAGACTCTTAGGTATCTTTTAAAAATTAAAACCACCTTCTGAAGGGTTGTTTCACATGGTTTGTACTCTCTAAAGCTGAAAGGAAAGAACACAGACGATCACAATTTTATCCACTCAGCACCCTCATTGTTATTGTCACTATTTTATATATGGGGACTTAAAATACTAAAATAAGGAAAAAAACAATATTAGTGAGGTAGATTCTGATGTCATCACTCCATTTTTTCAGATAATGTCATCACTTTACTCCTTCCTTTAAGATATTTTAAAACATATTTTTAATAGCCACCAAAACAAACATTGTGGTCTGGTTCTACTCCTGTTCATATTGGTTTTACAGCACTTTAACACCACTACGATTATCTCCTAACTTACTGCTGTTATTATGATCAAAACCAGACATCAAGTCAATTTAAGGGCTGTAAAGCAGCAAAAGTAACAAACAAAAAAGTTCTTGTATATTGGCCTATCAAGGAACTGATAGGCCACCCCATTATTCCACTTGTACATGGAAAAATCCATTAATGCAAATTCAAATATTGTATACCTGGAGTACCAGCAATGAAATTAGACCCCCATAGTCTTATATCAAAGGAATATCGCTATGAGCCCGTGCCTTTAAATATTAAATATAGTGCAGTAAAGAAGAAAATACCAAATATTAAATATTTTAATACCATATTTTAATGCCAAAAATACAGTATGAAAAAGTATATTAGGAATTGATGCCTCAAAGAATTAAGGCTAGGATACGGTATCTTTCATCTCCATTTCAGTGGTTCAAATGTAGTCCAGCTTGAAGGATAAAATTCCCATTTATTTCAGTGGGGTCTGAGGATATTTGGCACTTCATTAAAAATAACCCAACAACTTTCAGAATCGAGCACTGAAACCCAGATCATTAAAGGTATTTAGGCCCTTTATTGAAATTTAGTACATATTCATGATGTGTAGTCACTACAGTGCAGAGGTACCATTAGTTATTATCATCATTTGAAGGCTGTTTGAACTCTGAGAGATGAATTGATGGTGTTGGTCCAGCGTTCAGTGGAACAACATCCACAACACAAAAAATCATTGTCGTGGATATCAACTTTCTCACCAATGTCAGAAGAAAAACTAAAGACTGAATGGACTTGGAGACTGACTTCCCTAATGGTGATGTCCTTAGGTCAGATCTTGGACATGCTGATCAGGGGCTTGTCAAGGAAGCCTGCACTGCCATTGCTCTGTCTGCATCTGTCTCATGCCTAATGGAGGACATTGGTCCGTATAGCTACAATGCTGATCATGAGCACTACCTAGACTCAAAGATTCTTATCAGGAAATAATTAATATTAAATAGCAACTGGCATATGGATCCAGCACAATAAACAAATCGTTTGATCCTTCAGAATACCTGGCAGGAAACTTGGCACCTCTTGTGTTATTTAAATACATTGTTTTCTAACTTCTAATCCTTGTGGGAACACAAAAAAGAAACTGAAACAACTTCTGAACATTCAGTGGTTTTAACCCAGAATTAAGCCAAGCTGCTCACCCATGGTGCCTTGTGACTAAGCCATGGGGCCCCTAAAACATTTAGAAAATGTAATATTTATTTGCTCCTGGCTGCCTGTCAAAGATGACAGGAGCCAGGGGCAGTAGGACCCAGGGGAAGCTTGCAGCATAACCCAGCATCAAGGCCCCCCCGCCTCACCCCACCAAGTAGAAGAGGCTTCTGGCCTGTTCCTGCTTCCCTGCACTGGAAAGGGAAATGCGGCCCTCGACAGCTTGCCTAAACTCGGTAAGTGGCCCTCCACCCAAAATAATTGCCTGCCCTTGGACTAAGCTGACTCTCTGGTACCCCAGGTTTGAATAAACCCAGCTTATGCAAAGGAACACTGACCTCAATGGCTTTCATATGCAGAAGTCATGCACACCAACGAGGAGTAGAGGGCATCTGGCAGCGAATTTCAATTGCTCAAGGTCTGATCAGAGGCACAAAGTCAAGCCCTCAGATAAGACAAATGCATTTATTTTCAGGAAATATATACACATGAGCATGTTGGGAAAGCTGCTTCTGATAGCATTGGATTCAGATCTGTATCTGTGGCCCTGTTGACAAAGAACTACAAGATTAGAGCGATGAAAACAACGCAGGTAAAGAGGCCTAGAAACCTGCTGGTATAAAGACCACAGAGAGGTAGCCTGTTGAACACCTCTCCCTTCCCTCTACTGCAAAATTCCCCAGAGCTGGTTGGACGGTCAAAGCCAAAAATTGTCCAAAGTGCTAGGCAAAGAGAAATCAGAGTTAATATTAATAGAATATCCTTCTTCTGTGGTTTTTGCTGATGACAGCATAAAATTACCCAGAGAAAAAATTCTGTATCTTACAGGAGCAGCTGTTGTTGCTAAGTTTGCAAAGCTTTAAAAGTGGCTACACAGTCTGCTCGGGCTTCAATGGAAAATGAAACTCTTGTCTGACTTCAGGCCATGATAATTGCCTTTGGAAGCTGAAAAGCACAGATCCGTTTTAATTTCTCCCCAGTCACTGCAGGCTGTTGCTCAAAGCATAACAGACCATCCATTCAGTCTGAGGCTCAGTCTCAGGCATGCCCAGCAGTGCACTTCTTTCTGGTATCAACTTCTGCTCCCAAAGCTGATGGGCCCAGCTGATATCAGGCACATGGCTCCCTCCTTTCTGACTGGCCCCACTGCACAACCCCCCAGGTTCTGTCCCTTCTATTCTGACTACCGTTTAACTTCGTGTGACTCTTTTCCCTTTGATCCAGAGACATGTGATGCAGACTTCCCTGCAATCTGCAAGTTGTCTCTCTTGGTCCCCCTCTCCTGAACACAGTCCTTGAGGTCTGATTAGCGGCATCAAGTAAGTCACTTCCCGTATAATATCTCAGAAACATGTTTGTGTTTATTGTATTATCACCTGCTATGATCAAAGCTGAGAAGGCGGTACCCATTCCACCTGACATCAGTTTGCCTTCATTTTTAACTCAGATCAGAGCAGGGCACCATTCACATTAAAATCCCCTTGTACAAAATGAGTTCAGAACTTTATTGCATGCCTCTTACATTATTGGTTACTTATTCAAAATCGATTTAGTGAGGAACCACAGCTAATGACAGCCTTTTAACCTTTTTCAAATGCTATAACAAGGTGTAAAACTTTTAGTGCCTTCTAGTAGCCTCCGCTTTGCAGGTAGATATGGATTTTCATGCATACAAACTGATGGATCTACATTTATGAGGCAGTCCATCCGTGGGGTCATTCTGTACATGTGTTCCACAAAATCTAGCCCTAATACATCTGGCTTTTTAATTAGCTGTGGAGCAGAAGTTCATATGGGATCTTTCATAGATAGTCTACAGCAAGGGCATCAAACTCACCTGGTCCCATGGGCTGGAGAGGGTCCAGGACCAGGCCACGGGCTGGATGGGGCCCACATCCAGCATATAAGGCCAGGCCAGTGCAGGCACCAAATGCAGCATATATCCTGGACCATGTGCTGCGTGCAATGTGTGCACCAGCTCTAGCCCCATGTGTAGTACATGCCAGACCATCCCTGCATGCCACATGCAGGGCACGGAGCTAGTAGTCAGGGCATGCACTGCCTGTGGCTCCTGGATCCAGTTCAAGACCCACAGGCAGCACCATGGGCCAGATCCTAGGCCTCCATTGCCCATATCTTTGACACTCATGATCTACAGCAAAGGACTAAGGATTTAACTTGGTGCTTAGCAGGTTTCCTCATTCAGATTCTTGCACGTAAGCACAGTGGATGACACCCTCTAAAAATTCTCCAACCACCTGCTAGATGGTAAACTTCATACTTGTTCTTGTCAGAATGGCACGTGTCTTGGAAGTCTGAGCAATTGAGGTTTGCTCCATAACATGGTCCTGAGGGCAACTTTTTCTAGTTCACCAGCTAGCCATATTCCATTACCCTGAGCTTTGAAATCCCTCAGCATCTCTGATACAACCGCTGGTCAAAGAACTCTGCATGTCAAACTCAGCTCTCCTTGAATAGGAAACAGATTCTTTGCTAGCATCCTAAGCCACGCTATCCAAAATACTGACAGGCCACCTGAACCCTTCCTATAGGTACCCTGCCACAAGCACAACATGGAAAGCTCCTTTTAAAGCTCAGTAGGATCAGCCATTTCAAATATTTTCTAGCACAGACTTTTAGATCAGTATTTGTTGCAAGTTCGGACATGGAACAAGCCCCACTTCAACCCCTTAAGTCTTTAACCCAGGTTTTGCTGGGTTTGAGATGTCACTGCTTTTAATGTTAATTCCTTGCCCCTAAGCAAGTTCCAAAGGACAGGGAAGTTTGCAAATCTATGCTTTGGCATCCTTGTTGATAACAAAACCAAACCCTGGAAGGAGACTGAGGACTCTCGTGTGCTTTGTTGCTCTCTCTGGCTACTGTGCACTGTTTAAGCCCACCCTTTTCTTTTTTAATTCTGTGGCAAAGCATTTCCTCTGAAGTTTTTCTTGATAAAAATATTGGCTCTTCCCTCAAAAAGTCTTGTTTCCAAGTGGTTCAAATGACGGTCTCATTCGTGATAAAACAATTGAAAGATGCCGGTGTAAATCTCCACTCTTATTCAGAACCTAATAGAGATTCTTCTCCAAGGAGCACATTGCATTTGAAGTACATCCTGAAGCAACCTCAAGTCATAGTAAGATGATGTTATGGCTCTTAAATGGCTCTTAGAGAGTTTTTTAGCGACTATCAACAGAAAGGGATGTCTTCGCTGCAGTCAGTGCTATAACTGCAGTGTAGCAGAGATGCACAGGAGTTACCTGTAAACTCCTGAAGTAATAGCAGTTTAGCTCCAGCAGCCTGGAGCTCAGAGTGGACTAGCCACCCATGTTTTTACCCTGCTTCCTGAGTTTGTTTGACTTCAGTGTGAATATAGCCATCCAGACAAGCATGGACATGCAATATATGGTGCCTCACACCTGTCTGTGGCACCACACAATGCACATATAGGCATTCCCGGTGCTGCTACTTTGCAATACAGGAGGCTTTTTGACCCCAGGAGATCCTGGGGTCAAAAAACCCATGCCAAAAAAAAAGAAGGGCAGAGTACATGGCTGCAGCATGTACCACCCAAAACTGGAGCCTGGCCAGCTGGATGCTGTGGCAGGCCAGTAGGGGGTGCTCCTGTGTTGAGCCACCCACCTCACTGCACCCAACCATCTTCCAGGCTCCGAGTGCCTCCCTGGGGCCACCTCACATCTGGCCAACCTCCTTCCTGGAGAACACCTGCTAGCTTGGGGTAAAAACTGCCACCGCCCAGGGCTGGACTTTATTTTGGCTCTGTGCATCCTGGGAAACACAGTCCTAGTAGCCCTTGAGGGTACTTGACTCACTTCAAACACTTGGGGTGCTTCTCTCAGTCAGAAGCAAAACTAGTGGTCTCCTTTAGTCAGTCGAACCAAGGGGACCCCAAGGCATAATCTAGACTCACACCCAATAAGTCTCTCATGCTAGGTACAAAGGAGAACTTATTGGTTACAAGGGGTAGGGCTGCAATAGGATACAGGGTAGAGCAATATCAGAGAAATCCCATAGAGCAAACTGGCATGGCTGGGTAGCCTCTGATCATGCATCAGAGTTACTGCAAGCTATGTATCCAGTTAGATCGCAGGTAGCTTACTCCCAAGTATCATCCAGAGATACTTCTGGATACCTCTGGAGGCAGGCTGGTCCTTGATCATGAGTTTTGAGAGAGAGAGCAAGTTTCAAATCATCCAGCTCTTCTCTCTCTCTCTGAGTCTTCCTCATGGCTGCTTCTCCTCCTCCTCCTGGGCAGTCCTTAACTTCAATAGCCCTTATGACCTCATTTACCTGGTCCAATGGAGGCCAGCACAATGTGGGTTCAGCTGTCAGCCAACCGATTTGAAATGCATCACTAGTTGCGGTGCAGACTGGCATTTCCTAGCTCCCCAGGGAGTCCAAGCCCCTCACCCAGGTATGTGATGCCAGTCACGCAGGCAAAAGGAGCAGGTTTCCCCTCTCCCTCAGGAATGTATCCAGCTCAGGTTACCTAAAGAGGTAGGGTAAGGTGTGTATCCTCTGTAGGGCCCATCTTAACCAAACTGTCACAGACCAGAGTTTTTAGGGAGAAACGGAGGTGGCCTTCTGCCACAGAGCCATACTCCAGCTGCCAGCCAGGCTTCCTGCTACAGGAGCACCACAGCTGCAGCTCCTGGAAGGCCCCCAGGACCCCAGGTAAGGCTGCTGGAGCCAGCACAGTTGCTGGCCCCAGCCTCCCCTAGGATAACCTGCCGTGCGCCAAGGTATGCTATTGCTACTTGTCCCTAGGGAAACACACATTCCCGCTCATCTGAGAGTTGAATTTGAACAATTAGGTTTAAATAAGAATAATCCTATATTTGACTCCTTTAAGTTCCACTGCACCCATGTTGAAGCATATAGATAGATGGAAGGGGTGGTTTGTCTGGATTTTCTTTCCACACCTGTATGTGTTCCTTAAAAGTCTCCACTCTCTGGTCCCTCCACAGTGACTTTGGCTAGCTCACATTCAGCACACCAGTTGCAGAGGTAAGACAGGGTGGTAGCAATGGCAGCTGCTTTTTTCCTATTGTCTCCTTGGTGTTTCCATTACACTTTGATTGGGCTAATGAAGATGCTTCCACATGCTGTCCTCTACGGCCTTTTCCAGGCCACACACCTACAGCAGTGGTTCTCAATCATCATTGTACCAGAACCCATTTGTAAACATCTGTGGCCAGTCCCGACCCAGTCAATAATTTAAATAGAAAACAGCCCCCTTGTCCTGCTGGTGCCCCTCACTCCCAACCCACAGCTCCCAACCCCTGCTGGTGCCCCTCACCTGCTTCCCACCATCCCCATGTCCCAGGCCCTGTGTGTGTGGGGCAGGGTGGGGGAGGGATTGGGGAAGATTTGTGGACTCACAGCAAGCATAGGGCTGCAGGCTGGCTGGACCAGCATGGGCAGGAGCCACCTTTATCGCCCAGCGATGGGACTCGGTGCAGAAGGGTGGTGACATTCATTGCTGCCACTGCTGGAACCCCCCCACCAGCCACACCACCAGCAGTGCTAGGCATAACGGATAGGGAGAAGGGGGTTGCACTGCCCTCACCTTCTCTCGCCACCAAGCCACGGCTCTACCCCACTGCCATGGCCCAGCTGCCACTGCCCTCAGGCCACAGCTCTACCCCCGAGAGGAAATGGGGTGGCAGACAATGTCACCTGTGCCCCGCCCCGACCCCTCTGACACATCATCTATGCCCACCTCTCCCCACCATGTCCCATAGAGCTGAGGAGTTGCTCTCCACGCTGCCTGGTTGCCTCATGCATATGTGTGCACATACATTCACGTGGCACTCTCTGCCCCATCACCCTCCGCCAGCTTCCCAAGTAGCTCCTTGCAGGCTGTAACTCTGCCAGCCTGCAAGGGGAAACCCTCCCTTTCCCATGTTTTCTTTTCTCCTTTAAAGGAGAATGCATTTTCAAAGTTTGTTCTTGACCCTTTCATATATTCTGGAGACCCACTTTTGGGTTGCAACACACGGGTTGAGAAATGCTGCCTGCTTCTTTATAGTGGCTGTCTGAATGAGGCACTAACAGAGCACAATTTATAGGCCTGCACGGACCAAGAGAGATGGACTAGCTCTGATGGAGCAGTTCTCCTCCCTTCCAGATTTCCTTGGCAATTCCAGTAAGCTGCCTGGCTGGATCCCTGTTGAATGAATGCTTCTTTCCTCTGCAATCATATGTGTCCAGAACACCCTAAACCCTACTGGTCCAGGGACTGGGGGATATACCTACCGCCTACCTGTACCCTGTAGCTTAGTATAAAGAAAACCAACCTAACTATGAACAAGGCAGCTTGAGTACCAGAGCAGTCTAACTTCACAGCACGAGTCTGCATGGGCTATTAATCCTGTCAAGAAGAAGAGTGAATTTCATTTTACAGTTCTTACTTTGCTTTCTGGCTTGCCAAAAATATCCTGACGATAACTCTCATTGTGCAGGCTATGAGTCAGGGATGGGGACTTTATCATATTATCTATATCGCTTTCCTTTCTGAAAAAAAGTGCTCAGGACAACAAGAGCCCATGAGCAGAAGAGATAAGACTTGTGTCCCAGGGAACAGAACCAGATAGTCTTGTTTAGCAATGCTAATAGGGGCAGAGAATGCAATAGTAAACTAAGCGACCAATATTGCATTAAGTTGGAGACTTCTACATACGCGAAAGTAACCTTACCCCTCTGATGATAGGAGTTAGATTAGGTTTAGTATACTTTTCTAATGAATGGAGGAGAAACAGCTGGTGAAATGCTTCCAAACCATCCCTGTCACCATTGGGCAATCCTGTTCTTAGCTACATCACTGTCAACTTACTCCAGTTGCATACAGTTATAAATGAGGGGAAAATCTGGTTCAAATCCACTGACTTCTGTAGAGTCTCTGTTCTCCAGACTGCATAGTGAAATCAGAGGACATGCTGTCCTTGTACCATCCGTGCTATAAACTAACAAATAGGCCTTGATAGCGGAAAGTTCCCTGTGCAATCTGTTCTCTTCTTGTGCTGTGTATTCTCAACAACAGAAGCCCTGCTCCAGGATGGCCCAGATTCAAGGGGGAAAGAAATCATCCATTCACCTGGACAAACATCTGCTTTTCGACGGTGGAATTTATTTTATGCTGTCTGGAAACCATTTGGTTAAAAACAAATGCTCCTTTTTGTGTATATATCTGTCTCCACAGGAGGTTCTCTCGCCTTTACACACATCCATTGCATAACTTTGGGCAAGGCTTCAAAAATTAACATCAGGTCAGACAAAGGTGAAGAAGCAGGCACCATTGCCCAAATGATATCCAAATTAAGAGAGGAAGTGGAAACCCATATTTAACCCCACCCTCCACCCCGAAATCTGGAGTGGCTTGAATCCAGGCATGTAGCGCTTAGCCATTCTGGAGGTACGAAGTTCTGATCCAGAACTAAATTGCTTCATAGTATAATGGGCTCCATGTCGCTTTTCCCAGCACAGCCTCCCCCCACACTTCCCCCACTACAATCTCGCATAACAGGATCTAAAACTTTACAGGGTCTACCATGAGATCTCCAGCACGTCCTGATAAAAATATCATTCATTTGAGAATTTGAGATGAGGCATCATGCCTGGATTTCAGCCTTCTCCAGAACCAAGGGTATTTTCACCTGTTGTCCCAGTCAATCCACCTCTGGGTTTTTTGCAACTGGCTGAGTTGCAACTATTATAAGAACAGTCTTTTGTGTGGTGTTTCTTTCCTTGCTCCCGCTTCCCAAACTTTTACACTTCCTCCCTACCTTTGCACATTGAGAATCTGTAACAAAGATGTACCTTAGAGAAGAATAACTATAATTGACAGTTCTGGGTCTTTCTGTATAGCTGGAGTGAAATACAACATGGCAATACCAATTCTTTTTACTCCTACCCAGGGTAATCTCAAAGTGCTAAACTGAAGGATTTTCCTCAGGGCACTGTGTCTCTACTACATTTTAAAAACACATCTTCATAAATATTTCACAATGAAAATGTGTGCTGGTATTTTTGAAGAGGCCAAAATTCTGCAAACTGGTCTTTTTGATGACCTTATTTCAACATGTCACTTTCTCTCTATATACTTCCGTTCCCTCTTCCTATAAAATAGTACTAAAAGTTGAACCCTAGGCACACAGAGAATACACACACACACACACACACACACACACACACATATGTGTGTGCGCGTGTATGTATATGTATATAGATATATCTATATACATCTATATGCATATACATACACACACATATATACACACATACACACATTATATATTTAGATATAGATATATCTGTTGCTGAAATCAGAACTTGCACTTTTTACTCACTTCTTGAGAGAGGGATTAAAGAGAATGTGTTTGATGGTATCTCACCACATGGATCCTCATCTGCTGTTAATAACACTTCAGATTAATGGGCCTTTTTAATATCAATACATGTCTTGTTTCTAGTGGTAAAAGAGGAGAAAGAATTTGGAGAGTTAAGTGGGAAGGAAAAAGAGATTACACAGTAAAATAAAGTGCAGATTACTGAAAAGAGAAGTGCTGAATAATAGGACCAGCAGTTTTTTATTGTTTTATTGTTTAATGTTGTTGTTGGAAAATACAGATGGAAGAAAAAAAAATATATTAGGAACATCTGACAAGCTGGTCTGCAATCAATCATTCACACACCCACACAGACACAAGCTAATGTGGATTTGACAAAGATGTTGAAGTCATCTCTACCCAAATGTCAGCAGACATTGCTATCTGATAGTCCCAGTTTCCTAGTCCCATGTGTTCATGCATTTTGAGGCTGGCTGCAAGGACTGCAGTCAGCACGGGGGAATGTTTGGCGCTGAGAGGCAGAAGTCTGGATGGAAGCTGGAAAATGTCAGTGCTTTGAAGCAGTGTACCAGGCCATCAAAATACAAAAAAAAAAAAAAAAAAAAGAGATTAAGTCACATGAATGAATAAGTGAGGACAACTGCTGTGCGCTATACATCAAAAGTGAACTGTGTGCGGGGGGGAAAAAAAAAAACAACCCTCCAAGTTCTTTTCCCTGTAACTAACCTCCATATGACACATTTTAACTTCTGCATTGTATGAAAATGTAAAAGAGCAGATTAAGCAAGTCTGAATATTTTTTCTATACATTTTCACAGCCCTTTTTACATAGTACTGCATTAACGATCACAACAGCATTGTGACATAGGTAAGCAATAGCTAATCCTACAAGCTCGTAATCACACGATCTTTCCTCGTACAAATGGAGAGACAAAAGAATGACTGACATCAAGGACAGGGCTCTCGCAAGTCACTGCTCACAGAATCAGGCCTATAGTGTCCATTGTTGCAGAAGGAAAGAATGGAGACAGTATGGTTATGGGAATTACCAGTCACAGAGCCAGTTTGAGAGGCACAATTTGAACCGTTGGCGAGTGCTCCTTCCTTTGCATAACTCTGCCTCAGTTTCCCAGGCTGGTGCCGCTTCATTATTACAGCTCTTCAGTGAGTATAACTGTGTTGCTCCATGCTTCTTATTAGCTTGTCGAGAGCTACGTGCCGTGGTGCAGAGTGGGTTGTTGTGACAGGTACAATAGTTGACACGTAGACAACACTTCTGTCATTTCAAATCCGGCTCTTCAAGGCTGACTCTTCTGCAGAAAGGACCTTCCGTGATGGTCCCTTGCGGTGCATTAACACCACAGGAAGGAATCCTGCACTGTGGATTATTTTGAACGCCATTCCAATTCCTCATTGTTATACTCAAAATCCCTGTCTCCTTAGAGCAATAATAAAAGTAATAGTAACCCCTCACCGTCACAGAGCACGCCAAAGGACTTTGCACATTGCCACTGATATCTTGGCCCCATCAAAATGTATTGAAAACCTTGTCTTGATTGCTGTGAGACCAAGATTGTGCCCTACATTTATATTTAGGGACCTCTACAGACACTAATGCAATGTAGTTGCCTCTGCGAACAGGATATTGTACAACATTGACCAGGCGGCCCTACGCTATCAAAACCGTTTAGGAGTGGGATTGAAAAATATAATACTGAATGAGAACTACAGGGGGATTTCAGTAGAGGGGAGTACTTGCCAGAGTTGGAATATGGCCAAGTCACGGGGGTAAATACTGGCGATGGGCCTCGCGGTGACAAGTAGTTGTGGTCTTATACCTCATCCGGAAGGCAGGTGGTGTTCTAATAAGGAAGAATGGATTGTGTGCACAGTCTCTAAAGCTCGCAACAAATGGACATTTGTAAAAGAGATCTGCATGGAAACAATAGTGACAAGGTCCTACATTATCCCCCCTCCCCCTCCGCCCCAAATTGCAGAAGCGATGGTATGTTTTACACATTACCCTCTATGTATCACGAGCTCCAAAGAGTCAGAAAATAGAGGCAAAAGGTCACTGGAACAATGAAGCAACGTTTTATTAATGTCAGTATGCCTCAAACACATTCCCAAATTCCTTCCAGATATTCAACTTGTTGATGGAAATTTTATTTGTAGTTTAAACCACCGAGAAAACTGCAGCCCTTATGCCCTCTTAAATCACACGGCCTTCTCCAAATGGTTAGAATTCCCTCTGAGTTGCATTAAGTAAGGTTTGTAAATGTCTGGAAGGCATAAACCACTAATGCATGTAATTATTCTTTTCATTCCCACCATCTAGCTGGTTATTCCCACACAGATTTCTTCTTTTCCCAAACCTCTTCAAGAATGGGGCATATTTCTTTGTCAGAATCATGTACTATCTTCTCCAGAGCCACGGCAGAGTCAGGTTACACTGAGATTTAAAACATATTTCCCTGCTGAACAAATCAGACATCCATTCTTAGCCACAGGAACAGCCTGAACTCTGCTTACAGACTAGGTGAGACTGTGAGTGGCCAATTCCTGACTTTGCTTTCAGGGAAATGTCAATACCTTCAGCAGAAGACACTGGGTTTCCTGTTTTGGCTGTCGCTAAAAAAATAAAAAAATCAACACCACAGCCCCCAAACAGCTGGAAATTAGAGAGAAGGCAGAACTGCAGCAAGGCACTCACCCATTGACCATTATATTACCTTGCACCTAACTCCAAGGCCACTCCTCATTTTCCTGGCCATGTCCCTCTGCTGTGAAGAAGGGAGAAGGGTGGTGACACATAGCTCTTCCCATCAAGTGATTTCCTTCTACAAGAGGAGTCCCTGTTGGGATGGTGAAGCAGCCTTCATTATGTCTTAACACCATGGATCATAGCTGCCAATGATATGTCCCTCCCTTCATTATTTTGCAAGTCAGATGGGCAGGTTTCTCTCCAAGTGGTGCTCAGCATCGCTGCTCTCAGACGCACCTCATATGACATCCTCTCATGATATTAAGTCAAGACTGTTTGAAAGACAGAGAATCTTAGTGCGAGGGAGACAGAAGGAGGTGCCCTTGGGCACTAGCTTGAGCATAAGAAGGTTATGTCTCTGGGTCTACTAAGAGGCCACCTCTTACAATGGTAGGGGGCAAATTTGAAGGTAAATTGACTACTGTTGTGAAAACTGTGGTCACCTGGGTATGTGAATCAGAGGACAGTAGAGATGGAAGGGAGCTCAGGAGCTCATGGAGTCCAGCCCTGACGTTCAAGGCAGGACCATCCCCATCGAAACCATCCTAAACAATTATCTGTCAAAGTCCCTCTTCAAAACTTCCAAGGACGGGGATTCCACAGCCTCTCTAAGCAGCCTTTTCTAATGCTTGACCACCACCACAGTGAGAAAGGGGTTTTTTCTGCTAGTATCAAAACCTAAATGTCCCTTGCTGAAATTTAAACCCATGGTTTCAAGAAATGTTTGTTTCTTTTACATTAAAAGGTATTACAATTGCCAATCAAAGCACACAAGTACCAAGAAATGCCAAAGTCGAGGTGCTCTGGACCCTGTCATTCTAATTGATTGTCATGTTTGAGTCGCTAAGTGCAGGCATTGAATGAGGCAGGTTGATTACTTTGTTCCAATTATTGAGAGCACCTTTTTTTTGCTTAAACTATAGCTTGAGCATTCTTAAAAGCTTTTAAGTTGAGATCCTGCAGGTGAAGTGTTTTAGACACTTGACTCGGGATGAACTAAGTTGCAGCTTTAAAAGATCTGTGCTTAACATAGACGTGATGCTGTGCCCGGAAACAGAGCCATTTAAGACTTCGTTTAGGAGTCCTTTATCAGTCAAAACTGCTATTTCCACAGATGGTAACCCACACAGTAAGAGGAGTCTCCCTCTCTTCTAGGAACAGCAAATGGTCTTCTACTATTTTTTTTCCAAAAGAAGAGAAAGCATGGACAAAGACGGGTGACTTCAGTTAGTTCCACATTAAGGGAAAAGGGTAAATAATAATAGCTTTCTTGTAAAATTTGAAAAATGGTATTGTCATCTTAGGCAATTTATCACTGCAACTTAAATTACATGCAATTCTGCACTTACGCTTGAGAAACTGTTGTGATAGGAGATGAATTGATTTCATGTATCTTTGATCACTGAATGGGAGGACGGGGATACATTAGACAACTGCTCCCAGACTCTAATATAACTTCTTCTCTAGTCAAAGATGAGTGATTGGTAAGAGCTTCAAAAGGTCCCAGAGTTCAGGCTGAGTTCAGATAAGAACTCAAAAATTAAGAAACTTTTCCAAAGCTAAAGTGAACTATCCATAACCCCCCTTCAGCTGCAAAACTGAGCTTGAAATGCTGAAACAACAGGCTTTTTTTTGTGGAATGGATCCAAATATTTCCTGGGTTTGGATTGTCAGGAATAAACTATGAACACCTTTACATTTTATTTGCCATTTTCTTCTGAAACTAGTGAAAAAGCTTGACCCAAGGTTTTGGATATTTTCAAAAACGGTTTGAAGTAAAGGCTGGTTTCATAAAGTGTAAAATATTTGGGGGGGGGGGAGGTTGGGCAGAGAGGGGGAGAAAGTCTAAACTATTCTGTCCATTTTTATGAGAGAGAAATAACGACCGGTAGGTACAACCTTTTACTTCTGAGTTTCAGCCAAGAGCTTTGGGATGTTAAGATCAAGGAATGTGAAATTGTGCATTATGAAGAAATAGGCTTTTTTGCAAAATTTCAGAATCCACTCATTAGTTTTAACACTTCTAAAGTTTGGAAGAACTAATGTCCATTTGTCTGTGCATGTTTCCCACCCTTTCCTTTTTTATGGGGGATTATTGTCTATTGACTCCCACAGGTGATGCACTGTAGTTGGAAAATAATGCATCTTGTATATTAAAATAGCACAACCAATGTTACCCACAGGCTGTTTAATACAGGTATGAGCAGGTATTTGCTAACAGATCTCCATTATAATCCCTTAGTTTATTTCAAGTTTCTTTCTATTATGACTGCAGAAGGAGTCATTTTATCCTTTTGTCGCTTTTGTGATGCTTACTTTGAAAGTCTGAACTGTTTCTCAATACTTTATATTACTCTGAGCCTCTAATCATCAAACCCATCACTTAGTTGGGTGCTAATTTTTTATTACCAAACATTTTCAATGAGCTTTCCTAGGTACCTACATAACAAATCCTGACAGATTTCCTATCTGCATAGGGAGGTCTGCATAAGTCCAAATGGGTTTGACCTCTCCACGCTTGCCACCAACTACATACAGAAACACCTGCACTATTTATTACTAAAATAAAATGTTCGCTTCTCCTGTCCCTTCACGGACTCTTGACTAGGAGAAAACTACGTTGATAGTATCACAGCTCATTAACGACACACTGAAAATTATGACTATGAAGATGTACCAAGTTTGGGCTCCAGATTACACTATAAAATACTGCTCCTCTGACTGTCCTTCCCAACACAACCAGGGTGATCAAACTTCCTTTTAAGATGCATAAATGCAAAATACCAGAGCTTGACTGTCAAAGAAAGTTCTCTGCCAACGTATGGGGACATCATTGTCAGGCAGATATGAACAGAGAAACCAAGGAAAAGCAATGACAACTGTAGGAACTATTTTTAAAGGGACTATGGAATAAAGTTGTGCCCCCTCCCCCACCAACCGCTGTCTGTACAACAGGAGTCAGTTCCTAAAATGTTGTTCCTTGAAGTTTTGCAGATCTTATTTGCTGCTTCCAGGACTCCGAGATGTACTGGTCTCATAATAAAGTGCTGTGAGCTATGAGTTACATTTTTATTCAACTAAAAGTGCCACATTCATTTCAGCTCCTTGTATAAGAGGGGAACAGGCTTTGCCAAATGGAGAGGCAAATTAGATGGGAAATATATTGAATGCTGTGTATTTCAGGCTCTTTGGAAGTTATAGAGAAGACCAAGTACAAATTGCAAATGCTTTAAAATAAGTCGGGAAAAAAAAAATATTTTTCAACTGGCAAACAGCCTTTTCTGAAACAGCCCATGCAAAACAATTGTTAAGCAGCAGAAATGCTGCATGAGAAACAAATGATGTTCTCCAGTGTGCATGTGTGCTATAGATTATGCGTCTCATAAATGCATGCCATAAAATGTGAAGCACATATGTGAGTCTTAACTGATGTCAACAAGAGCCATCTCTTTATGGAAAAGTCATTGAAGACAATGGTGAACATTATGTTTTCTTTAAAGAAAAGATAAAATAAGATAGCTAATTCTTTAGCAGGGTTATGATGAAAAATGATAGTGCTTTTGGACTCTTTTGATGCAAAAATGTTATGGGACAATAACGTTTAAGAACAGGTTTAGCTGGCATCAATCACATTGTATTAATTGGTCGGAATTAAGCTGTAATCTCCTCTTGATGGATATTTATATTACACAAGAAAACATAGCTAAATAATCAGGTTCAGCAACTTCAAGTTGCCCTGAAAAAAAAGACTACATGAAAGGAATGAGCCCACAATCTTGAGAGTAGATTAACAAGGTTTTGCATTTGTTATAGCCAGCAATGCTTAGATTACAGTTTCAGTTAAGTGGTTTAAGAATAATTTCCTAACAGGAGGGGGCATGGGGCTTGCGAGAAGGGCAATTGGGAATTTAAAAAGTCTTGGTTTCTATTCCTGATCTTGACACATTCATCATCAGCGGTCCCTCGAAGTCGAGGATGACGTCCATCAGGCTTGATGGGTCCTCAGGTGACTGAGGAGCCCAATTCTGGATGCATGCATTCTTTGGCAATGAGGGTATGTTGCTGTGTGAGGGAGTGGGATTCACAGTTCTGGGTTGGTCTCCTTTTCCTTCCTCCCCTGCCGCCATTCTGCCTCGGTATCAAGTCACTGGGCCTCAAAGTGACACGCACTTTGGCACACCAGGTGACACCACGCCAGCCAGTCAGCAGCTTGCTCCTCCCAGCCTTTGGTCAATGCCTCCATGCTTGAGGGTGACCCTGAGTGTGTCTTTGTACTGTTTCCTTTGGTCACCCTTTGAGCATTAGCCAACGGATAGCTGGGAGAAGAGAATCTGGTGAGGGAGGCAGTTCTCGGACATCCAGATGCAGTGACCCGTCTATCAGAGTTGATTTCTCAAGAGCAAGGTTTCCATGCTGGTGGATGCAGCTTCATGGAGGGTGCTTGTGTCAGTCCAGCAGTCCTCCCATTTGATCCCCAGGATTTGACGCAATCACCGCTGGTGAAAGTTCTCAAGGGTCTTAGTGTGGTGTCGATAGACAGTCCAGGTTTCACTGCAGTCCTGGTTTACAAAGCTGTCATGCTGACCACCCTCCTCTACTGCAGTGAAACCTGGACCATCTACTGACACTATATTAAAAACTTTTAGAGATTTCACCAGCAGTGCTTGTGTCAAATCCTGGGAATCAAATGGGAGGACCACTGGACCAGTGCGAGCATGCTCCATGAAGCTGCATCCACCTGCATCAAAGCCTTGCTCTTGAGAAATCAACTCCAATGGACAGGCCAATGCATACGGATGTCCAAGAACTGCCTCCCTCACCAGTTCTCTTTTCCCAGCTCTCCATTGGCCAACATTCAAAGGGTGGCCAAAGAAAACAGTACAAAGACACACTCAAGGTCACCCCCAAGCACAGAGGCATTGAAACCAATGGCTGAGAGGAGCAAGCTGCTGACTGTTCAGTGTGGCACCACCTGGTCCATAAAGGTGCACACCACTTAGAGGCCCATGGACACAGTACTGAGGCAGAACAACAACAGCAGAGGAAGGAGAAGGAGACCAACCTGGGGCTGTGAATCCCATTCCCCTATGCAACAACATGCCCCCATTGCTGAAGAATGTGTATATCTAGAGGCAGGCTCCTCAGTCACCTGGGGACCCATCAAGCCTGATGGATGTCATCCTCAACTTTGAGGGACTGCCAAGGAGTAGAGGAGGGTAGTCAGCATGTCAGCCTTATAAAACAGGACCTTCATTGACTTCCAAATGTCTCTAATTTTGAAGACACGTCGCAACTTGAAGAAAGTGACACTGGCGCAGTTGACCCAGTACTGGACTTCTTCATCAATGGTAGCCCATTGAGAGAGGTGGCTGCCAAGATTCAGAAAGTGTTCCACATACTCCAGAGCTTGACACACTAAACTGCAGCTGAAATCACTAAAATCAAACTCCCAGGGGCAGATGTATCTCTACCAAGATCATGTATACCTCTTGCATTCTGACTTCCAAAGGGTTGTTTAGTCCTTGGCATGGGTTAGGACTGGGGTGACCAGTCTGGGGCAAATATGCCACAAGTGACACAAGCAGCCTGTGTGTGTGGCATGCGGCAGACTGCGGTGGAGACAGGCAGCACAGCAGTAGATAGGGCAAGAAGCAGAAAGCAAAGCAACAAGTGGGAGGGGAGCACAGGGGAGGGAGCAGAAAGCAGAGTAACAGATTGCACAGGGGACGGAGATTGGATTGGTATTCAGGGGGGATGTGGGGCTAATTTACAGCATGGCTGCCAAAAAGGTTGGCACCCCACTGGGTAGGACATGCCTTAAGGGTTATACCTCTGTTATAATGGTCCTTACCTTTGTTCCTGCCAGGCAGAGAACAACGCAGGACTAGGATTATCTGACCATACCCCTAGCACTACCCTCATCAGCCTCCTACTGCACCACTCTATGCTGAGGGCTTTTGTAGAGATGGGACAGAATTGGCAACACAGGTTTTGTGCCAAGTGTCCGGGTCTCTACTCCACAACCATTCCCTGGGAAGCAGAATCCTTTCAGTCTCTTTGTACTAACTGTAGGACAATGATGGATCTAGCCTTAAATGACCTTAAATCAGGGGTGGGCGATTATTTTGCGTAGAGGGCCGCTTACTGAGTTTTGGCAAGCCATTGAGGGCCGCATGATAGGCAGCCAGGAGCAAATAAACATTCATTTTCCAAATTTTGTAGGGGCCCCACGGGTTGGACAGGATGGCCTGGTGGGCCGCATCTGGGCCGCATTTTGCCCACCCCTGCCTTTAATTCATTAAGACAGAAATGCTTAGATATGGGTTACACTGAGGTGATTTCAGAAAGACCTCGTTTCATTCACCTGGAAGAAACATTTCACAACTCTCCCCCCTTTCAGCCATTAAGTGCTTTAAATTCTTTTTAAAACCTTTATTTAATTTGAAGTGTGCCCACCCCAGAATTTATGAAGAAGAAGCAATCCATGGAGAACATTGTGCTGGTCTGCCTGTGAAAGACCTGAGGGGTTTTTTAAAGCAGCATGTCCTCACAGGCTTAAAACAATGTAAGTGTGTACGTGGACAAGGTCTACATTTGTGTGTACATAGACAAAAAGACACTTTGTCTTTGTAACATTTTGTGTAATGTCTACTTCACCGTTTCAACACAGGAAACTTCAAGGAAGCCTAGGGAAGTGCCAGGGTCAATGGCACCTGAGAAATAATATTCGAAGTAGTTTTACAGTGTAAAACTCAGCTCAGGATACTATGTGTCTCTATACAGCAACAGGTAGTATCGTCTACCTGCACTTCCAGAAACTTCTCTCCATTAAGGGTGCCTGGTGAAAACCAAGAATGTATAGCTTTCCTAAATTAAAACTATGAATCATAGAAAAGTTCATGATTGCAAGACCCTAACTAACATGGCATCAACCCACTTTTTCACTTGTTTTTATTACTATTATCTCCAATTACAGGCACAAAAACCCAGGTAATAAGCAGGTTATATTTTCTGCTCAGAAAATTATGTGAATAATTATAGGCACATGTTCAAGTGAGATATTGAGGCATCCAGCGCTTCTACAGCGATGATAATTGTCAACCTTTGCACTGTAATTAAGTCTAAATAGGAACCCTAATCGTTTTCCAAATGAGAAAACAGTAAGCCTATCTTGATGGGCTCTGCTGTGGCAATGAATGAAGCTGATTTACTGGATAGGTTAATTAACAGTCGCATGAATGCCATCGCCCCCTTTCCCCAAAACCTAGACCGTCAGCAAATATTAGAGCTAATTAAACCGGTATTGTTTTAACCATATGTGATATTCTTACTTTCATTATGCTATTAGGAATCCTGATCTCTGAAACTACTATTTCAAGTCCTTGCCTTGGAGTGGCTATTTTTCCTTTCATGCACTGTTTTACAAGGCTCGTGGTCTTCTTTATATCCGACAGGACTTCTGGGATAGTGGCTTGATGAAAGGATGATAAACAGTGCCTTCCTTGAAAACATCCTCTCTGTCAAAGTTTGATTTACAAGCGTCAGGTAAGTGCTCTCCTCCTACAGGCTTTCTTTTTGCTACTCCTCTATGCAAGAATGTTTGCCGTGCTGCTTTACCGTAGACCACACGGATGGGATCTAATGAGCTTGGAAGGTGCAGAGAGGTTCAATGGACTTGTCATCACAGCTTAACAGCTGAACAAAATGGGGCATCCTGGCACGATAATGCTGGCTGATGTGGTCTTCATATTTAACACCTCATAACCATCAACTACAACTAAATGAGTAAACTAGTGCCAGCTCTGATAGGTCCCAGGCAGTCAGGAACTGCACTCAGCCACTGGGGGAACATGTTGGGATTGAGGTTCTCAACCCCAGGCCCAGGGACCAGATTCAGCCTGCAGAGCATTGTCATCTGGCTCGTGGGGCACCCCAAGTGTTGTGAAATTTGGCACTGGGAAAATGGAGACCGTGTTAATTGCTGTCCCCCTACTGCCAGATCTCCCTGGAGGAGCCCTGTAAGCCAAGTGACAAGGTTGTGTGCCCCAGATCGCAGCAGCGTGTGGCCACAACTGGGTGTGTGGGGTTGAGTTGGCACAAAGGACAGGGTGGGCAGGTTGCATCACACCCAGTGCCAGATTTAAGCACAAGCTCAGTAAGTTACAGCTTTGGGTCTCACATTACGAGGGGCCTTTAAATATGAAAAAAAATAGTAAAACAGCACAAATCCAGTATGCTCGGGACTGACTGTGCCGGAAATTTGAAAATGCCATTAAAATCGGTACTGCAGCCGGTTGCAAAACTGGGGAGGGGTGGGGGGTCCCAGAGCACTAGCTGCATGCAGAGCAGCGGTTCGAGGTGCTTAATGGAGGTGGCAGCAGTCATGTGCAAGCTTCCCCCATCACTCCTTGGCCGGGGTGGGGGGAAACTTTGGACAGTCCCAAAGTGGCAGGGGAAGTGCCAGATTTGGTAATGCTATGGGGCCTCTTAAGCTTGACAGTTTAGGGCCCCACCATGTCATAATCTGGTCCTGATTGCACCCACAGATGGACCATATGTGGGACTGAGCCTGCTGACTGACCTCACACCCTTCATCTGGCCCACAGCAAAGGTTAGGCACTCCTGCATCAAGAGGCTGATTCAAATGATGTAAAAATGACCCCCACTGGACACCTAAGGACCTACACCGGCAAGCTTGACCAGGCTCTCTTCCAGAACCATGCCTGCCAAGGGAATGCAAACGGAAGAAAACTTCCTCAGCTCAGCTCACGTCAGTCAGCACCGATTCACTGAAGTCACCGGAGGCGAGTAGCTTTCTCCCAGCTGAACCTCTGAGTCATTTCACCAGCTCGGGGCGTCCCCTGTTTCTGGCTGGATTTTCTGCATAGGTGAACATATTTTATTTTTCACTTTATAAAGGATTTGAGCTGAAAACATAATGCAGAGTAAAAGGCTCCTGATGTTCATGGCCAAATATAATGATTTGTGCAATTTAGTGGAAAAAATCACAGAGCTGAAAAAATATATATATGCTTCCTGTGGTGAGAACACCTGAAAGGCAGTGAAATTCCATTACCTGAAACAAGCCCATAAATGCCATTACAGAGCAGCCACTTGTCAGTGCTAGATGCTATTTGTGGGAAGCCACTAATTGCAGCTTCCATAAAATGGTTTGAATCCTTTCCAGGCCGATGCACAGTGCATTCCAAATGTGCGATTTAGAAGCTGCAGCGAGCCAGATGCCCTGGCCACAAGGGAAGGCTTGCCACTTTCCTTCACCCTCAGCAATACAGCTGGGCTCAGCAAGAAGGTAACCACCATCTGGAAATCACTGACCACCCTCAATGCCCATTGCAGTCAGGAGGGATCTCCCCCCTGGGTCCCCAACCCAGATCATGGCCCCTTCTTCTATGAGCACAAAAACAAAGGAAACAGCCTGTGCCCAAGAGTTTACTGGGATGGAACAACGTCATCCCCATTGGACAAACCCGAACCGAAGCAGAGATGGAGCGACTTGCCCATAGTCAACACTAAAAACTAAGACAGAGAAGAACAAGCTCTCTTGAGTTCCCAGCTACTGCCTTCACCCCAAAGCTGTCCTTCCTATCTCCTTAAGTCTCCTTCAGGGGATAAATATAGTAAATAAAGTGCAATTCAATCCTTCTCCACCACACATTGCATCCCAAATGCACGTGTTTCATTGCTGATCCCAGAATATTTTGCCCTCTGACTCTACACGAGACATGCTGGAGTGGCAGACAGAAAAAATTGGACCCAGCCCTGTGAAGCATCAGCCTTTTGGAAACAGAGAGAGAGCAGCATTTCCTGATACTGGGGATTCACATGTGCGTGCTTATCATAATCTAACGTGTCTAAGTGTTACCTTTCTGTCCTCCTTCTAGTAGCTGGAAACAAGTTATTTTAGCTAGGGCAAACAAAGGCTTCCTGTTTCTGCAGAAAATGAAAACAAACAGGGCAGCAGTGAAAAAAAAAAAAATAGAAGTATTTTCAGTGGCTCCTGAGCTGGAAAATCAACATTTTTTAATGAGAAAAAAAAATTATTAAGGCCACTCAGCAGCTGGAAAAGCAAGCACTTATAAAAACAAAATATTTAATGTTCGCAGCCATTCAATGGCTGGAAAAGCATGTTCTAATGACTATGTTTAAAGCCACCCAGTGTCTTGAAAAGCAACGTCTTGCCTAATCTTCCACAGGACAGCTGCACGAGTCCAAACAACAGCATCCATGTTGAACCCACAGTTAGTGGTGAGAGGCAGTGTATGGACAAAATCTTGAGTGTTTCCTGGCGGGGCATGAATCCAGACCAGTTTCAGTGAGCTGGGAAGCATCTCTCTTAGTTTATCTGACTCTTCCAATCTTCTTGAGCCTGTAGCATTTTTGCTGGAGAGCTCACATGGACACAACCTGTTAAGATGTAGGCAGCCTCCTTTTCTGAATGAGGCTGAACATCTTGCCAGAATAGCTTTTTTTTAAGTTATTTTGGTGTTTCGTCTTGTATTCCCTAGCTGGAATTTGTAAATAGAGGTAAGGGAAGATTAAACTCAGTGCAGAAACCAAATCACCCAGACCTTTTCAAGTATCAGGAAAATTTTCACTGAAGCCGGAGCTGCCCTGACTCAGCTCAATGTCCTGCATGCTTGAGCGTGCATGCAAAAAGCTCTGGAGTATATACAAGTGCACTAATGGCATGTGTAAATGTGTCCGCTGAGCAATAGATTGTAACTCTACAGTAGGCCTTAAATGAGGGGCAATGAAGAGCAGTACTATCCCAGGAGCAGGTAAGGGAAAATACAGTGACTCAGAAGTCAGCAGTTTCTTCCCTCTTCCCTTTCTGGGGGGAAAAAAAAGGATGTTTTAATGAATTTCTACCATGACTCACTCATTTCACTCTCTGCACCCAACTATTATGTAGCTGTTGAGTGAGGCAGATGTCAAGGGACTATGTTTCCCTCCCCTTTCAGGCATTCACACTGTGACCTTTCTTGGAGAGCCTTGGCTGGCTGTGTAATAGGAGAGACGTCTCCCTGTCCTGAATCCACTGCAGAATAACATTCAATGTGTAGAAAGGCACCAGCATGTGGCCCACTGGTACTATCCCTGGGGTTGTAGATGGCGAAATCAACCCTTTTGGGAACATCTGCTCCCAAGACATTCATATTCTGTTGTAAGTTTTAGATGACACCTACATGTCGCATCATAAACATGCACAAATGCTCATGGACTTGCGTGTGTGTGTGTGTGTGTGTGTGTGTGTGTGTGTATACATATATATGTCGCAGGTGTCTGTGTGTGTGTATAAAAGCCATGTTTTGGCTTGGAGCTGGTCATATTTCTAGTTTCTAATGGAAACAGTTTCTATTTCTCACTCATAAATGGGTTTGTGCATATAGAAAAATGCCTCCATTTGGCTCCATTTTAAATACAGTAAATGTATGTAGGGCCTCAGCCCAAGAGCTGCAAAATATTGGGAACTAACACCTCGTGCTACTATGTAATGATGTACAATTGCCCTGAATTTCAAGCAGTTTCATGATTTATTGCTATTTCACTTTCCTCTAATTTTAAGGGTGGGGGTGGGAGTCAGAGTCTTGTTACCTCATTGAAGGGGATCAAGTGGGTTTCAAGTCATTCTGAATAAAAGAATGCATTTGGAGCTTTTCCAAAAATCTCAGCCCAATAACTGCAAAAGCAATTTGCCTTTACAAGCCTCTAAGTGGCAGGAAAAGCAGGTCCTGAAAATATGTCATGTTTAGAGCTGGTTCGTGACTGGACATGCAGCAGGATTTAAAATCTACCCAGTAACCTTTCCTACAGAAGTCAGTTCCAGCACCACTGCTCAGAGCAGGCTTCCCTCCCAGCAGAAACAAGTGCAATCAATGTGCATTAATCAAGATATCAAGTGTACCAAAGAGCTATCAACAAATAGAAATAGTACCAGCTTGCTGGCAAGGTGCCGGGCATCTGGCCGAGGCACAGTTTAAATAAAGATGCAGTGCTCGTCAGTGAAAGCCGCCAATCCAGTGACGAGATCGGAAGAATCTGCAGGATATCAAACCGACTGGAGAGTGATGGAGGATGGATCTGGCTGTGTGCCAACCACATGACGGGAGTCTGAGCGGGGCTGACATAATCAAGATCTTGTCTCTGCTGTGATCATTCACTAGTTGCTTCAAGCAAAACTGCATCCCAAACACAGCTTATTAGGATGCTGCCATGGCACTTATGATCTAACCAAACCTAAACTATGGCTGCTTTGACTGCCCATAGTACCCCATGCAGCTCAGTACTCTGGTGGACTAGCTAAAGCCCACCATTAGATACTGCCTGGTACGCCCAAGTGTCAACTGATATCAATCTGAAAAACAGCCTCTCTTGTCCTGCAGGTTTCTTATTAATGGCCTGCCTTTGCCCACTGTCCTCGGGATGTTTTTACTTGTGCGTCACCTGTACTTGGACTTGTGGCACCATTAATATATTGCTATTTATTAGTGCTGTTGGAATAATGTTGCACCTGGCTCCATGTTGCGGCTGGAATCGAAACAACAGAACTGCAAATATGGCAGGTGAATGGCAGCACGTGCTTACTGAGGATTTCGGATCTGCTAGTCGTACTGCAAATATTCTCTTTTTCACTGGATGTCTCTATACTTTCTCTCCCAGAGCACGATGTATTCTAGCGCTAGGAGAGAAAGTGGTCCTATTATCCCCAGCCATTCAACTGCAGGTGATTTTAGCCTTGTAGATCTAAAGTAACATTCAGGTGCTTCTTCTAAACCCTCCCCCCTATGGTCTACCTTCCTCCTTCCAAGTTCAATGTATAGTCCTGTCAGGAGGGCTTAGCATGATTAAGTGGGAACAGGACAGATAAAGACATCAAAGGGGCAATAGAGAGAAAACCAAGGCAGTGTGTGTGCAGGAATCCAAGAGTTCAGGCTCTCTGCAATGAGGTATGAGCATCAAAAAACCCCTTCCTTACACTGCTGCCTCTGTAGACCATTGCTCTGAAAGAATGCCAGCCTGTGAAAGGCTCATCAGAGTCCTGCTGTCTCCTTGTCCTCTCTGTTACGGCTGCCATGCAACATAAGCATCGTGGTATTACTAGGCATATGGCATCACACAGCAGAGTTTGCTGTATAAAAAATCTTTCTGGAGCTGCAAACTTTGTCTTTTTCTGATCCGACAGGAAGCAAGACAGCTTTCCTCCTTTCCAATCCAGAAGTGCATTTCAGCCGGCAAATACAGGGCCGCTTTCCATTCTCCAATCGTCCGACCTCCTATCAAGGAGGAATGCTCCATTACCTGAGCTTAGCTTTGGTGGGCTCTGGCACCTTTCCAAGCCAGCTTACAGTTTATTGTCTATTCAGAGCATGATGGAAAGAAATAACCAGTGCATGTCTTTGGCAGAAGCCATTTAACCACCAGATGGCAGTCAGCCAGCTAGTACACTCAGTCTTCATTTTCACTCAATAACGAGGATTAGGATAGATATGCATTGCACTCACACACATACACTGAATCTTCTGCCAGTTGTGATGCCTAGAACAGGGATGGCACTATCAAGCCTCCTTTCCTCATCATCAGTTTTTGTCGTGCACTGAGCCTAGCGCTTCTCTCTTGAGCCTGAATGGGAGTCACAGCTTTGCAAAAAACTGGATCAAGACCCACAAAACACAAGCGATGGTCTAAAAACATTGAGATGTTTCAAATAATACCATTTCCATCTCTTTCTCATTGCCTGTTGGTGTTGGAATCTTTGGAATTTACATTTTCATACATTTTTTACCATCATAAGATCTAATTGTTAATCAAAGCTGAGATGGTGAGGGACGACGATGAACTATGGCTTTACTAAAAACATCGACTACTATAAAGATCAGGTAGGGTTGGCTAGACAAAGAAAGTCAGACAATTTCTGAAGTTTGACCAGTGTGGGAGAAATACATCTTTACTTCTTATGTCTGCAGGAATTTGATCATTGTTCAGTATATCAGCACTTCTCTTGGGCTCCTGGACAGCTCATTTTTCTCCCTTGGAGAAAATCCACTGTATCCATGCTATGGGTGCTGCTATGTAATGGTTTCTGGACCCTGGTTTCTCTTTCACTAGCAGCTACTTCTTCAGGCTGAGCTGTTGGCACTCCTAGAGCAGAGATTCTCAAACGTTTTCTTCTTGCATACCCTCTTCCAGATTTACCAGCTTCCCACATACCCCTTCCAGCATACATTTTATACTTTAACCCCTTAAGTTCCAATTATTGTTATAGTGAAAACTAAATCTGCTCTTCCACAATTTCTCCCATGTCCCCAGAGATGTCTTGCGTACCTCTAGGGGTACACGTACCATAGTTTGTCCTCTGCTATTGCAATGAAAGCTATGCTATGCAAGCATTGTCACTGTAGAGCCATGTAAACTTTGGATGAGCCAGAAGTTTACTTCCTATCCTGTATTCCTAGTCCAGCAAAATTGTAAACCTAAGCTTTTATTTTTTTGTGTGTCACCTTATGCCTAATAAATACTACCATGATACAGAAGTGTAACACCAGGTTCATTTCTACATCAGAAACAGGATAAAAATGCTAACAACTTTTGTTTAGATGTGGCTAATTTTGTTCTCAGAAAAAAATGCGTTCCCCTCTGAGAAAGGCTGCATTAAGAGAAATGTGACAAGTTGATCAATAGCTGCAGCATGATGGTTTAACTAAGCTAGCATCATTATTGATATTAAGTAACTTTATTATATATTTGCTGTTCCAAAAAGGTAATGTGAAATACCACTAGGTCAGAATGCAGAACTTTATTTTTACTATTATTTCCATCACATTTACACTTATTAACTCCCTTAAATTCAGTGGGGTTCCTCCTGATACAGAGCAGTGTTGCTAGATTAGGATCAGATGTACAGAGGGGAGAAGTTCATCAGGGTGGTGCGGGGGAATATAAGGGATACACAGCAATAGAGGAAGCCCGGCCTGATCTAACGTTTTCCTTCTCGGGAAGTATTCAAGTTTAGAGATGCTAAGCAAAGTTACGAAACAAATCAAGAAATAGTGTAATCTGACTCTAGAAGGAGCTGGGTAAACTGCAGCTTGATGAGTGAAGTGGATGTGTGGAAAAGGAAAGGAGGGAAACAAAGGAGAGGGGAGTCTGTGGGGAAATGTTGCTACTGATGTGTAATAGTAGGCTAAGTACAGACAGTCAAAAAGTCCAAGGCTGAATCAATTCAATCGTCGCAGGTTAGTCTAAGCTATGTAGATTGAACCAATAAGCAACTGAACAGGCATTCACTTTTCATTCCTGAAATGCAGCCATGTGCCTGCAGTGGCTCAGGCCAGAAGCTGAGAGGCACTAGAGCATGCCTCCCTGCTCAACTGGAGAAGACAGCTTGGGCCACAGCTAGCCTGCCCACCTTGCAATGGGCACTGGGGTTTGTAAGGGAGCTGCAAAGTATCCTGGGATGCTGGGGAACTGTGATTTAACTTGAATGTAGAAAGGATCAGGGAAAGAAGTTCAATAAGCCAGTTTAACCTAAATAAGCCAATTTATCCTCAATCAGTTAAGTCTGATACTACATCCATCCAGGTTTATCTTAAACCAGTTTGGGTCATTTTGAAAGTGGTTTATGTGCACTGAACTTCTGTTGCGTTACTAATTTGAACTGGTTTCCGGTCACCTGTACTGGTTTATATATAATTTGTGTCCCTACCTTAGATAGGAATCAAGCACAAGTGCACTATTAACTTGTCCCTAGTCCCTTCATTCTCGGAATGGTTAAAAGAATTTCTGCATTTTCTGTTCATGAAAAAAGATTACAAATGCAAATAGACATAACTGGGCTCAATATGAATAAATATGGTGCAACATGAATCCTCTTTTAAGTCTATAAATGGATTTCTTTGGGGTTTGGTATCTTTTAAATGCATATGTATATTTGTTAGTTTGTTGTACACAATGTCAAGCTCTCCCCTTCCCCTAGTCCTTACTATATTTATAGTATGCATGTTTATATCTATTTTCTAATCTTTTGGTTTTGCTTTATTATATTTACTCGTTGGTTGATATTTTATTGCTTTTCCTGGGTTTATTTTATTCTTGTAATATGTTTTATTGTTTTTGCTGGGTTTAGTTTATTCTTGTAAGATGAAAATTAATAAACATTATAATTACCAAAAAAAAAAGAACTGGTCCCCAGTTACACCCTCAAGTGAAAAAAAACAGTGGAGAGCATGGGCAAGTAACTGAAGTAAACCGAGTTGCAACCCCATTCACTTTGGCCTTAAGTCACAGGGTAAAACAAAAATCAAACCTCCATCTTCCCCCACAGATGACTATAGAGAAGATGGTCCTCTTACTTCCCATAACATGCTGGCTCAAAGCACAGTTTCCAGCTTCTTTCCCAAACATTATTAGGACTTGCTGAGTTTGTTTCTTCAGCCAACTGTTTCTCTAAGGGCAGAGCAAGAGAAGCTGCACAGAAACGTTATTCCCTGCATCTGGGCCACAGCTTCTGCCAACAGAATCATGCTGCTCAGATAAAGCTTTTACTTCGAGGCTGCCTCCCCTTTGTTCTTTATAAGGAAAAGAATAGAGAGGGTAGAGCTTGTCAAAAAGCACTCGGTGACACAGGCTTATTCTGCCTGCTTTTTTTCTCAGCCCTGTCAGGCATATTCAGTTCCCCAGGGGGAATCAAAAGCAAAACTTTTTTTGGGGGGGGGGAGGGGATGCCTTTCAGGAATTTGGCAGCAGCTGCAGCTCCAGATTTACTGCCTTGCATCTGAGAAAGTCCATGTAAGGGAAAGCAGAACAATTGCTCCTTAAAAATATTTACCAGGCATGATTTGTAGAACAGCTGTTGGAGTGGACATGCTAATCACTGCATCCTTGTAGTTCAAGTAGGATCGATGGGTGCTTTCAATCGCCCACATCTTCTCAGGCAACAGGCACTGTTGGGCTCAGATGCTAGAAGCCTTTAACCACTGGTTGCTCTTTCAGAGCTGACCCAGGTTGGTACTGACAAGTCAACTGTTTAAATGACAGGAGTTTCTACTTCTAAACCGTTACCCAATGGACAACAGCCCATACTACACAAATGACCACTGCTATTGATAAACTCAGTGAAGAGGCCAAGGACTAAACTGGTTTTGATACCAAACTATGCAACCTCACTTGTAAAGAAATGACTCTCTATGTGGGAAGGCCATGGGGAAAAACTTGGAATATCTGGTATCTAGGACATACCCATTATATAGATATCAGGGGTGTGAAAAGTGGGCCCTGTTTGATTTGAATTTGGCCTGAATTGGGGACAGTGGTTCAATTCATTGATTCCGATCACTGTCCCTGATTTGATCTGGCTGAACCCAAATCCTAAGATTCGGTGCTGATTCGGAGAATCAGCGATTCGGACATAGACACAGCTTTAAATGTTTTTTCTACATACCTTGAGGTAGCAGCATGGCTGGTGAACACGGCAATGCTGGGGTGCACAGAGCATCCCACAGGAGTGCGGGGGGGGCGGGGGTGAGAGGGGCTGGGCCCGCACTCTCTGCAGCGAACCTGGAAGTGAACCAGAAGTACTTCTGGTCCACTTCTGGGTCCTTCAGAAAGCATGCTGCCCTCCCCCCGCCCCCAGTGCCCTCCCAGCTCAGCAATCAGCCATGGGGGGACCCTAGGTGTCCCCCCCAGACCCAGGAGGCACCAGTCACTGATCCAGGTGGGGAGCAGGGGGGCCCCCCAGTGCACTCCCTGGCAGACCCAGAAGTGGACTAGAAGTGCTTCTGGTTCACTTCCAAGCCTACTGCTAAGCATGCTGGGCAGCCCCCCACACTCCCGTGGGACACTCCATGCACCCCAGCATCGCAGCATTCATGAGCCATCTGCTACCTAGAGGTATGTAGAAAAAAACATTTAAAGCTGTCTTTATGTCTGAGTCACCAAATCTTTCTGATTCGATTCAGAGAGATTAAAGCATCTCCTGATTTGATTCAGATTTGCGGATTCGGCCACCAAATCGGGCTGAATCTCTGCCAAATCAAATCAGGGACTGAAGCTTCACGCAGCCCTAATAGATATATCAAGATGCTTAGTGTTAAGTGGTTTACAAGGTCTGCAGTGATCTTAACACAAGAGAACCCCCCTCCCTTCCTCACCCAAAAAAGACCAAACTAGACTCTCAAGTGTCACCAAGTAAAGATACCAAGTGGTATTATGACACTAATCTTTAATAGCTTTTTTTCCTTGTTTCACCTAGTTATAGAGCAGCTACACAGTGTTCAAAGGTTCAAATGAAAGAGCTGGATATACTGTAAGAAATTCTTCTCTCCTTTTATTTTGGGACCTCTGTGTCCTGCTGGAACCCAGACATCAGAATATGGGCGGGGAAAGGACCAAATAAGTTATCCACCTCAGTGGAACCCAACAAGAGAAAAAGAGAAGAGCTTAAAAGAGCTTGCTTCTAGTTGAGGATAGCTTTGTTTGTTTGACCCAATTCAGGCACCTTTCATTTCAAAGGCAATAGCACAGGCAGGCAAAGCTCTGGGATTCCTGGTTCTAATATAACCCTTGTCAGGACCTTTCAGAAGCAGTAAATCATTGCAGAGAGGCAGATCAGCAACGAGCTCTGCCTTATTCCACCCACCTATAAACAGTCAGAAATACCTTATCTATAACTTCATTTTCTCTCCTTGCACATCAGCCATGCAATTTTCAATGTGATGTTTTTCGGCACACAGTATACTTCTCTCAACCTTGTTGTGTGAAATGGATTTCTCATGTAGGAATGGCTCTTCTTCATTTGCTCAGAGATAACATGGAAAGTATTGCAGAGTCTTCCTGTAAAAGCAAATTCTCATTTTGCCCTATTCATCACCAACACCATGAGATGCTTGCAGCTTGCTGGAAACATTTGTACACACATGGCCCCAAAGAAATTTTAAGATTGTTTTAGTAGTTGAGGGTAGAAAGGAGGGAATGATTTGAAGAAAGGTACCAGACAGAGCTCATCATTCAGGAAACTCAAGCATCTTTTACAGTTGGAGCAACAATACAGGATGACCTTCCATTACTGGGTGGTAAAGCCTTTTGATGAGTCTGCTGGCGGTTGTAGTGTGACTCACTGCAGATAAAAGAATGGGATTTGGTTGTAAATATAAACTGCATTCTTCCCTATGGCACCTGGAAACAAAGAAACCCAGCAGTTCTGCTTCATACTCAAATTAAAGACAGCATGCTTTGCTGGATGTCATCACAACTTTATAGCCGTGGTTTGAAGCCGGAGTAGAAAGCAGGCAGTATTTTACATAGGAGCAGGAGGAGGGATGAAACTCTTTGACCAAACTTCTTTCCCTCTCCCAAGGAAAAGTTCATGGCTGACAAAACCAAATGCTTTCAGAGGAAGCATGAAAAGTCCCATGTTTGGAAACAGTGCCTGAAACCTGTTGTGTTATTGGGCTTGTAAGAACCTCTTCTAATTAAAGAGTTAAATCCTGTAGGGAGCACCGCTGGTTTCTGTGCAGCAGGGAGTAACTTGGTTGTACTTGATGAAACAGCTGTTTATCACCTCCCCCAACAGCTGCTATTCAATTTATGAAGACATGAAGTGATTATTTCTTATAATTTTAGCACTAGAGCAGCTGGGAAATCCAAAAGTCCAAATCATTTCAGGTTTCCCTTCTCTTTCCTTCACTCTCCATCTTTCTTTCTTTCTCCCTTCCATCAAATTGAGGCCTCGTGTAAACTTACTGGCCTTCCTAAGCTTATGAGACCTGACAAGTTCTCAGCTCAGGATGATACGGGCACAGGCAACAACACCATTAGTAATTAATCTTAGAATGTTTAGGGCTTTCTATGCTGTCAAAATGGTGCAACTTAACTAATACATGGAAAGAAAAATAATATGTCTTCAGATTGACCATTCAATGCCTGTTGTAGGAGAGTGTCTCTGAACTCTGGGGTTAGTATATGCTACATTCTAAGTGCATCTGGCCTAAGTTTGGTGTTAAATACTCTGGAGTAAGCACTTTCAGGCAGGCATCTACATATGTGAGGATTAGGGATCAGATTTGCTGCTCTTTGAACCATTTCCTGCAGCCCCACAATGGGCCCCTGTTGCCACTGGGGGAAGCTCTAAGCAGGGAGAAGAGGGGTTACGGGGTGCGCTGCCTGCTGCCGGGGCAAAGACAATGTTCCCCTGCCCCAGCAGCAGGGACCTCCTGGCCCTGGCTGCCCAGTCAGGGGCAGAGGACATGGAAAGAGCTGCAGTGGAAGGGCAGGTCCTAGCCCCCTGCCCCAATTCACTGCTAGCTGACCCACTGGTGGATCAGTGCAGGGAGCTGGGTCCTAGCCCACCCCTGCAGCTCTTTCCAAGCTCCAGATCTCAATCACCCAACCTGGGCATAGGGCTGGGACCCTGTCCCTGACCACGACAGGTCCCAGCCCGTGCCCTGCACACTGAGTGGAGGCTGGGCAGCTTGTTCCCCAAACAGCTCCATGAGCCTGGAGCTGGCGGGGTGGGGAGGGAAGCAGGCTGGGGGCTTGTTCCTCGCCCAGCTCTATGAGTGTGACGCTGAACTGGGGAACAAGCCCCCCAGCCTGTTCCTCCCCCTGAGCTCTGTGCTCACAGGGCTGGGTGAGAAACAGGCTCCCCTGCCCCTGCTGGCAGGGAGCTCGCAGTGCTAGCTCCATGACCATGGGGCTGGTGCTGGGAGACCCTTATCTATCAGTGCTGGCTCAAAGATAAGGAGTCCCAGAACCTGCCCCACAGACATGGAGCCGGTGCTGGGAGATAAGGGTTTCCCAGAACTATCCCTGTGGTTGCAGAGCGGGCATTGGGAGATAACAGTCTCCTAGCTGCCCATTATTGCAACGGCAGAGCATGGGCTGGAAGATCAGGATCTCCCAGTGCCCGCTCCCAAATCGTGATCTCAGAGCAGGGGGCTTGGATCTCCCTGCTGCTGGGGCAGGGGGACATAGACCCTTCCCAGGCTCCTGTTGGGAAGCCCATCCTGGAAGCAGACAACTCTCAGGGGCAGGGAGCTATCTCCCACCCCATGGTCAGGCATCTACATGAGTGCTACTGTGCAATTACTAACTAATCTCAAGTAAATTTGCTACTTGAATTTGCAGGTAGCAAGTTTTCTTGGGATTAGGGAGGTTTATTGTGTAGTAAGCATGTGCATGTGTAGACGCACATGCTTACTTCACAGTAAACTGCTAATGCACAATTACTCATCTTGTGTAGATGCACCCTCTGTCCCCTATTAAATTAATACAAAGAAGATGGTGCCACTTTCATCTAGGCCTGAAGGTGTGCAATGCCAAAAGCTCAATGGCAAAACCTGACACTTGCAACTTGCTGTTGAGAGGTATTTTCAGCCCTGTCTAACATTACAACTGTTTGGAAGCTGAACTGGTGTCAAAATAGGATCCTGGAAGCTCATCCCAAAACCCCACTCCAGAAACAGTAGCCAGCAAGTTTAAGCAAAAACCGAATGCTTGGTATATTGTATTTGCAAAAACAAATCAGTAAATACATTAAACCCTTTTATAATGTTGCTAGCCCTCAGTCTGAAGCATGATACAATTTGCCAACTCATGCCAACCTTGGGATTTGGGAACTTAAATGCAAGCAATAAACTCCACCGGTTTTGTAATGGAGCGTTGTATATTCTTTCATTAGCCACCTGCTGCCTGTGTTATACAATCTGCATGCCAAGTAAGGCATCCCTCACTTTAAGTGCCTACGGTGTCTCTCTCTAAATTGTCAAGCACACATCTCACATCTCTGCACAGTGCAGCCTCAGACGATGCAGCAGAGGAACATTTTGCTGTGTGGCAAAAATAATAAGAAGAAAAAAAAAAAGACCTGAAGATTTCTCATTTTGTTTTCCGTACGAAGATCCCTTGATGAAAACGCACTGGGGACTTGAAATGAGTTTTATTTGTCAGCCTCCGGCTCATAGGTGGCGATTGCTTACTCTTTGTAAAGGTTACAACTGTCAGCACAAAAAGGCCTAGGCACAGACAGCTAATTGTTGAGAACAACGCATACAGGGTATGGGTAAAGTGGACCGCAATCTGCCCCCATTCAGACAACTTCCTTTTTTTGGGATATAACTGGAAACTATGGGATGTCATACTTTAGAAACTTGGCTCACTCATGTAGCCCTTGTGCAGGTGACTGACAGAAATGAAGCACTTCGATCAATCAGAATACTTATGGCGAAAAGTGTTCTCTGCCCATTGATGGAGGCACAGTGGAGTAAGGCAGGATGCAGAGGCCCTTTCCTCCCCTTCATATAATGAGAAGAGTAGGAAAGTCAATATTCCTGCCATTCAAGGGGGTAGAGGACGACTGGGCTGCGAGGGAAAATTTGAGCCAAGATTAAAATCCTCCGTTTGAGAGTGCTACAAGGTGAGGTACAGATTTAAGGTCCCCACCTGTAACTAATTAACTGTTCTCAGGTGATGGCCTTAGATACAAGGACCTTGTGGCCTGCAGGGTAACAAGCAACTCATTTAAAATCGTGAATCCTGCAGTGAGAACGTACACTCCAGCGGAGAAGGCTTTGGAAAGGGGGCACGCAGCAGGGTCCAGTTTACCTTCTTGATTGATGCTGGACTACACTGGTTTGGGGAAACAACCCAGTTTGAAAAGGGCAAGCATTTTGCTGCTGTTTGGACTTTTATTGGATGTCCTGGTTGGTGAGGTGTCCTCACACCAGCTTAAATCAAGATTTTTTGATGGTGGGTTGCCTGCCATCAGCTCTTAGCAGACATGTGCCTTCCTCACTAAGACCACTGTCACAACTGACCAAGGAGTGATTGGCCTCGAGATAACAAGTGTTACCTGGTCACAGCAGAAGGCTGTGGACAGGGTGCTATAAGGAGAGCTTTTGCTGCACACGCTGAATCTGCTTTGTGGATATTGCTATTTATACTATAGAAATCCCAAGAACCATTGCCACGGATCTGGACCCCTGTGCCAAGTGATGTACAAACACAGAAAAAGAAAAGATGGTCCCTGTTCCAAAAGAATTACAGCCTAACTATAAAACAAGAGACAAGAGATGTACAAAGCAGCAATGGGATGATAGTACTCAGCATGAGATGGGGTGATCTCAGCTAATCAGCTGCTGAACCCTTGGGACAAAAAAGCCTCCAGTACTCCCAAGCCAGTCAGTATAAAATTCACTATAAATGCTCCCTGACAAAAATCCACAAAATAAAACTTAACAACTGACGTGTGATATGACAGCAGGCACATCTCAGCAGAGCAGAAATCCAGTCTCAAGACTTCCCGTCACTTGAGTTTGGCCATAAAAAGGCAATATTTTGCCTCTTTGCAGGACTGTCTCTTTCTCTCCAGAAACTGTGGGCTGTGTCCTTGAACCTTCAACAACTGTTTTCCATTTGTGGCATCTTCATCTCCCCGTGACATGTGACCTGCTGAAAATCCAGCAGGATGATATATCGGCATAAACACAACCTTCCAGCTTCTTGTCTGCAGATAACTGGCAACATACTGGACGCGAAGAACAGCTGTGAGTGAAAAAACCCAAGGAGGCCGGATGAAATATCGAGTGCATACCAGAGAGTTTTCAATGCAGGCTATAGCTGGAAGATCTCTGGATAATGATGCAAAGGGATTCACACTGAGTCTAAAAACAACATTTTCAGCCAATTTAAGAGCACAAAACTCCTACAGCAGTGAGCTACTCAGCTTGACAGCGCTACAGGTGACACAAATTTGATGGCCGGCTGATGCTTGCCAGAAAGGTGCATTTCACACGTCAGACACTTAATTAATACCCTAACTGTTTTGGGTGTCTACTTGGGGGTTTCTTCTCCCCGAGGCTCTGTCTAGGGAAAGGCAGATAGACACAAGGCTTTACAGCAGGCATCTTCCTCCGTGCAACATCTGGCGGAGGAATGGTAATTGATGTTGTATAAAAAGAAGAGATCATCTGTATACTATTTTCTCCCCTCCTCAGGAGGGAACCCTTTAATTGGCTGCTAATACCTTCCCCCACACTCCACTGCGGTCTTTGCTGGAAGAAGATTATATAAATTAGGCATCGGAAAGGTCAGGGCATTCCCAGGAGGGAATCCATAAAGAGCAGATATAATGCCACAGAGCTGTGTTGTCTCCTTATTGCCTTCCTCAGAAAATACACAAAAAGCCCATCAGGATCAGACACGCTCCTCAGACCTCAAAATGCTCTGCGAAAAATATAAGTCACCTACAACCTTTTGCTCCCATCTTGTATTGAAATTGCAACAAATGACACCAGCTGTTAGTGTATAGAAAGGAGGCTTGCAGTCTTTGGCATGCCCCTGGCACTGGAGAACTCAGGATAGAAAGTGGGGTAAGTTGGCCAGGTTTAGGAGTGACTGACACAGGCTACCCATCACTATGAGTCACTGCAGTAGTTGCAGGAAGCAGGTGAATTGGCTGCCGCAGGCCCTATAATGGCTCATTATGGGCCAGAGGCAAATTACTGAGGGATTTTCTGTGTGACTGCTGCTTCCCAGGCGCCTCCTTCAACAGGTCTTCTGTGGAGCTCCAACTAGTTTTCAAAACTGCCCACCCTTAAAGGCCACTGGCATTGCTTTCCCCTCTGGGTACATTTTGCCATAGCTGTAGGCTTCTACTTTCCCTAGAGAATATAGAGACATCCACAAATGACAAGGTACTATTCTTTTGCTATAGAATGAGTACATTTTTAAGGGCTAGCCCTGTAAAGCAAGAGGCCTGAGTGAGTAGCATTCTCCGAGGTTTTGCTTGCTGTGTGACTCGCCCCCTAAAGCGCTCCTCTGATTAACAGGGAGGGAGAAGACAACAGCCTCGAAGCTGCAAAGTGAAGCTGAGTCGCCATTTGCTCCATGTTACTATCGCCGTGTGATCCCAAAAAGATTCATGCCGTGGCATTTGATCTTATTGATATCTCTGTCCAGAGAATGAAGCACCTCAGCTCTGCTTTCTTGTGTATTCCCTGCAACATGTTGCAGCGCTGTGACCTTTTCAGTATTCTGCAGTATGGCCCTTCCTATTCCCTATGGTTTGCTAATTCACAAACTTGGGGGTGGTATAGGAAGATGGAAAGGCAGTGAAGAAGGCATCTGTAATGTGCAGATACGTTATACAGTAAGGCATTGCTAAAGAGATACTTGTTATATGGTGACAATTAGCATGCTGAGCCTATGCAGGTAATACACTTGATCTGAACCTTCAAGAGGATGCACACATTAACAAACAATGCTGGAGATAATCAGCTGAACTGAAGCCATGAAATGAATCTTTTCTTCCACGTTATACTGCTATTTTGGGTACTGATGTTTTTCCTATTGGATCCACCTTGCAGTTTGAGCTGATAGTGCATTCCTCATTTCGGTCCATGCTGTTGCGTTGTGTGGTGTTAAACAGCTGTCACGCTTCTCCCTGCAGGTGGCTGCATCCCATGACAGATGCAGCAATTCTTCAATTTATAAATGTTCGTATGTAAGATAAGGGGTGGAGATACAGAGATGTAAGCTATTGTGATCATCATAATTTTTTTACTGGAAACAGCTTTGCAAGCCTGAAAATTGGTAATTTACTTGGGTGAGATTGTGATGAAGCTGCTGCTCTTGTATGCCATAACTCCCCTACATTAGCGTAGTGGCAGTACAAGGGCAGTAGATTCCACAGGGCTGCTACTACCCACTAGGCACGTCTACATGAGACACTTACTGCGCATTAGCCTAATACCACTGCACAGTAGCGTGGTGGTTAAAAACCATGCTAATAGCCAACTCCACAGTGTTATTAGACAAATACGTGGTAAGTGTCACAAAAAAACTGCGCACCAGTGCTACTGTGCAGTAACTCCAATTACTGCACATTTAGTTAGTACTTCATTAAACAAGTACTAAACTAAATGAAGAAGGAAGAAGGATGTTTGTACCTGCAAGCTTGCAAAGAAGAATTTTTCCAACTGTGTTAGTTGATATAATAAAAGATATTGCATTTACCCAAAGAACCTTGCCTGCCTATGTCCTTAGACCAACATGGCTACAACCAACACCCAGTAATTAGGGTGTATTAATGAACATATAGACACATCCACTCTCATCTAGCTGGGTGAGGAAGTGGGTGAGCCCATATGAGGAACAGGTGGAGTCTGGACTGCACCCAAGCTACCATAGCACCCGATAAAGCTGAGCCAGTGTGGACAGGACGTACACTGTGCCAGAACAAAACAGTCAGAGGTAACTTCTCCGTCAAGAACAAGGTGGGAAGTAGTTCCATATTGTGTTGATCACAATTAGAGAGAAGTAGAGTTGAAAAGGGAGAAGTTAACCGCAATAAGTAAGTAACACAACATACCTCCCACTGAGTGACAGAGGCAAAAAGAGAGCCCTGCAGTCTTGGTTTAGATTTGGGCTCTCCTCCTCCTTCAAAAGAAAAAGAAAATATATTTGCCTTAACTTTATCCAACTGATGAACCAGCTTCCAATGCCTGCAATTACTCTCCTCTCAGAAAAGGAATTAATTAGCATCACAATCTCTTTTCAATAGTTCCAGGAAGAATAAAGCAAACTGGCACAATAAGGGAGGCATAGCATGTAAATTGGCTCTTTAGTAGAGCAGCGGGGGTGACGGCACCAGATGTATTATTGGAATGGATACACAAAAAGGAAGATGCATTAAATATTTGCTGCCGGAAAATTGTTGATTAAATCAGGCTTCCTGTGGTATCCAGAGGCCTGCTGACTTCCCTCCAGCATCTTGTGCAAGAAGGATCACTAATTGTTGCCCATTAAAAGCCTGCTCCAGCCCCCCCTGGAATCAATGGGAATGTTAAGAATGTATCCAGCATTTAGTCTAGATGGGTATGAGGGTATGGATAGGGACTCAGGTATGGGAAGAATTGTAGGGATGATACAGTCTTAGAGCCTTTACTATTTCCTCTTTCCTTTGATGGGATGTAGATCAAGCCCTGAGATCAAGCCCTGAGGTTGTAACTTTCCAGCACTTCAGTCAATATTGATGCAACTCTCCCATTAGTAAACTGCAGTCAAAAGGCAACTGCTGAAATTTCAGTCTACACCACCTAAGTCGCAGTGGAGTCCCCCAGGGCTTGGTCCTTGGGCCTGCACTGTTCAATTGTTTCATTAGTGACTTGGACGAGGGGGTGAAAAGCACCCTGTTTAAATCTGTGGACAACACCATGATTTGGAGTGAGGTGAGAACACTAGAAGGGAGGGACAGGATATAGCTAGACCTGGACAGGGGTGGGCAAATGAGAATAGGATGGGATTCAATACTGACAAGTGCAAGGTGCTGTACTTAGGTGGTAAGAACCAGCAGCATACCTATAGTCTGGGGAACTCTCTTCTCGAAAGCACAGTGGCAAAAAAAGATCTTGGAGTCATTATCGATTCCAAGATTAACATGGACTGCCAATGCAAGAGCACGGTCAGTAGGGCTAATCATGCCTTGTTGTGCATCCACAGATGCATCAGAAGCAGATCCAAGGAGGTGATCCTCCCCCTCTATGTGGCACTGGTCAGGCCACAGCTGGAGTACTGCATCCAGTTCTGGGCACCGCACTTCAGGAGGGATGTGGGTAGCATTGAGAGGGCTACTTGCATGATCTGGGGACAGCAGGGCAGACCCCACAAGGAGAGGCTATGGGACCTTAACCTGTTCAGCCTTCACAAGAGAAGGCTGAGGGGGACCCGGTGGCCATCTATAAATTTACTAGGGGGGACCAGCAGGGAATCAAAGAGACCTTGTTCCCCCGAGCACCTCCTGGAGTAGCAAGGAGTAACAGCCATAAGCTGTTAGAGAGTAGGTTCAGACTAGACATTAGAAGGCACCACTTCACAGTCAGAGCAACTAGGATCTGGAACCAACTTCCAAGGAAAGTAGAGCTGGCTTCTACCTTGGAGGTTTTTACAAGGCAGCTTGATGATTACCTAGCTGGGATCACCTGAGCCCAGCGTTCTCTCCTGCAGGAGGTCCGACTAGAAGATCTGCAAGGTCCCTTCAGACCCTACATCTATGATTCTATGAAACTTTCTGGCAAGATAGATTAGCCCACACTCCATTCCACACTGCCTCAGCTAAATTGTTAGGGAACTTCTGGAGGGGCTGGACGTGTTTAAATCAGTAGGTCTGGATGCTCTTCATCCAAGGGTGCTGAGGGAATTGGTGGAGGTTGTAACAGGACCCCTGGCATGGCTCTATGAGCACTCATGGTGCTCTGGCCAGGTCCCAGGGGACTGGAAATGGGCCATTTACAAGCAGGGGAGAAAGGAGGACCTGGGTAACTATAGGATGCCTACAATCTTATCAGGGGCCAGCAGCATGGACTTGGGGAAAGTCTGTTCACCAGGGCCCCCCTTGGAGTCACCAGGAACAATGGCCACAAGCTGAGGGAGGATAGGTTTAGGTTGGATATTAGGAAGAACTACTTCACTGTAAGGGTGGCCAGAGCGTGGCGATGCTTTCACCTTCCCTGGAAATCTT
>NW_017728911.1:31581106-31584762 GCF_001723895.1 Crocodylus porosus | reverse complement strand
ATGATTCTATAGGGCAGTTAGTCTTACTTTGGTCCTTAGGAAGACCTTTGATAAAGTTATCAAGAAGCACATCTGCGGGGGGCCAGCATTGGCTGTAATGCTCAGGGGCAACCAACATGGGTTCATTGCAGGCAGATCCTGCCTAACTAACTGTGTTTCCTTTTACAACCAGGTCACAAAGTCCTTGGATGCAGGCATTGAGGTGGATGTCATCTACCTGGACTTCAAGAAGGCCTTTGATACTGTTTCTTACCCCATACTCATAAAAAGACTAGGCAACTGTGGCATTGATGCCTACAGTCAGATGGGTGGCAAATTGACTCGATGGTTGCACCCAGAGAGTGGTGGTGAATAGGTCATTTTCAACCTGGAGGGATGTGGGCAGTGGAGTTCCCCAGGGCTCAGTCCTTGGGCTTGTGCTATTCAACATCTTTATCAGCAACTTGGAGGTGGGCATGGAAAGCATGCTGTCCAAATTCTCTGACGACACAAAGATGTGGGGAGAAGTGGGCACACTGGAGGGGAGGGACAGAATCCAACTAAGTCTAGACAGGTTACAGGGGTGGGCGGATAAGAATAGGATGGAATTCAACACAGACAAGTGCAGGGTGCTGCATCTAGGGAGAAGGAACCAGCAACACCTTTAGGCTGGGGAACACCCTTCTCAACAAGACAGTGGTGGAAAGAGATCTTGGAGTCATTGTTGACTGCATGGTGAACATGAGCCACCAATGCGAGGAAGTGGTCAGTAAGGCTAACCGCACCTTGTCGTGGATCTACAGATGCACCACAAGCAGGGCCAGGGAGGTAATCCTTCCTCTCTATGCAGCACTGGTCAGGCTGCATTTGCAGCACTGCGTCCAGTTCTGGGTGCTGCACTTCAAAAGGGATGTGGCTATCCTTGAGAAGGTCCAAAGGAGGGCCTCTTGTATAGTCAGGGGGCAGCAGGCCAGGCCCTATGAAGATAGACTAAAGGGCCTGAATCTATTCAGCCTCCACAAGAGAAGACTGAGAAGGGATCTGGTGGCTGTCTATAGACTCACTGGGGGGACCAGTGGAAAATAGGTGGGGCTCTGTTCCCTCGGGCACCACCTGGGATAACAAAGAATAACGGCCACAAATTGATTGACAGTAGGTTCAGGCTTGATATAAGGAGGCATTACTCTACAGTTAGGGCTGCCAGGCTCTGGAATGGGCTCCCAAGGGAGGTGGTTGTGAGAAGCCTAAGACTACTTACTCAGAGCGGGCCCCTAGCCAGAGGAACTTGACCTGCTGGAATGGCATCACTACACTGCAGTGAGAGCTCCTCATCCACCCTGACCCAGCTTTATCGCCTTGCTGGGTGAAGTGGATTGGCTTAATTAATCAGCCAGGACTATTTCCAGTGCTGGGGAATGGGACAAGGGAGAGGAGTGTAAACAGAAAAGACGGTGCCGGCAGATGGGGTGGATAGCTGTCCGCTGCCCAAGACTGAAGTCCCCGGGAATGGGGCAAGAGACCGGTCCAAACTTGTGAGCTCGGAGGAGCTCACACCTAAAAGGGAAAAAAAGAGAAGAGAGAGATGTTCTTTTGTTTCCCATGGTCAATTAAGCCAGTGCAGCTTCAATTACTGGAAAAAAAAAATTCACTTGCTCTCAGTTCCTGTCACTGGAGAAAGAGCACGGTGTGGACAGCAAGGGGTTTTTTTTTACTTGCTTAATTTTTCTTTGCGAATAAATTGGATCTGACAATGGAGTAAGTGCCAGTCAACCTTGGATCCAGGCATCACCACTCCTCCCCCTTTAATCAAGTCATCAAAGTCATGGCAGGCGAGATATGAGAGAGGAAACCAACCCATTCATGCTGACTGGTGCCGGCCTGTGAGGAAAGAAGACCAGTGAATGTCAACAGGGTGTAGAGGCCCACGCCGGTACTCTCTGATCTCATGAAGGGTGGTGCTCTCCTCTACCTTGGGGGTCTTCAAGAGGAGGTTGGATAGATAATTAGCTGGGGTATTATGATCCCAGCACTCATTCCTGCCCAGGACAGGGGGTCAGACTTGATGATCTGTTCAGTTCCCTTCCAACCCGAGAAACGATGAAACTATGAATTGGTTCTGGTGTTCTGGTACCCAAGCTACATCTTTCAAAGTTAGCTCCAAGACCTCTACCCTACAGTGCAGACTGCAGTATACACATACTCTAATGCAGGGGTTACTCAGTTCCCAAACTGTTGTATGCGCACCCCGGGGGTACGCAAGACATCTCTGGGGAGTATGTGAGAGATATTCTGTAATGGAGGATTTAATTTCCCTTATAATAATAATTGGCACTTAAGGAGTTAAAATATAAAACATATGCTGGTAGGGTAGGTGGGCAGCTGGGAAATCCGGAAGGGGGTATGCAATAAGAAAGAGTTTGGAAACCTCTGCTCAAATGCATAGCAGGAGGAGGCTTTGAGGGAGGAGGAGCCTGAAAGAATATTCTCCCTATTCTTATGGGCCACAAACACAAAAGTAAACCATGAGATAACTTTGGTTTTGGCACTGAAAATCAATGCTGTGCTGAGCAATGCTTTGTCAAGCCCCAACTCCGAACCTGGTACCTGTCTCTCCCTAGAACAGAAAATAGATACTTAAAACAAATTAGAGCAGTTTTTGCATTCCTTAAAGACACAAGCTAGCATCTGTCAGTGTTTCTAACATTCTTCTCCAAAAGCCACCACTGGCACAAACAAGTTAAGATTATTCCCTTCTCATACTTAGTGGAGGGGGGGCTTAAAATGCAATTATGTTTTGCAGTTGAGGGTGAGAGGGCAGGGGCAACCAGTTACCCAGCAACGGGCTGCAATGGAAAGAGCCATTTGAGATGTGGCTGCACTTCTCCTATCTTCAATCTGTTTACAGAGAAGTAATTGAAAGTAGAGATGTCTATCAGGCCAAGTGTAACATTTTGTTCATGCTTTTCTGCCCTTTAAAAGTCAATAGACCGATGGCAGGGCCGATACAGGAGAGGAATCCGCAAGGTGTGAAACCTATCTGATGGGCACAACCCAGCCTTGTGGTGGGCAGGCTGTCAAACTGGCAGCCAGGCACATGTCATTTTTATAGCTCATGATTCATTTGGGTTTGTGTAACTCCGACGGACCCACTCCATAGAGTCATATGTTTAAATAGAGTGGGGTTCAGCTTGGGTTGTATTTGAGACCTGAAGGATGGCACTCAACAGAGCCATGATTTCTGCTCCTGGCTGTGCCCAGGCCCCTACGATGCCACAGCATTCACTCCATTTTTATAGCTACACCTGCTGTTTTCTTAGTGCTGTAACAGGAAAGCTCTGTATTACTCACTTTCATACCAAAAGTGGTGGTGAGTGCCTTGGTGGTGTTTTTTTTCTCTACAGGCTAAGAGTCCACGACTCAGAATCTGTAATCTGGCCAGACTTTTTGAAGTGCACAGCAGGTTTCCAAAGTTCAACCTGTGATGCTCATTCCTGCACAAAAAAAAATTGTGCTGACACAACAATTTTAATACCAACATATATAAAACTATATTGGGGAAAGTATGTCTTGGGGATCTGGTATTTTTCAAGGCCACAAATTCTCCTTAAAAAGGAGTGAATCTTTGCATTCAGCATGACTTGTTAAAGCAGACCAATGTCCTTTTAGCTCCCCCCCCC
>NW_017728911.1:31541102-31580576 GCF_001723895.1 Crocodylus porosus | reverse complement strand
ACCCACCTGGAAATGGAAAACTATAACGCAAGAGGAAAATTTGGGGGGGAACAGAAGCTGATAATCACTTAAATCTGGAGCTGAATACACTTTCTACCACATCATCCCCTAGTTCCAGAGCTGCAACTGTCATCATTAAACTTCTTCTTGTAAGGTACAAAGGAAATTTTCCAGTTGCGGTATCACTGCTTTATTTAGTGTCCCTAGACATACTTATCTGCCTTTATGAGTATTTGCTCCTAAAAGCCAAAACCAAAGCATGTGTATTTCTGAGGCAAAGAAGGGTCATCTGTAGTCATAAAACAATGATCTTCTTTTATGAGATTTTCACTAACAGCATGGATGACACCCACATTCTGTCCACTCATGACATTAATCATATTGCACATTAAGCTGTAATAAACAGAGGAGGGATCGAACTTTATTTGATGATGTTATCGAGATGTGACTAAGCACTTGCTTTTTCTTTCTGAGCTACTTTGAATGAACAAAGAATATTCTTGACTCTGGACCAAATTAGCAAATTCTTCTGTGGCTTTGGGAGCATATGAATACCACTGAAGTGCAAATGTTTGGTTTGGGATTATGCCCCACAGCAGCTTTTCATATAAAGCCTGGACTTATCCTCATTCAGATAAATGCAATTCAGATTACCTTTGGATTCACTGAAATTTGCATTGGCCTTAAAACTTCATGTATCCACCATCATTAGATGCCATTCTGGTCATTGATCTGGTCTCACCGATGAAATGCCACAGTGGATACATGCATTGCAAAGGCACTACACCACAGTAAAAGTGGAGTAATGTAGCAGTGAGTCAGGCCCACAGAATTTTAAATGACTTAAAAAGATATGACTGCATGAGAACGTCCCCAAGAGCGGGAACGTGTGTTTCCCTGGGGACAAATATGTGTCACTGCTACTTGTTCCCAGGCATGCCGCTGCAAGAGTGCTCGATGCATGGCAAATTGCCCCAGGTGGGGTAGGGGGTGCTGTGGCCTGCACCTAGGCTGGCCCTAGCAGCATTACCTGGGGTCTTTGGGGGCCTCCCAGGGCTACAGCAGTGATCTGGGTGGTGGAGGCTGGCCAGAAGCCAAAGTGTGGCTCTGGCCCGCCAGGCCCTGGTTTTTGACAGTACACACTGCTGCCACTTGTGCTGCCTCACTTCTTTTTGGGTTTTTTTTTGTTTTGTTGTTGTTGTTGTTGTTGTTGTTTTTTAGATACTGAGATTTCCTGGGATCAAATTTATGGCAAACGGATTAACATATGCCACGTGCACTTCAAGGCATTGCAAACCACACATTCCTACTCATGTGGATGCAGCCCATTTGACCTAAATTTATCTTCATCAGGTACTAAGGAAGGCAAGCACCTCCAAACAGACCAGAAATTTGGGTCCAGATATGAGCTTTATGGATAGTTACTGCCTTTAAAATGGGCTGAACAAGAACCTAAATCCAAACACCTGTTATGACTGGGAAAAATGCAAATTCAGCTCTGCATTTTGTTCCTCGAACTTTTCCCTGGTCAGTGTTAATATAGCCACAGAACTGAGACTCAAAAGAGAAAGTATCATCCCTGTGAGCTTGGCTTCTTTCTTGATCATAGAGTCAGAGTGCATTGAGCTGGCCAGTAGGCCTGTGCAAAGCTTCAGGTGCTGATTTGATGTGGAGGAGATTCGGCCCAAGTCGGTGGCCAAATCTCCAAATCCGAGTTGAATCAGGGGACCAATAAAAAGGTCCAAATCAATTCAATGATTCAGGCAGTCCCTGCCAACTGCAGCAGGGAGCTGGACCCAGACTCAGAGCTGTTAAGTAGGAGATGGGGAAGGGAGGGCTGGAGGAGGCAGGAGGGGACCATTGAGGGACCCCTGCCAGCCCCCAGCCACCGGCTGCTCTCCCGTGGCAGCCCCGCCTGCCCCAGCTCCAGCCCTTTAAAAAAAAGCTCCACTCAGTGGGTGCTGCTGGGCGGGGGGCAATCCCCAGTACTCTGCGCTGCATGGTGAGCTCTGCCATGAGCCCCCTGACCCCTCCCCGCACTGTCCCAGCCCCTCCCATGGCTGCCTCACCTGCCCCAGTTCCCGGCTCTTTAAGAAAAAAAAACCTGGAATCACCAGCTCCTGCAGTGGTCTGGGGGCTTTGGGGGGCTTGTGGAAGAGCCCCCCATGTGGCACACGGCACCAGAGGGCAGTGCGGATTGCCCACCACTGGATAAGAACCAGTGATTTCAGGGCTTGAGCGGGGTGGTTTCCTTAAAGGGCCAGAGCTGAGGGCAGGCCAGCCATGTGGGGGCTGGGACAGTGTGGGGGGACTCATGGCAAAGCCCTTCATGCAGTGGGGAGCAGTGGGGATTGCCACCCCTGCCTGGCAGCACCCTGTGAGTTGGGGCTTTTTTTTTTTTCCAAAGCACTGGGAGCTGGGAGGGGCGGGGCAGCCATTGTGGGGCTGGGAGAGCGGGAGGGGGATGGGCCTGGGTGATTCAGAGATTTGGCAGCAGCCGAATCTCTGAATCAGATTCATTCAGATTGATTCAGGACAGTGATTCAAATCATCAAATCAAATCACTGTCCCCCGAATTGGCTGAATCCGAATCTGAAGGGAATACTGCCTGCTTCACACAGGCCTACTGGCCAGAGTGCACAAAAAGTTGTTCTTCTTTTTCTTTCTTTCTTTCTTTTTTTCCTTTCCAAGCTGTCATCAGCTACATGGATCAATTTGTGAAATTAATTTCAAGGCGTGAACAGCCAGCTGCCTACTCTTTCCAGTACTGATTTAGCCCACTCTGTTTATGCCCTTGCATGAAATTTATGCCAAACAGCATAAAAGAGACACTGCTTCTTCAATACTCCATGACATCCTGCAAAGAGAAATGGAGGGAAGAGGGGAAGAGCAGTTTCCCAGAGTAAAAACAAAAAACAGAACCTCAGTGGTGAAAGGTTTTGCCTAGAGCACTGGGACCCAGTGGTAGGAGAAAGCTATGGTTTGGGAAGATATGCAACATCCTTCTCTAGCAGAGATGCCTGTGTAATTACAATTAGTTAGAGGCATTCAGATCCCCACAATCTGTACAAGGGCACTTCTCTCTTGCATGAAGTGTTTGAGTTTAGCAGGAGTAAGAACTATAGGAACAGGCCCACTCTCATTTATTCAGGGATACAGTGCAGTTGGAGACTAGTCATTTAACGAGGAAAAATGACTTTCAGCTGTAATTGTGACTAGGAAAAAAATCAAGGATAAAGAAAGAAGCCACCTGAAACTCATTTGGGCTCAGTACACAGTGAAGAAGACTGAGGCTGAATCAGCTCAATCTTTGCAGGTTAGTTTAAGCTGTGTAGATTGAACCAATAAGCAAGTGAGCACACACTCATTTTTGATTCTGCAAATGCAGCCACATGCCTGCAATGGCCCAGGCCAGAAGCCAGCAGACATAGGAGCATGCCTCCATGCTAGGCTGGATTAGACAGCTTGGGTCAGGGCTAGATCACCCACCCTGCAAGGGGGTGTGTGTGGAGTAGTTACAAAACATCCTGGGATGCTGAGGAAGTGTGAGTTAATTCAAATCCAGGGGGATCAGGGACAGAAGTTCAACAAACTGACTTAAACTAAATCAGTTAAGTCTGATAATACATCCATCCAGGTTTATCTTACATTGGTTTCAGCCATTTTGAAAGTGGTTTCTATGCACCAAACTTCTGTTGTATTACAAATTGAACCAGCTTCCGATCACTTATACCAGTGTATGTGTAATTTCTGTCCCTAAGCTTTGAGGTTCAGGCTCTAATTTGACCTGTGGTTCTGGTTCTGCAGATACTGCATTCATATGAGTGGGCAGTCCCCAAGTAAATTCAACAAGGCAGCCTGTATGTGTAACATAAAGCAAAAAAGTAGCTCTTCACAGGAAATGGGCTTATTGGGTTTTGATACACATACACACACACACACACACACACCACATTCAAGAAGGCATCTAGATGTGTTAGTGAAATGCTGATCTGTTACAATTTCTCATATTATCAGCTACCTCTGTATCAGCTCATTTATCCCGAAAGTAGAAGTGCTAAAGGTGTTGAGAGATATTTTTATTTTGATATTTTCCCCTGTATTTTGGTCTAGTGTGTCATGTTTCATTCATATTTCAAACACATTTGTTTACTCTTTGTTCACCTCCTATTTGTTCTCCTTTTTTATGAATACTCCACCAAGTAAGTTCATTGGCAAATCAAGGGACATTTATATTAATATTGCACACCGTGCATGAAAGTGTTTCCAATCTTTGTCCCGAGTAAGAGTTTGGACAAATTTCCAAATTTCCAAATTTTTAGCTGAAAAATACAGATTTGAGTCAACTAAAATGTTTCATGAATTTTATCTATTTCAGGGAATTGCTTCATTTTGATTTTTCACTTTGAAACAGGATTCTGGTATTGAATTTCTTAAATGTATATAAAAATATGTTAAAAAGAAACAAAACATGTCATTTAGGACCCAAGGAAGCTTTATTTGTGACTTGAAACATTTGTTTCACTGAAAAAAAAATAAAAATAAAAATGTTCTTTTTCGGGTCTATCTGGAATTATTTTTCCCCCCACAGTTTTGACATCTTCACATTTTTCCCACAATTTTGGCAAACTTCAATATTAGCTATTCACATAGCTCTCATTAGAAATGCTCGTGCTGTTTCTAAAGTCTATATTCAGCCAATGATGCAGCAGAAATGTTCCAAGTGAGCCACCAAAATCATTCGAATCAGCATCACAGGGATAACAGAAAGGCTTTAGTCATGAAAGGAAAAGTGTCACCCAGGTTCTCAATGGATTATCTGTCAGGTCCTGCCTCTAGACAGTAGGTAGGCTTCAGTAGCATGCTCCATCACCTTTCAACCTAGATGTTGGTGCTGCTTCCACTGGAGTCAACAGCAAAAGTGTTCCTAACTTTACTATGGGGACATTACCAAGATCCTCTTGGAAGCAAAATGTATTTTGTTCCTTGGCCTTATCACACTAAACCATCTCTAGAAGCATTTCCATCTGCTGTGACTCATCCCATTGAAATCACTTGCACTAGTGAGAGCACTTGCAGGGGAAGCTATTACTCAAGCTAATAAAGGCACTCAAGCAAATCAGGCACAATGTAGTAGCTGCTGCTGCTTGCCATATTTGGTGGGTAGAGGGGCAAGGTGTGACAAATCAACTCGCTTCTTTATAACATTTATTTATAACTTATGCCCCATGAAACAAATGCATCACAGTCAGTTTTGGCTCTGGGGACTTTTTAACCTACCACACTGTCTCTCTGCAGTGGCAGAACTGTGTGTGTGTGTCTTGGGGTAGGATTGAAACATCTCTTCCTTCTACTCCACTAAAGCCAAGTGTTGATGGAAAACTCTGGACACTAGCCAAGCAATGAGCCTAGTACCAGACCCTCTGGCCAGTCATTGGCCTTTTTTTCTGCCTGACAATGGTTTGGGGATTTTGCAAAGCGCTGTATCCATTTCCGACAGAGCGTATGCCAAAATAAAAAGCATTCCTTAAAACCGTCAGGGGTCAATATACAGAACAATTTGTATTGATGCTTTCAATACAGCGAGGCTGAGATGCAGACTCCTGACAGTCAAAAAGTCTGTTTGAAATGTATGCAAAGCCAGGGGAGAATCTTAAAAGAGTATTTTCAAGCCTTTGGTTATCATTTTGCCCAGAACATATTCTTCAATGCAAGTGGTGAAGGTATACAGCATGTCAAGCAAAGCTTTGTAACCGTTATCTGCCGGGATTTCATCAGACGGCATGATAAATCATTTCAAATAAGAGAAAGGAAAGAAGCCCCGGGATTTAAAACTTCAGTCTAATAAGACTTTGGGGAGCATTGCTGAACTTAGTCGGAACTGCTAAATTAAGAGGGTATCTGTGAACAGATCAAAGGTGACTGGATATGTTAGGTCTCTCCACATCCGTTGCTTTTGTGCTTCTAAGTGGAGATAACATTATAGGATGTCAGATGTGTTAAGGCAGGTGGGAGAATTGGTGATCGTGATGTGGTCAAGGAAAAAGGTACGGACCTATGTGAACTTGGTCTACGTGGGGAGAGAACCACTTTACAATGAGATTATAGCAACAAGAAGCTTGCATATTTTGGGGAACATGACACAGCGAGACCAGTGATTAATTATTATTTAATCGCCTTCCATGTGCTGAGTTTCAAGATGGATGATGGCCCCGGTGAGATGGTGCAAGTCCTTCATTGTAGACTCTGTCTGCCTCATATCTGGTGCTGCTTTTGTGACAAACAGATGTTTGAAGTTTGGATTTACATTGTAGGCAGTCAGATGCTTTATTGTTTCAAAAAGAGGGGAGGGGAGGAAGACAGAAAAACTAACCCGCTGGGTTTTTTTGTTTTTTGTTTTTTTAACAAGGAGACAGAGAAAGGCTAAAGAGTCCACTAGACATTAATAAATTATCCTCAGAACAGGCCCAAATACTTGAGCCCAGTTCCTGGCTCTGCAGCTGGGAACTCTGGATAGAAAAACTTGTTTGTAATGGGACACTCATAAACAGTGCAATGTGTTGCAATAACCCACCGGTTTGTATAGCTGCACACTGCTGTCCCCTACTGAAGGAAACGTGCGTCAGTCCTGCCTTTTTAAGCTCCCAATAAAAACAAAACCCACGATTCACTACTCAGGACCATATGAATTTAGACAACACTGGTGAGGCTTGTTCTCCATCCCACGTAATTGTAGCAGCCTGAGCAGAGCAAGCCCTAATCGCTGCAGTGATCTTCAGAGTCTCCATTTGCCTTTTAACCTTTGTCTATTAAAAGCCCTTGGTCTTTTCTACCTTTTGGTACAGCTAAAATATTCCAGCCATGATGCTCTGCTTTTGCAAGTCCTGATTCCTATAATATTAATGGCTGGGGCAAGTGTGCTACTCTTGAAAGGGGTGGACAGCGATTGACTGGAATTAAACATCCTAATGGCAGACTTTGCACATTGTTCCCCACAAAGGACTGTCAGATGATCTTAGACAACCAATAAGTATCAGTAATAGGACTGAATCCTGCAAGGTGCCCTGTACCTTTGAGAATTTGGCTTATGTTGAATTGTACTGCTGCCTAAAGTAGCAGCTATATAGTGCATCCCGTGACATTTGCTGTTCCTCTTAAAGCCCCAGTCCCTGGAGATAAGTGATCAGGTAAGAACATCAGTGTTTTATTTTAAAACATGTTTCTAGCTATCACAGTTTTGGAGAAAACATGGTGCCGAGAGCCCAGAAAGACTCAAATGACAAAAGGCGAACAGTAAGAGCCAGGAACGTATGGATTGCAGGTGGCCCATCTCACATTTTGGGGGCCTGAGGTTAGCTTTGCTGACATCAGGCCAACTTTTGGCCTGGCGCTGTGAAGCTGAGCCGTCTTCCATTGTTACTAAAATTAAAGGAAGTTAAGCATTCAAGTATGCTGTGAAGTGTGTTCAGTATCTCTAGAGCTGAGCCGAGAAATTAGTGATTCTCAGCCAGGGAACTAGGGGACCCAGGGGCACCACCAGATCCTTTGAAGGATGCCCAAAGGCATGAGCAGTTGAGCAGATAAGCTAAGCAGGTAACTGCAGGCTCAGGCTTGCCCCTGCCTGGACGATCCCCAACCCTCAGTCCCAAACCCTTCTTCAAGGAGGTAAGCACTGTAATATATCAATTCCTTTTTTAAATGAGTGCCACTTAATTCACAAAGGTTAGGGGGGGTACACCCTAGTCCAGGGAGGAGTGCCTGGAGTTCAAAAACTGTTGAGAACCACTGCTCTCATTTTACAGTGGTGCCATAAACACAAGAGGAAACAGTAAGATGAACCACATTCATTTTCACAGGAGACCAAAAAGGAGAAGCATATCCAGCATTGAAAAGCATATGAGAATATACTTCAGTAGAGCTAGAAGAGTTCACCCCAGCCAGGGATCGGTCCTTCTGAGCTTATCCACCTACAAGAGGCAGAAAACTATAGCACACATCCCACCAGGCTTAAACTAAACGAGGATTTGTTTTTCTTTTCGGAAAACTATAGAAACAAATCATGTTTCATGTAAAAGCTGGCATCCTGGAGAAATACTGCAAATCTGGAGCGCTCGTAGAAATTAGGCAGAACAAAATTTCTGAAATCATTAAACCTTTGTCATTCCCCAATTGATTCTGAACTCAGAAAGCAAGAAAACAGCCAACACATTTCATAGCTGCCTCTGAAAGTGCAGTCTGCCCGGCAGGATGATGTGTTCGGCCTGGCTGATTTCCTGGCAGTCACTACAGATGAATCAGTGGTTTCCTTTTTAACATCTTCTGTGATAACAGTAATGCAGTGAGGAGAAATGTTACTTTCCTGAAATTCCACCTTGAGGGATGTTATCCTCTTTGAAAAAAGCAGATATTAAAATTTTAAAAACAAGCTCCCTCTAATGTAAAGAGTGCCTCCTAAAAATAGATGAGTGGTAGGCTGCCCTCCTCCTCACTAAAATGTTTATGTTGGGCTTTGCAGAGTAATGGTCCAAAATGAGCAGTGCTGTTTCATAAACTCATTTCTTTGCTTCAACACCGCAGTTTTAACGCTCTGATTTCTTTTAACTCAAGAATGGCAACCTTTCCCAGGGAACTTACAGCAGAATGAGGACTAAACTTACTTAAAAATAAAGCAAGGATTCAAATAGTTATCATTTACAATGAGGAAAAACAGAAACTGGTGATTTTATAATCCAGACAGGTGGGAAGCAATGTGTTTGATACTGTTCTTTAGTGGCCATGGGAGGGAAGAGAGTTGATCAAAGAGGGCTGCCAAACTATAAGCTGGTCCTGGTGCTATAGGTGTTGTGAACATTACAAAAGAATGGCTCAAACACCTTCATACCCCCTGGGTTTGAGGAGTGAACTACACTCTTTTTTTGTCTGACGGGTCAAAGCATATCCCATCCAAACCCTGAGCTTTCCATAGAAAGAGGGCAGAGTTATTATCAATACAAAGATTACAATGCTGCACTATAAAATTGCATCTCCAGCACGTCAATATTTGGAATTGGAGTATCACTGCCAAAAGAATTCACTGCAGTGGTGTGAATAAATAAAAGGCAGCGCTGAAGGAGGAGAAGGAAGGCTATGTAAGGGTACCCGGTTCTTTGAAAGTCCTCAGGAGGAGTTGGCATTTTAGTAGCCATGCTGCTGCTGGGTCTCCAATCATCATCCATACAAAAGCACATGAAAAAATTTCCTCTAGGAAGCCACAGCACGCCCAAAATGCAGTGGTGCAGGCATATGTAAAGCTGTGTGCCTTTAACAGAGACTATACATTGCCAGAGCAATGCATCTTATATTCCACGTGGCTTTTTGTTGGCAGGGCCACAGCCAGCTTTGGGTAAAGGGAGGAGGGGGGATATATGAATGAACCAGACAAGTTTCCTCCTTCTCCTGCTCTGCTCCATTGGACTGTCAGGAGACTGATTGCTACTGAGGCCCTGGCCCCACTTAAAAATGAGAGGGGGAGGAATTCGGGAAAAATATATTTGTTCCTCTCAAATCTATGTGCTGTTCATTTAACATAAACTATTCATTCACTGAGCTCTTCCTTTTATATAACATTGCTCCAGGAAGAAGGATTTCAGTCGGAGTGCTGCTAATGGGTTTGAATGCCTTGCTGACTGGGGTGGAGGGGAAGGCACTTGGGAGAGTCCCACCTCACTGGCTCTCATGCAACTGTTGGGCAGCTCGCAGAAGTCTTCCCGGTCTGTCCTCTGTCCATGGAGCCCCCCACACGTGCCACCTGTATTCTGCAGCACTGAGCACCTATCCTGCTTTGGTCGCTCTTCCTGGAGCAATACTGTGTTAAATTAATAAGCGGTGCACATCACACTACCGATACAAATCAACGTGTGCCACCAGGAAGTCTCACCCAGACCCACTGCTTGCAAACTTCTTCACTGATCTGCTGTAAAATATTTCAGATCAAAACTTCATCCCTCAATCCCTGAGCAGTTGCTGGAGAACTAATGATGTCTGGTGGGGAAGAAAAAGAAACACCCTTTCAGTGCATAGACAAGCTTCCCCAGACCTCCTTACTTTGTTGTCTGTTTCTTCCAGCCTGAGTTCTTGTCCCTTTTATGTACTTTACCCCCTTAAACAACAGAAATAAAAGTGCGCGCGCACACACACTACAAAAGCAAGACTGAAAAGGGCTACTTTAGAGTCTCAAAGGTGTGCATCTATTTTTCCCCCTCCCTCCACCGAATAAATTCCAGCAAATTCCTCTAAAAGTGCTGGGACATCTTGATCAGGAGGGGAAGAATACAACTAAAAACCTAGAAGCAGTGTTGTAAATTTAGGGTCAATAAATGTCTTTCCCTCGGGCTGGTTAGGTGAATAGCATTAGCTATTTACATATGGTTCATTAACTGATTGCATACCCAAGCCTGACAGTTCTCGAGTTAAGGGCAATAATAAGGTTGTTAATACAACACTTTTATGGCCAAAGCCTTGAAGCACTTAGCTTTGCTAATAGCGAAGCAGGGCCTGACAGTGTGTATTTATGATGACAACGGCCGCAATGCTCCTCTAACTAGTTTTTCTCTTTCAAATGCCTGTGTTTGAAGGTTCAAATAGTAACGAATCAATAATATTTTCTCATGTTGACATGTTTGTTGGCTTGTTTTTAAAAAATAATAGCCTAGATTTATCCCTAGTGTGACCGTGACATTGATTTCATCTAGGCTTGGCCTGGGGCGGCTTGGGCCCAGCATATTTAATCTAGTAGGTAGGTGACACTCTCCAGATCTTTCTTGAAGCCCTGAACCTGAGCTGGTTTCTAGGTTTCTAAAGCTAGCGGTGTCCTCTACACACTACCATTACGGACCAAGGAAGTAGTGCCCTGTGATATTTATCTGGCCCTTATCCTAAAAATCATCTAATTGACAGTTCAAATAGGAGCTTCTCAGGCATGATCTCTTTGTCTATCACAAAACTAGCGTCCAGATGATACTGGCCAATAACTTGCACTGAATTACCTTTATTAAGCCTGCTCTTGACTTCTCTGTTAGGACTGGATACTTAAATCACAACCCAGCTGAACCTCTAATTAGCCCCATCTGACATGAGAGAAATTTGGCTTCTATGTCCCCTATTTCTGGGCTTTGTTTTCCACCTGGGATCTGGGATCCTGAGCACGTTCAAGGTTGCTGGGTTCCTGAAACGGAGACATCTTTGTTCAATTTAATCTTTGGCTTAGGAACAGCTACACCGCATCGTGCTGGCTGAAGTGCTTTCAGTGAGCACTGGCTGGGGAGGCCACGCATGTGCAGAGCTCTATTATTAATGCAACTTGGACCAGGCTAGAGAGGAAGTGGAAGAACAGCCTCTATAGCATGAATCATCAGGAGAGAGAGGAGTAAATTCATGAACATAATCGATCCTCCTTGCAACATTATCTTTTCCTCCTTCCCCAGGCTCTTGGATGCATTTAGCACAGAGTTGCCAAAACTAGCCACTTTTCTTCGGCAAAAAAACCCCCAAACTATATGTGCGTTGGGAGGGGGGGAGGAAGAAAAACAGATTGTTTTGACATAAAAAATTTAGTCTAGAATAATTACAAAACCAGAAAGGACTATAGTGATCCTCTATTCTGACCCCCCATAAACTGCTTTTCAAGTCAAGGTTGGTTATTGCTATAGAACAAAAAGATACAATTCTGCCAGGGTCGGTACAGTAAAAAGATGGACCAAAACCTACTTCTCCTCACCCTTTTGGGGCAAATGTATGTGCAGAGGATCTGCATAAGTTCTTGGGGGGCAGCCGAGGAGGGCAGGGGGGACTATCTGTTCAAACTCCATATTCCCTAAGCATCCATATAAAGACCTGTTGCAATCTGGTCCTCAAATGCTTACAAGTCAGGAACATAAAGCTAAGGCCTCCCTCTAGTTGTTACGACTGCTGCACATTGAGACCATTTTCTATTTGTCTCCCCTAACATCTGGCACATGACTTTAGAGTACCATTATGTTCTGATCTCAACTCCAGAACACACTAGTACTGTACATGAGAAATTGGTAGGGAGAAAATTTCTCTGCAGTTCTGCATATCCCTGCATGCTGCAGGAGCAGATGCACTGCGACGTACTACCAGGTGGTTTAGGGGTGACCAAATCCAACTCCATTACAAGTTACACCCTCAAGCTAACCCCCAAAGTGCCTGTGCAGCGTCACAGAGCCAATACCTGAGAGTTCAGTCTTACTGTGTGCCTGGTAGGTTGCTCTGAAATACTCCTGTACATCTTTGATACCCTCTTCCCAGCCCCGCCCCGCCCCAGCCTGCAAGGGAAAAGCCACAGTTCCCCATGTTTTTCTCCTTTAAAGGAGAATCCATTTTTAACACGATGCTTTCATATATTCTTGTGCCCCACTTGTGGGTCATGACTCATGGGCTGTGAAATGCTGATCGACAGCCCCTAGATTGAACAATTTAGGCACATCATTAATGACCTCCTACCCCTCCTGGCAAACGATGGCTGTCTCAAAGAAGTCATAATGCTAGGCTGGTTAAAGACAGCCTCCCAACTTCAAATGACATGTCTCGACCAACAGGCTACCTGACTCTCAGTCTCACCGAGACAGTAGGTAACCAACCCAGATGCCTTCTGTGCTTCAGCCCAGACCACATTGTCACTGGACTGGATAACATCGATGATAACATCCAAAGTTCATTCACTTGCAATTCCATCGGTGTCATATACACCATCACTTACCTACAGGGCCTCTCTGCTACCTACCTTACACAGATGGGGGGATCCCAATGTGATAGAAGGAATGAAAGCTGATCTGACATCAGCTGCGGAAAGACACGCAGGCCTGGGGCAGGACACTGTAACCTCCCCGGACAGTCCTTCACCGACCTGAGGGTGACTTCTCTTAGGTAGAAAATTTCTAAAAACTGATTTGAATGGGAAATTGAAGAACAAAAAAACCCACCCACAGACTGGATTGTGTTAAGTATGGTTTAAACAGGGACTGGGGATTCTTATCTTATTACCTAGTTTAGTTTTTGTGATTCCTACTTTCTTTTCCTCTCCAGCACTGCACTCACTCCCCGCTCTTCCCCCTCCCTTGTTTTTTAATCTTCAAATTTCTCTCTCCTTCTTATGCATTGCTTTATGCATGCCCTTTCACAGCATCTGACCAAATCAGCTTCAGTCCAGAAAAGCTTGTGATACATGCACAGGGGTACACTCTTTGGTTAGTCTATAAATTGCAAATCTGCCCTGCCAGTAATGCCCTCACTGATACCACAAGGTGAATTACTTGGCTCCAACTGACACTTCCAGTGCAGATCTGCAAATCCTGCCATACTCCGTAGGCCCTTCTCTACCCACAAGCAGCCAGAATTGTTCCTATTAATTGCACACCTTCTTCCTGCATGCAGGTCTTCTCCCAGGCTGTCAGTGTTTTGTATTTCATGTCACTGCCAGGCAAGTTTCCAGCCTATGGAGTCTCCCCTCCATTGATTAAGCAGCTGTGCTGTGAAAGCTGGGGTTGCCCCCAAAACCCAAGGCTATTTAACAATGTCTCACAAATTCCAGGATGACCAAAGAGCTGGCAGGAAGTCCCATACCACCACCCCCCACTGCAAGGTCTCCTGCAATTGGAGAAGGGGCCTTCAGGGCTACCGGAGGAAGCACATGTGGCTACTGGCATACTAAGAGCCACAACTTTGGACTTGTTCAGGAGACTTCTTTTTGCACCTGACTTCACCTGCACTGCCCATTAGAATTGGTGAGATGCCAAAGGGAAGCAAGCCCTTAAGCCTGGGTTGGCAACCTGCAGCCCGCGGGCTGGATCCAGCTGGTGAAGCCATATGATCTAGCCTTGGGGCTTGGTGGCATTTGGCAGAGAGGGTGCTCCAACATTTGGCAGAGACAGTACTCTGACAACTTCCTGGGCTGTCACTGGGAAAAGCAGTCCTAAGGCCCACCCAGCTCTAATCCAAACTGGATCAATCTGGCCCATAGACATAAAAGGTTGCTGACCACTGCCTTAACCCGACTTGAGGGACCAGTGCTAAAGGGCATTGGAATTGTTTGTTTGCTTATTATGAGTTTGTAGCTGATAAAGGTGCTGCAGTGATTTCTGAGTTTTCTACCCCAAGTCAAGCCAAGGGGTTGAGGAAACCCTACCACACCAGCTAAAGACTTTTCACTAATCTAAGTGACGCTACAAAGATGGAAGTTATGGACCTTAAACAGAACCAAAAACATTGGCTATTCAACCCCCTGCAATCTCCAAAATGCTTAGCTGAGATATTGTGACGATATACTAGAAGTTGATTGACAAAGAAAAAAATAAGGCATGACAAATCTCCAGCATGGAGCACGGGGAGAAGGCAAGAAAACGACAATTTTATAAGACTGATAAATTGAAACAAACACAAACACCACTGCTGTGACCTTTTAAAGTGTCATGTACGCTAGGAGCATCGGCATGGAACAGTGCCTTTGATTTGTGTTATGATCAGAAACACTGAGAGAAGCCAATCTGCACTTTATCATGGACTGTGACTGATCATCCTTAGCCATCATAATTTACAAAAGCCTCAGATCTGCTGGGCTTCAAGGTAACAGCTCTCCTGCGGCTGACATGCACACTCATTACCTGCAGCTACTCATAAGGCTTGCTTTAGGTATGGTTTAAACTGCACCACTACTTTTCCCCCCTGAAGCAATGGCTCGCCCAACAGGTTTTGGTTTATCCTTAGCACTTCTGCCTTCTGTCTACAGCTCTGTTTTGGACTATCCCCTGGGGAAGCATGTATGAAGTAGAAGTGTTGCTCAGTGAGACTGGGGCTTCCCTAGGCAGATCGCTCCCATTCTACAGTGTGCTACTGTTTGCGATTAGCCGTCATTGCCAACATCTAGAAGAGGGTAGGGAGTCAGGCACCCTGAAAGTTTGACAATGTCTGTGCCTCGGTGAAACTCATTTCCCTTACAGATTTCCTCTTGGTAGACTTCCTTCATCAAGGTCCACTTTTAAGAACACTGTAAGAGGATTCTTGATGTCTAGTGAATACCATTAGTAACAATATGTACATAGTACTCTTGAGAATAAGCCCTTCAGACTTGGAACGCAGAGCACCTATGAAGCATGGAGTTTTTAATACCAAAAACAGCAACAGTATTATAGACGTGAATTAAGATGAAGAATTTGAGCCGTCAAATACCTCACTTTGTTATCTCGTGGTTTGCTATGGAGAAGCATCATATAGCCTCAGGTATTAGCATACACAATAAAAGGACATGGACATGTTTAGCTTTGAGCCTGCACAGAGTGCTCAGTTGATTTTCATTTGCATTCATGGCTTTTGGCCGTCACGGTTTGCAGAGTGCACGCTATTATACAGCATCAATCAAGCTTATTGCAGATACAGGCAGGAACCAGAATTTCAAGTGATATTTTCACATATCCAGAATCTGCAATTGTGTTACTTGTAAATATTTCAAAGCTCCCACCTCTCTAGGATCTGACCTCATACCCCCTTAATTTCGCTTTCTAATGCCATTGTAGGGTAGGGGTGGGTAATGATGTTATCCCCATTTTACAGATACAAAAAGTGAGGCATGGAGGGAATATAAAGCAGCTTTTTGACTGTATAATGAGAATGAGTAAACATGCCTCTGCTGCTCCTTCTTCCCCACTTGCAGAGCCTGTACTCAGGCAAACAAACAGCTTCATTTTTTCACTTTAGGAGGCATCCCAAACTTCCAGGGGCCATTCTCTTCCAGATGAGCCAGCAGAGTCAAACCAGTCCACGGGGGCACTAAACCAAACCTTGGTGCCCCATTGCTGTGCATGGTGAGGGCTGGGGAGGGAATTCTATCCTAAATCAGGATTCCTCCCAGAGATCTTCCCAGAACAACATGGTAGGGCATCACTCCCAATGCAAGGCAAAACAGGCACAATTGAGGCTCAAGATATTTGCCTTGGGTTTTACAAACTGTCTGCGCCAGTTTACAGACAAGGCTGCTTCTTTCTATAGGGCATCTAGGAGTTTGACGATAAGTTGAGGGTATGAAAATGAATAGGGTTACTGAGAGCATGCCAAAAGCAGCAATGTGCAATATGGTGAGACAAGACACTCAGGATGTGTGTGATACCAGGAACTGGAAGGAACAGAAACTCCAAGGGAATGCCTACACCACATTGTCTTCTTATGAACAAAGGAAAATGAAACAAAGGAACAGCATATGCCTACCTGCACGGATTAACTAATTTACTAAAACATTGCATTGCTCTGTAGAGTGAAACGTCTAAGGATACTGGGCCAATACATGCCTGCTGAAACTCTGGAGATCGAGTCCAGATAAGCCTGACTCCTTCAAGACAGCTGTCTACAAGACAGTGGAGTGGGGAAGGAAAAACTCTTCTAAGCTGCCTGTTACTTTTGGGGTTACTGAACAAGAACACAGATGAAGTATCCCTCCCACCCCCACAGCTTAGATCAATATGAGACCTTATTTCTCTTGTACATTAAGACATTGCCACTGAACTGGGGATGAATTAATTTCTCAGAGGAATTTTCATACTTCCCAGGCTGGACGAGTAAGATTAATTCCAAACCAAATTAAAGTGAAGGGCTTGTCAATGCCCAGGGAGCTGCTGGAGATTCGTAATTCAGAACCTTGTTTCAGTTCTCTACAGATACGTTTTATGGAGCTACAGACAAGTTTAAAGAGGCTTGGAAGACTATTTTTTTGCAGTGTCTAACACCCTCAGTGCCCCATGCCTTTTCTCTGCACCCTGTCAGACTACCTGCAATATGAAGTACAACTGCAATATTGCAGGTTGCCAATGTTCCCTGATCTCACCCACCACCCACTTCTGTTTGGTTCAGATGGTTTCCCCCTCAGCGCTATAAGCAATCCCTTCTAAATTAAATCCCAGGTGTGAAACAGGTTTTCCCTTTTTTATGCTCCTCTGGTGTGAATAAAGAGACATTCCTAGGCAGAAGTAGATAATCCATGAATAATTCATCATGCCGGTGTTATTTTCCAGATGTAGAGCACTGGCTGATTCTTGTGTCTTGTCATCTCCTGCGGGGTTTCAGATATGATTGAGATGCAATATTCAGGCATGCCAAATCTTATTCCAGCTCCTAGACCTGTGCAAACAGCTTTCCAAGACCTCAGATTAAATCCCCAATGAATTCTCTCTGCTTTTTCATTTGTTTGTTCTTCTTTTAAATTTATTTTCCCCCACCAACTTGGGACACTGTCATAAAATCACACCCAATACCAGACAGAAGGCATAAGAACGCAAGGAAAAGGTAGACCAAGAGCACACATTAATTTGCCTCTGCTATCTAGTCCTTTCATTTCTTGCTCCTTTCAATTATGTGGCTGCATGCTCCATTGCAAAAAAATGGCTTACAAGATACTGGATTATCTACATTGGGACAAATATGATCCAGGGACCTTTCCACTTTCCCTTGTCTGTACTTTCCCCAGAGGAAAAGGGAGGACACATGGGTGCACCGCCAGATCCTCGGCCACCTCAGTCACTACATGGAGCTGCTCCAAATTAGAACAAAGGCTGTTTGGGCCTCTAAGACTAGGGACAGAAATTAAACATAAACCAGTATAAGTGATTGGAAACCACTTCAAATCTGTAACATAACAGAAGTTCAGTTCATATAAACCACTTTCCAAATGGCTGAAATCAGTTTAAGATAAACTACGATGGATGCAGTATCATACTTCACAAATGTAGGTAAAATTGGTTTACTGAACTTCTGTCCCCGTTCCCCTCCAGATTCAAGTTAGCTCACAGTCCCCCAGCACCCCAGGATGCTTTGTACCTCCCCCTGCAACTTCCTCTTCCCCCCACCCACAGGGTGGGCAGGCTGTCCTTGGTCCAAGCAGTCTGCTCCAACAGATCAGGGTGATATGCTTTAGCAGCCCCCGGCTACTGGCCGGGACCACTTCAGGCATGTGTCTGCATATCTGGAATCAAAAGTGAATGTCTGTTCACTTGCTTATTTGTTCAATCTACACAGCTTAGACTAACCTGTAAAGAGTGAATCAATTCAACCTCAGGCTTTTTGGCTGCCTGTACTTAGCCTAAGTGGCCCAGGATCAGAAATGTAGTATTTGATTTCTCTTCCCCTTTACTTCAGCTGCACTATGTAGACAGATAACATGAACCCCTTTGTCATGATGTTGCATTCACACATTTCACAATTTGGAAAGTCCTAGTGTGATGGGCTAGCTGGTAATGATTTGGCCCAGGGGTTTTGAAAGTGCAAAAGATGATTGGAGGGATTGGGATTCCCTTTCCTCACCAATCAGGCCCCAGAGACTCACCCTCCATGTCCCCTGATTGGCCCCTTGGGTCACCTGGAGGAGGATAAAAAGGGCAGCGTAGCTGGCTCAGAAGAGACCAGCAAGGGCCCATGAGGAAGGAGTTTCAAAGAGCTGGCAAAACCTGGGCCAGCAGCATGGGAGCAGTTGCCCCAGAAGAGCCTGAAGGAGTGGGACCTGCAGGCAGCAGTGGGATCCTCAGCAGTGCGGCGTGCAGCCGGCATGAGAGGTTCCCTGCTGGGCTCCAGGATTGCTTACGAGAGGCTGCAGCCAGCAGGAGAGGCTCCTCAGCTCCAGCAAGAAGCTGAGCAGTGACCTGGGAGGTTCCCAGCTCTGCTTCCAGCTCCTCCAGCAAGAGGCCAGGACACTTGACATGAGGCCAGGGCTCCTGGAAGGCCAAAACCCCTAGCAGACTGGTACAGAACCAGCACTGGTGGCTGTGTGGTAGCATTTCTGCCTATCATGTGGGAGATCCCAGTTTGAGCTCTAACTGGGATGAATTGGGGTGAGTGAAGTGACAGGGAGAAATTCTTGTTGCAGTGGAAAAGGGGTTATTGTGTTTTCCCTCTTTCCCTGCCTCCAGGTACCTAGGCCCTATATTTCTTGTTATTTGATATTTTGTATTTTGTGCATCTTATATTTCGCCAACCAGTATTGTTTGTTCTGCTGTTTGTGTTTTATATTTTGTTAAACCTGTCTTTTGTCAACTGGATGAATATGTGTATGATTGTAAATGCCTAACCTTTATTGAATCCTGCCCCCTCGGGGCATTGTAGTGTCCCCTATACCCCCTGGTTTATACATGTTATGTTCCCACTACTGTTTTCTCATTGAAAGGTGTATGGTTAAGTCCCCATTGGTGGTCTGGCTCTTCTCTATAGGGGAAGGAGGGTCCCTACACCTCCCAGGGGCACTTGTGCACCTGCTCTGATCCCTTCAATTGGAGAGGGAGTACCTCGTGGAGTACCGCCCAGGATACATTAGTGTTTGCTTCTTAATTTTTTATTTTTTAAACAAGGAACAGGATATCCACAATGAAACAGGGTAGTCATTTTCAAGTGAAGAGAATAGACAAAAAGGAAGCCAACAGAGATTTTTCTGATCTCATTTACGGTCATCTCTGATCTTGCCTGGAAAAGCAACAGCTTAAAGCAAAATTAAAAAAAAAACAAAGTTCAGACAGAGGTGTAACTCTAAACCCTTTCTTTCTGCAAGTCCATTCATAGCATCTAATGAAGCTAGCTCCTCCAGAAAGCTGGTGCCTCTCTAAATCACTTAGTCTCTACCACTCTGCTCTATCTTCTGCTTGACTTCAGACTGACAAGGCTAACCACCTCACCCCACTGATAGTATCTTTTTAAAAAGCAAATACTGACTATTCTCCTCACTCTGCTTTGAGTGCTTGGAAGATCATCAACCTTCACGGGGGAACAAGGAGTGTTGAATTTAGGATATCAGACTTTTGCCGCTTACTTCACTGAGAACTTCCCAGTTAAGGGAAGTAACCTATATTTTATTTTAAGATTGGGTTTTTTGCAGCTTTTAAGCTTTCTTAAATATTTGATCCTTAATTTTGGTATCGTAAACGAGGCTGCTTACCTTTGTGTATTTGTAGGCAGAAAAGAAGTTGAAAATATTTTACTGTTTCCTCTGAAAACAATGCTTTTACTATAAAATTACAATTCCAACAGCACAATAAGATTTAAATTATTCCCGGATGCAACAGATGCACTTTTATAGGGATGTTTATTACCAAGATTATGAAGATTTGTTCCAATGTAATTTCTATACTGCTTTAACAGACCAAGAGGATTTTACTCGATCAACTTGAATCATGTCTGGAGAAGGGATTTGGATTAGATGATATTTTTGCATTCTTTCAGCTGCATTACTGTACAATTGCCTTTATCTTTACATCATTAGCCCTTCCATTGACTTTTTGAGCTGGATTGTAACTTTGAATAGGTAGCATGCATTGCTAAAGGTAATATTTCCTGGCATTATGAATAAACCTTCTGCACATACATGTATACTGTTATCCACTGTCTGAACCCTATCGGTCAAAACTATCATTCCTTATGCAGCCATGAGATTTCCCAGCCAGCCAAGCAGATATAGAAATGAGGGCCATTTTAGAAGTCAGGTAGATTTATCAGGCATACAGAGAATGATTATTTGAAGAAGCCAACAGGAATTTAGGTGCCCAAAGCACTCGTCCATTTTTTAATATCTCAGTGCATTTTCCAAACCCAGCTGCCATTTGTGGCATCCAAACTTCTCTGAAAAGCTGGTGTTTAGATACTTTTGAAAGCATAACCCAAAATGCCAAATTCAGACCTAGACTTCCATGGCCAGATAAGAATTCATCCTGAAATCAGGCAGATCATTAGGCAGACTCATCAAAGATTAGAAAACCAGGAAGGACCACGATGATTAGTGATTCCAAACTCCAAATAAATGGATAAATGATACCAAGCTCTCTTCTGACCAGCTTTTGCTGGTGTGAGTGAGGAAAGTCATGCAAGTGTTGTCTTCTTCAGAGAGTTATTTTTGGGCACAAAATTCTCCCTGTATCTGGAGCTTATATGAATGGCAAATACTTACTGCCTTATTTGAGCTGGTGAATGCACAGCAGCATCCACACCCTACCTATCATCCTGCAGTTAAGCATTTCTAGGTCATCCTTCCATGTTCTGCATCTGAGAAGGCGTGACGAAGACATAAATGATGTCAAGTCTAGCTTTTGTGGCAGAACTTAGAGGCAAAAAGTTAAGAGCTGAGATGTAAAAAGGGAGTTGTGCCCATCAGACCAGATTTCTTTTTTCAGATGGCTTTGGGTTGGGGAATAGGAGGGTAGCTCAGAGTGTGCTATGAGCCAGACTATTGTCCTGAAGTATTTCAGTCATGCTGACCAGTCATTTTCATCTATCCATTTTTATTGTCCTCTTCCAATGGCAGGGGAAGGGGTCACCAGATGTAATGTTGTAATGGAAGGCATTTTTAGTTGTCTGAACTTGAAGCCAGGTGAACATCTGATTAGCCGATACAGAAGAAAACAACCTGGAAACCTTTCTATATGTCCTTTCTTAATCTTTCCCATTCCGTCAACAGAAAAAGAACAATTCACACCCTTCCATTTTGCAGATGTGTTACTATAATATTGATATAATTACATGTGATAAGGAATTGCAATGAAAGAAAAGATAAAGATTTAAGATACATTTCAACGCAAATTACACCCAGAGGAAGAATGTGCAATATCAGTCTATACACTGACATCAAACTGAATATATATCATTTTGCAATTAATTTTGAGAGCTAAAATATACAAACTATTGATTCCAATTAGTCTGAAGTTTAATTAATTGTTTTCTTTCCTTAAGATCTTCCTGATAATCACTGGAGGGTGAAACAGCAGTTTCACAAAAGCTGTGGTTTGAGAGCACAGCAGCTGCTGGGAACAGAGCAGCCTTCACTACAGAAGGAGAAACTAGTTTCTTTCAAGTCATTGCATAATTAAGTGCAAAATGAAGCTGCATTTTTATAACAATATTACAATGGGGAGCTAAGATAAAAGTCAGGCAGTCAAAACAGCAACAGGAGTTTCCCACTTTGAATATCAGAAGGACAATTTCTGTCTAATGGTTGGGATGCTGGTCTATGATTCTTTGAACTCAAGTTCAGTTTCCTGCTCCTGTGTAACCTTGGTAGCCATTTATTTTGCTCAGGTCCCTACCACTAAAATAGAGATAATAGCACTACCTGACCACATTGGCACATTAGGAGAATAAGTACCGTAAAGATTGTGAGGAACTGGATGCTGCTGGGTAAGGCGATCTGTGCACTTGTGGAGAGTCTTGAGGCCATGTCTGACACCAGGGCTTCAAGTGAACAGACCACCTCCACTTTCAAGCAGGCAATTCATAGATGGGAAGAGACACAGGTGAGGAGACTTGCTCAAGATGCACAGGTCAGGGGCAGAACTAGATTTCCTGATTCTTTGTCTAATGCCCAGTCTGCTAAATAATCCAGCCTCCTTGTTAGGAGGTAACTCAATAATTGGCTATTTAGTGAGTTACATTTTTCCCCTTTCTTGATTTTTAAATATTTCATACTTCAGAAATGTGTCCACTTGAATTCTGATTTAGCAATATTCATGAGACTTCCTTCCTCAACACCCAGGACAGGTTACACAGCAAAAGCTGATCTAGCTTTCCACTCACATGGCAGAAAGTGTGTTGGATAGCAAGTTGCAAGCAAGCTATGGAATTACAGGATGGATCAATGGACTAGAAGATGGATAGAAAGTTGGCTGGATCGTCGGGCTCAATAGGTAGTTATCAATGGCTTAATGTCTAGTTGGCAGCCAATATCAACTGGAGTTCCCCAGGGGTCAGTCCTGGGGTTGGTTTGGCTCAATGTCTTCATTAACGACCTGAATAGTGGGATGGAGTGCACCCTCAGCAAGTTCACAGATGACACCAAGTTGTGGGGTGTAGTAAATACGCTGAAGGGTAGGGCTAGGATTCAGAGTGACCTAGATAAATTGGAGCATTAGGCCAAAAGAAATCTCACGAGGTTCAACAAGGACAAGTTCAAAGTCCTGCACTTAGGACAGAACAGGCTTGGGAACAGCTGGCTAAGCTTCAGCTCTGCAGAAAGGGACCTGGGGGTTATAGTAGACAATAAGTTGGATATAAGTCAACACTGTGCCCTTGTTGCCAAGAAGGCTAACAACATATTGGGCTGCATTAACAGCATTGGCAGCCGATGGAAGGAAGTAATTATTCCCCTATATTCTGCACTGGTAAGGCTACATCTGAAATACTGGCCACATCTACATGTTCATTAATGGGCCATGGTTACCACACATTTAGTTTACTACTTCCTTAGTGAAATACTAACTGAATGAGCAGTAACTACATTTACTGTGCATTAGTGCTGACGCATTTATTTTTTGTGACACTTGCTAAGCAGTACCTAAAAACACTGTGCAGTAAGTTATTAGCATGGTTTTTGACCATGCAGTGTTATTAGGCTACCATGCAGTAAGAATCTCCTGTAGACATACCCACTATGTCCAGTTTTTGGCACCCTGCTACACGAAAGATGTGGACAAGTTAGGAGAGAGTCCAGTGGAAAATCATTACAGGGCTGGGACACATGACTTGTGAGAGGCTGAGGGAACTGGGCATATTTAAACTCCAGGAGAGAAGACAGAGGGGAGTTTGGCTAACAGCCTTCAATTTCCTGAAGGGTTATTCCAAAGACGATGGAGCTAGACTGTTCTCAGTGGTGACAGATGACAGAACAAGGAGCAATGGTCTTAAGTTGCAGCAATGGAGGTTGAGGTTGGCTATTAGGAAAAATGTTCTCCCTAAGAGAATAGTGAAGCACTGTCATGAGTTACCCAGACAGGTGGTGGAGTCTCCATCCTTGGAGATTTTTAAGACCAGGCTAGACAAAGCCTTGGCTGGGATGATGTACTTGAGCAGGGGGTTGGATAAGATGCCCTCTGAGTGTCCCTTCTAACCCTAATTTTCTATGATTCTGTGATTAATGTTGGGTCATCCCCAAAGACCCAGGAAGTCCCTGGCACCCCTGCTAGTATAAAACTCATATAAAATATGCCAGTTGTTTTCTTCCTACCAAGGCACTCTATAATTTTCTAACAAAGGACTTCAGATAGGGCAGAGCCATTATACGCCAACCCATTCGTCTTTATCCATTGTTTGTCCAACAGCTCTAGGCTGGGATGAGACAAAGTTGCTACACAGCAACTCTTACCCCTACATTTCTGGATAAAACACCCCAACTTATAGAACCATGGATGGCTGTAAAAACAGTTCTCACTCTTCCATACTTGGTTGAGAAGGGGCATAACCCAGTCATAACCCAGTCTTTTCTGCCTTGCTGAGATCCAAACACACTTGGCCAGTCTAAGATGCTTTAGTACTATAAATATACATTGCCCATTGGTAGTCAATGGAGATAAACAATGGCAGTTCAGATCAGCTAAGGATCTGGCCTCTAGTCTGCAGTTTATTAATAAATAATAGTAATAATTCTTGGTGTTATTAATGTACTTCGATGAACACCTTTGGCACTATATAAATAATATAATTAGCAACAGTTAGCATTGCTAGGTTTTATAGAAGAAATAAGAAGGTGAACAGAAGGTGGCTGCCTTGAGTTTCAGCTGGCTTCTACTCTTACACAAAGGTAAAGCCCACAGGCCACTGCCTACTCACCTTGCTTGTAAGAGTATTGCCCTTCCAGCGGAGCGGAAGGAGCGGGTGAATAAGTCAAGCAGTTAGTGGCTCAATAGCCATTTTAGCATTTGCTTAAACCAGGGGATCAAGTGCTTAGCAAACTGATTTCCTGGTTGCACTTCTGCTCACGTCTATTGGGCTCATTATACACAGCTGACTCAAAAGCACTTCAACAGATTTCCAATAAGGCATTTTCCCAATACACAGAAACGCTTAAAACAATCCAGATGTCTAGGGCAAGGTTGGTCTGTGATAAAATTCTCTGAAGGTTCCTTCTCTCGCTCTGTCCCAAAGTATTACAAGTGGTCAGTTCATTTCCGACGGTCTTACGCAAGTCTGTACAATAGACCAGGGTGACGAGGAGATGGCTCCCCTTCCCCCACCTCCAACCCTCCAGCATGACTTTCACACCTTCGAGGTGATCTACAGCTTTAATAAAAAACATGAGAAGAAAGGTCAGCTGGGTCATGCATGTGGCGCACAGCTCATTTCCATCCCACTTTAAGCAGTAATATGAAACACATTAAAAGATGCTGGTAGTCACCCAGTGCGCTGTGAGCAGAGGGAGTATGCAAAGGTTCATGCACTGGAAGGTCGCATTCAGACAGCTCCATTTCCCTCTGGTTCCTGTGCACGCTTCAGTCCTAGCACAGAGACAGGGGATGTGTCTGGACTCCATTTAGAAAGCACGTGAGACCATATTAAATCAACAGGTTGTTTTCCATCCCTGAAATAACTGAGACTCAGAGGGTCTAATTTTCAGTTGTTCCATTCCTGCAGTTAGGCAGGGATGGATTGAAACCACCCCGTTGCACACCCCATTTCTGGGGCTCTGCCCAGCCCCTAGCAGCAGCTAAAACAGCTGCACTTTCCTTTTTGCGGACCACTGTAGAGTTGGGGAAGTACAGGGGTGCTGTAGCCCAGTGTACTCAAGCCATCAGAAGCCCCTGCTGTCATCCCTATGAGTAAACCTTCCCTGGGGTGCCTCCAATTCCTGCTATGGCAAGAAGCAATGTAAGCTCAGTGTTTGCTTAAAATTGCCCAAAGAGGCTGCATTGCCTTCAGGGAAATCTACTGCCTTCCCCTCCCTGTCACTATCCATATTTAATCTTGTTAATTTTTTCATGGGCAACACCACCTGCTGTGCTACATACACAGGCCTTCAGGACAAATGCTGGCAACTGGAATGCAGATTTCTGCTCTGTGCAAGGGGCTTCAGTTTCCCTCTACAACCCTGCCCATAAAGCCCAACCATGCAGAAACCTTCCATTTGTCAGACTGAAGCAATCACCTCATCAAAATTCAACTAAATGCTGTTTGCAAAGTGACGACCCTCCTTTGGGTCATTATAATGGGAACTTCCAGGCTGTCAAGCTGAGGAAAATAAATTAGAGAGAAAGTGTAAAAGATGTCTGTGTTCAGGCTATGGGAAAACTGGGAAGATTGCAAGGTTGTCCTGGTGTTCCCAAATGCTTGTTGTATGGCTTAGACACTTCATCTTCCTAGTCTTAAGCTGAAAATACCATTTATATAATAAGTGCTTCCTTCATAGAAAGGAAAAAGGTTGAAAAACCATTTCCAGTAGCTCTGAGCCACTGGTTAATATGCCTAACACATAACATAATACAAATTCTTTATGCAGATTGAATGCTCACATCTTAATTGACATCAGGAGTTTGGTTTTGGATTACTAATATTACTATCTACATTATCATAAAGTGGTTAACTCTCCTTCATTTTTTGGGTCTGTCCCAAAATTGCGGTGTGAGTGACCTGTGTCTTTATGTCCCCAAAAAGTCCTTGAAATGGAATTTATATCCTGCATTTGAAACCTATGATCAGAAATTGCACAGTTCCCATCTACATGTTCTCAGACACGTGGCTCAGGTGAATGGCTCTGCCTCTTGGAAGATGCAGCAGGACACAGCAATACAACCATACTGTTCCCACTTCAGTATAGTCCGATTCATGCAACATTGCACCGTGACTAATGAGCTTTGCATCTTAGGAACAGCCCTGTAAGGAATATCTCCCTCAGAGCCATGATGCCTTGCTTGCAGGTTCCTTCTCCCACCCTGTCCCAAAGTATTAAAGTGCCCAATTCATTTCCAAGTTGTCTGATGGCAACTATTCTAACAATGCTACACCCAGCTTGCCATCAGGCAACTTGGAGGTAAACAAACTGCTTGAACTTTTTATTGAGCCTAATTCACATACAATTAACTTTTCTACCCAGGGGAACCTATAACATATTTTTATTCTCTGGTGCAATATAAACTCCCATTTCTACCCAGGAAAAATGTTACAATCTGTGCATTCTCCTTTGCCTGAGGAAGGGTGAGTGAGCCCAAAAGCTTGCAAATAAAGACTTTTTCTTTTTGCAGCTATTTAGTTGGTCTAATAAACAATTCTCACCTCTGCTAAGAGTTCTGCATGTTTTTCACAATCTTCCATACATTTATTCCCACAATTCCCTTGAAAGGTAGGGCTGTGTTATGAGAGATGTAGTTAGTTATGTTAGTCTGAAGTCAAGAAGAAGACGGGGTAGATTTCAACTCAGATTCACACACGCACACACATGCACACACACGCACAGACAGGTACACACACACAGTGTGTGAGGTTTGTGAACTGAAATACAAGTGATCTTCAGCTCATGGAAGCTTCTGAGATATACACACATACACACATATACATATGTGTGTATGTGTGTATATGTGTATATACACACATACACACACACACACATACATACACACACTTTTCTTAGTCTATATATAGACTATTAGCAACTATACCCTGCCTTCTACAATGTTATTAGGCCCATTTTATAGCTGGGAAAATAATGGGCAAAGGGACTTCCCAAAGAACACAAAGGAAATATGTGGCAAAATAGGGCTTGGATAAAGCTCTTAAACAGTGAGAAATATTCTGCTTCTAAAAATCAAGAATACTGCTCCCCAAAGTATTCCTTAAGGTCTCATAAGGATCACAGTAGAGACAACTGACTCTGCTCCATGCCCCATTATAGCTTAGGAAAGCAGAAATGGAAGAAAATGAATCATCACAATTTCCAATTAATTTTCAAAGCAGAAAAAAAGAAGCCTGTTAGGTTTAGAATTAGAGCCTGGATCAAATGTCTGTGTTAAAATCCAATCCCTAGTTTTTGCAACTGTAAGGAAGACCATGAAGGACAAATACGGTCTCCAAAGGACTTGTGGAAGCAGAAGGTATCTGGAAGAGATGGTGTTTGGCAGCATTTTGCCATAATGCCTTAGCTTCCCAGTCATGGATTGCTGTGTCGGGTCCAATGCCAGTGCAGAACAAACTGGTGGTCCCTTCCAGCTGATGTAAGGAAACTACAGGTGGATACACATGGCCAGATCGGGGGTACAAGAAAACAATAACAATATTAGCTAGCATTACAGGCAGCATTACCGCAGCTTACCAGCCCAGCCACCCACCATCATGTTAAAAGTCTCAGGCTTGACAATTTGGAAATTGCAATGTTATCACGGCTTTTGAAGCAGACAGGAAACTAAATGAGCCAGGTGAATCTCCTGAAAATGAAGTGAGCCCATTGTTCTTTATCACTCAATATACTTATGTGTCACTCTTGTTCAGTACAAGGCGTGAAAGAAAAAAGCAGCTGATCAAAGGGCCCAATATGTCACACTCTGGGGTTTTTGTAAAGCTGAGGAAAGGAGAAAACAGACTGACAACATAGATACCCTCCTTGGATTTCTTTCTCCCTTTGTCCTGAGGCTATCTGGGGATGTTTGCAGCCAAAAATATACAAACACACACAAAAGGTCTCAAGTATCCAGTATCATTCATCAAAGAGACAGCTCACACTAGTTCTGATGACAACGATGCTAATCTTATCCCCTGGCTGCCACCCAGAAGTGACATCATGCTTCAAAACGTGCATTTGCTTTAGAGGTGATTTACAGCATGGGGGGGTGAGGGGAGAGGAGAAGATGCCAGGAAGCTAACCAGGACTGTGGGCACCACCAGCCAGCTTCTTAGCAATAACAATGGCCCATTGACAGCTTTGCATCACTTTATGACCCATGGATGCAGCCTGAACAGTGTGAAGGGACTTTAATGCAAAGTGTACTTCTAAACTGTCTAATAAAATCTCTCACATTAACCCAAAGAACCGCGTCTGCCTAAGACCAGGGGGGATTTTAATGAGCATGTGCGTGTGAATTTTATGTACGGGGTGGAGCACCAGTCAGTTAAAATGCCCCTATTCTAGTATGCGAATCGATGGAAATTGCTTCAAGCAATCATGGTGGTTAACTGAGTTACTCTTTATTTCTATAGTGACTACCTCCATCCTAAAGAGAAATCTAGGCACTCATGAAGAGGCATAGAGAGGAAGCTGGGATGTTCTTCAAATATACTTACGGCAACAATAGCTGCAAAGCTGCATGGCTTGTGCAATCTGATGTAAGTGAAGGGCTATTCATATCAGAAACCCCGGTATGCAAATCCAGTGCGCTGAAGGAAAGCTGGGCTGAGAAGACTGCAGCTTGCTTTGGAAATGTGACCAGGATAACTGGTGCCATGATAAACCCCATATGTTACCCAATGGCTCTGCATCGGTTTAATTACCCCAATATCGTTACAGAGGCAGAAACATCCTTAACATAGGCGGGCTCTTAAGACACATGAAGATAAAAAGGCAGGAGAGTGGGGAGGTTAATACTTTTACTCTGAACAAAAAGAAAGATGCTGGTTGTGCTGCAGTCCATTGGAGTATGATGGGGTAGTTAATAACTTCAGGGACCGTTGAACAGGAAATGTAGTTTGCAATCTGTCCTGAAATATATATAGGAGTTAAATGCCCAAGGGGGGGCTTCGAAAGCAAGGTTCTAAATATGCATTTCATGTAGATTTTATCAGCCCGTTGGTTGCTAAATCAGTACCATGTGAGAGCTGCAAATACCGTTTGGAGACCAAACAACGTAACAGATTAATCACCATTACATAATGATTTAATCTTAAATATGTTTGCAATCGATGGATGTTTAGCGAGCATATAATAACTGCCTGATTATATCTAAATTAAAGGCATGTTTGGGATTAAGCCAGAGCACCTCCCCCAACCCTACACACTGACCTCACTGGAGCTTCTCCTGGGAGGAAGGGAGGTCTCGTGGTTACAGCAGGACGAGGAGGCAGAAGACTATTCAGACCTTGTTTACTGAGGCACTCCATAGCCTTGGACATTTCACGTGATGTTTTGGGGCAAATGCTCAGGGTGGAGGGGTACTTTAATTAGAGCGGTTCTCAGGAGCCTCTCTAGTTAAAGCACCCACGGCATCTTGTGTATTCAGCATCCCGCGTTTCAAATTGACAGTGGGGGCACTTTAATGAAAGCCTGTTTGATGAGCATTAATCTTAGTGCTCCCACCACCGTTTTGAAGCGCAGGGATGCTGAGTACACATGACTTTATGGCTAATCAGGTCTGCTCCAAGGTGTGCTAATTAACAGGCATTAGGCACGTGTATAGGTGCCCTTGGTTTCCTCCCAAGTAAAGAGGTCTAGTAAGCACACAAGTGGCTCAGGCAGCAAGAGGCTAAACCCATTGCAATTTGTGGAGCCCTTTGACGTCTTTAAGATGGAAGGTGTTGAAAGGGAAGCAAGAGAAGTTGGAAGTCCTGGTTTTAGTTCCTACAAGGCTGGAGCAACACCAGTACTGACCTTCATTTTAAAGCACTTGGAGAAGGGCGTTGTGTAAGTGTTAGGTGGACACTTCCAGTATCCCAAAAACTTCCAAACAACTCATTAATTCACTGCTCTGTGACTGTGTTACAATGGCACCATGCGTATATTGTAGAAAGTGAGAGGGCTTGTGTATTGTGAAGACCTTCCAGTCTAAACAGATGAGATAGGCAGAGGGAAAGGAAGCAAAGGTGTACAGAGGCAAGGGTATTTGCCCAGAGCCATACAGGAAGCCAGTGGCAGAGCCACAACTTCAGCCTAAGGGTGTATCTACACCATGTAGATGGTGCTCGGCACACACACAATACTCACTGGTTCCACTCTGCATGCCATTAAGACCAAAAAAATGTTATGTCACTGCTTGTTGGTGCATGGGCAAGGTGTGTCCTACATGGCTCTTCATCTTGGACATGCAGCAATCGATGTGCACCAAACAGCAGCTGCACAGCATTTTTTCAGCACTCAGTCCACACAGAGCAGGTGCAGGTAGGCAGTGAGCATTTTTCTGCCTGTGCAGCTTCATACCAGCTGACATGGTGTTGACATACCCCCCTGTCTCCCACCGGGAGCACAACTCCTATCGAGTCACCAGTGCGTGAAACCTGAATTTCTGGTAAGGCCCCTTTGAGAAAGCTGAATTAAAATATGAAAACAAAAAGAGGCAACTATTTCAATTAAAATCCTAGAATGACTGATATCCAAGCCACTCCTGTTGGGCTCCATGAAGAGGAATGGGATAGATAAAGTAACAGTTTTTGCCTGAGCTTGTGCAAATACATTGATAGGTTCTGGAAGAATAATTACTTTTCTTTGAAAGCTTTGAATAAGATGTTCAAAATCTGGCTTTAAAATGGGGATAGGAGGGTGGGGGAAGGGATAAATCATACCTAGGAAAATAAAAACCTATTGCAGCATCCTGCATGCCCCACGACCATATGCTGTGAAGGTTACAAAATACTAGCATAATGTATGAAATCTTCCCAGAACACTAATCTCCGTGCGGCAATTCGATGAGATAAAAATTTGATAACACATTGGCTGGCCATGATTGCCCAGAGAAAACATCTCTTTCATAATAATCTTATTATTGGCTGGTAGAGGCAAGGGAGGATATTTTTGTGTCTATTCTTTGTGCACAGCAATTTATTTTTATGGCTAGTAAAAGGAAATAAATTTCTCTGAAATGGCTCCTTGGTGGATTGGGGTCTGTGTAGCTCATTCTACGTTTATAGATAAGCAAAAGGTCAATTGAATGTTATGTCTTTTATTGCATGGCATGCGAAGGCGTCACATCACCGGGAGAAATAATACAAGTGGTCTGCCATTCCCCTCAAGCAGCTTACTTTGAGGGGAGACTTCTTTCAGTGAGGTCATTGCAAGCAATCGCAGATCAATCACTTGTCATAGGGCATTTGTCTTGCTTGTGAGGTTTAATAGAGTGCCAGAGATTAGATACATAGATATTGCTATTGAGGTGAACACACAGGAAGGACGGGGGTAGACTTCTCTGGTGGTTTCCTTGCATTGGGACACACAGACATAAATATCTTTGGCTAATGTGATTTCAGTAGTTACTGATCAATGACTTTTAAAGAGTTAATGAGAGCAGGCGGCTAGTATGTAATGTGCAGAAATATGTTTCCTATGAATTTACAAGGGATTTAGGACCAGATCCTCTGGTTCAAACCAATAGGAAAACACGGGGGTCCTTACTAGCTGCAAGACAGGATCCTAGCAGTGTCAGCCAATTTGGGAATCATCAGTTAAGAACAACTACCCTGTGTCTTTAAATTTCTTTCCTTTCTCCCAACCCTTTGTCTATTTTGACTGAAAACATTTCAGGGCAGGGCCCATCACTTGTAGAGCACTTAGCATAATAAAGCTATGATCTTGGATGGCCTTTGAAATAAGTGACTATTAATGAGCCTGCCAATATATTGATTGCATTTGAAAAGTTACATGCTTTTATATGATTTATAAAACGATCCCATAAATGGTTCCTAAAAAGCAATGAGAACCTGGAATACACTCTTGGCACTAGTATACATAATAATGGGCCCAGACCGTTGCTCATTAATCAGGGAACACACACATTCACTCCAATAAAACTCCTCCGTCTCCTTCCCATGTCTTCTCTCAAGAACTTCCCATTACAAGTCCTTCTATCCAGAAATTATTCAAGGATTTTTGTGGGTAACATCTTGTGTTGGACCCACTGTGCGACTGGCATCAATTGCGACAAGTTTTTCAATGCAGTTAAGCTTCTTTAACTTTATCCCGACCATACAGTGGATCCATTAAAGTATATCACCCACAAAAATCCTTGCCTCGTCCTCTTCATGCATTTAATCTACCCCAGGGATGTCAAACATCCAACCTGTAGGATGAATCTGGCCCTTGGAGTTGCGGCATCCTCATCATGGCTCGCAAAGATACTGTGTAGGCCCCTGGAGGTGGGTTATTTGTCCAGAAGTGGGTTTTTTTGCCATGGCTGTCAGAGTCACCAGGTCAGCATAGCCAGCATTCAGGAGATTAGTGCCACCACTTTGCTCACATGCCTTTTCTCACCAATGGAGTTATGCTTTTTGCTCATTGCTATTAGTGAAAATATTGGTAGCAGTTGGCACTAAAGCCCAGTGGGTACTGCCTACACCAATACAGTGGTGCAAACAGCTGCAGCAAAACACCCCATGGGCCAGATGATCCACTTCCTGGCAGAAAATGTGGACAGCCAGCATAAATAGTGCAAACTGACTCAAGTTCTGTACAACTTCCATTGCAGGCCAAGTTTACCGAATGTGTGGGATCAGGTGTCTGTTATGGCAGATAATATTTGCCTTCAGCATTTGATATCTGCATTGTGAGCAGTTCTAGTGTTAAAAAGAGCTGCTAAAAATTCCCTTTTCTTATTCTAGTGAAGCAGCTACAACTGTCTGATGCAAATCATCTAGCCATCACCTCAATAAGTGACGCTTAATCTAAATGCATGTACTGAGCGCTGGCCTGGCACACTCTTCATTTATCTTATGTGGCTTTACATTAAAACCTGGTATGACCCTTTGATACATTATAGATGATTAGATCAGACAGTACCTGGTGTAAATTAGGACTAGCTAGTCAGAGGATGTTACAATTATCTCTACATTGGTACATAGTTTTAATTAAACCACTGCCACCTTGAGGGATTAACAATCAGATGCTGCTCTAGCCTGAAATGCTCAGTCTTGATTATTTTTGCATCCTCTGTGCACTTGAACTGTGGAAATTAAGATGCTCAGAAAGAAAGAGCTTGCTGTAGCTGAGAGATTGTATTACCTGCCAAGGTGGCCAACCGGGTTTTTGTGACAGTAAAAAAAAAAAAAGAATTGAAACGAGTCTGAAATTGTTAGCAGGAGTAGAGCAGATAGCAAAGCCAATGAGGCTATCTAAGTGAGCTGTGTTCAGCACAAAGGACTGTCTCAAAGTTCTGACTTTATATTATGTGCCTTAAAAACCCCAGCAGCTGTCTGGAGAAGCTTAACCAGTTAAGCAGCATTACTCTTGGGCTAGGCAACTCTTTCTTCTGCTGTTCCCCACATGGAGCTTTCCTGTGTCTATGGATGACCAAATCTCTGCACTGCTACTCTCAGATCTTGCTCACCTCCAAAATAAGCTACTATATTATTTAGGTTACTCCTGAAACCCATTGGAAACTTCAGCTAACAACCAGTTTGGCAGCTATATCTCAGGGCACAACATCCATGTTCCAGTCTCCGCATTGTCTCCTCAAAACCCAAAGAGCTTTGGACACAAGCATGTAAGAAACATCACTCTCCCCATATCCCTTCAAAGCAGAAAAGAACCTGGCATAAGCATATATTAGCCCCTTAGCCCCACATATAGGGAGCAGCTGGAGTGGTGGGTGCCTACATCTTAGCACTCCTTTCATCTACAGGCTCTAAGAGACCCAATATCATGCATCTCTGCCATTGCCATTGCATTTGTTCCTCCTGCCAGAGCTGTAGTCATTCCATTGGTCTGTAAGGAAGTTGACTTCAAAGCTTGCTCATCTACAGGAGTCAAAGAGGTGGTAGGCCAACACACTGACTCCCAAGGGGGTTTGGTGAGGACAAGTAGCATGACTACATACCAACCAGACACCTGAAAAAGGCTTCTTAGGAAGCTGGCATATAAATCACCGTGGCATAAAAGAGCTACTTATGGGTGCCTGGAACACCACAAAGAATAATTGTGTGCCAAAATGAGCTTCCATCTGGGCATCTGGAAAGTAGGCCAGCTCCTTGCAGTTCAGCCTGTACGTGTGAGCACTCACAGCCCATCTCTAGTTCCATCACATCTGCCTTTCTCCATTACCCAGAAGTAACAGTCAATAAAAAAATTTTACAACAGGTTTAATTTCATGAAAGTTATTCCGTAGCCATAGGATGTAATAAGGAATGTAATGCAAATGTTATAGAAATGCCATTTATCAACTATATTAACTCACGGTGCATAAAAATCCATAAAAATCTACCAATAGCAGTGCAATGCACTAAAACCACTCTCAAAATCATAGAAATTAGAAATTGAAAAGACCTGTTTGTTCATCCACCACACCCCAATGCCACTGTAGAATTAAACCCTAAGGTATGTTCTTCGGCATTTTATCTGGTTCATTTTTAAAGGACTCAACTGATGGGCTTTCTACCTCTTCTCCTGGGAAGCAATTACATGTCTAACAGATCTCACCACTGGAAGTAGTTTCCAGACAACAGCCTATTTAATTCTGCTCATCCTGCTGCTCTCCAGTCTCTCTGTCTCTCCTGGATCTTGAGTTAGAGGGTTACCCCAAATAGCTATGTCAAAATAACACGTCAGCTACAGCAAACAATATATGCAGATAGATAGATAGATAGATAGATATGTGCGTGTGTGTGTGCATGTGTGTCTGGAGGCAGAGAGATGTCCGAGCATGTGTGCGTGAGTATTAAATAGGCAACATACCTTGCTTAGAATTTGGATTTCCCTTGATGAGAGACCAAGGGAAAGACTTGCAAGCCCACTTGAATGCTAGTAGTTTGCAAGATATAATCCAGTGTCCCAGAATTCAAAAATATGACTGACACTCCAATATTACTAGTCTCATTGTCAGCTTAGGGTACTGGGTGAAACATAACAGCAGTGAAGACCCATACCTTCTCTAATCCATAGCAGAAGCTAAAGCCCAGATGCACAAAATTACGTGTTGGCCTACAGTGGCTAATTTAAATAAACAAAACAGCAGTTGTAGTCAAAATGTAGGCACCCAAATCCAAAGGTGCGATCCTCAACCCGCCCCCAGCTCCTAACCCGGAGCCCCCGAAGATGTTACCAATATAGTCCTCAGGGACATAAAGTTTTGCTTCAGCTCATGCCCAGAAGTTCATCCCTCTTGTCAGAAATAAGCATCTGGGCACCCCTCTTGAGCTAGAGCCTGTGATCCTCAAGCCAGATGTGCCCGCTGCTCTTTCTCCTGGGAGCCACAATTGGATAGGGGTGCACACACCTTGCCTATTATACACCTGCAGCAGCCACTTTCATTCAAAGCATGAGGAGGAGGAAGGACAGTGGTGGAGCTCGATCTCCATAGAGGAGTAGTTAGAGAACTAAGGATAAGGTAAATCTGAATTGTATTCCTTCAACCACCTTGTTCCACATTGCTCACCCACCAGTAAAGCCCTAGCAGCATGGCTATGGTCCGGTCTAAGCCCTTTCCCTCCCTTCTGTCAAACCTGCGCTGCCTTAGAAGAAAGAATTCCAGATTCTTTGGTTCAGAGACAGAGGACATGGCTCTAGCCCCATGGTCAGGGAAAAGTATTTGCTTGCGGGAGGAAAGACCTGGGTCTAATCTCTGTTCAGAGAGGCTGCTTCCTCATTTTACATTGAACAGTCAAATGAGGATAGCTCTGCACAGCAGACAGCAGGGTATTGTAAAGGTACCTGAGCAGGATTTAAACACGCTAGTTCTGAGACCAGAAATGCCCTAAAAACAGCAACCCAGAGCTAATTTGTCCCGCTTCTCCCAGTGACTTGTAGCACAAGCTAAATAAAGAAAACAGCAACAACAGTCAAAAGACAGAGAGAAAATAATGAAGGGAGTAGAAATCTGAATTTTACATCCATGATTGTGGCCCAGTTTTCCAAATAGACCAGCTCCTGCATAGATCCCTAAACGACAGCCTCATTTCCCAGTGGGCCTAGCATCAAACATGGACCAACATCATGAGACAATTTCGCTCCAGTTGTGAGTCTCGAGTGCTGTTGAAAATACTGAGTGAAGACAAGCCCCGAGTCTGGTGAAGGAGGATAAAGAAAAGAGCACAAAAGCATTAATATACTGAGGGCACTGCCTTTTCTCATGACTGGTTTCTATGCAGGCTCTTCAACTCCCTCTTCATAGCACAAAACACGTACACTAAGTTTTTTAACAGGTCAGTATTGGAGGAAACAATGGGTATAAATCAGAGGGAAAACATTAAATTAATTCAACTCAGTTTTGCAAGCTATGTCCTATGAGATAAAAAGACAAAACTTTAAGGCTGGGATTCTCAAAGGAGTCTGGAGCCTGCACAGGGCACACATCCTTCCTTATTTTCAAAAACCTGGCTTAATTATAGAGGAGGAAATTGTGTATGCCAGGGCAGGGCTGATCCAAGTGCACATGACCAAATTAGGAGCTTGCTGGACCAGAAATATACTGGGTGTCAAGTTCGGTTTGGAGCAGCAAAGCTTGTTTCTGTCCTGCATAGCAAAGCATCTGCATCTCAGTGTTCGCAGCTAAGATTTTCTTGTGGAGTGCGGAGGTTTGACCCCCAAATGCTTAGCAATGAGAGGGGGAACAACTGCACCTCTACAGAAGCACGCAAGGAGAAGGAACCTTAGACCCATCAGTCAGCTACCTATAAATATGCTGTGCTTGGCACAGGTGTTATTGCCATATCAAATGGTGTTATGGAAACGATGCTGAGATCTTTTCCTTTTCTAGTACTCATCCAGCTATAAGCTGGAACCTGTAATACTGATTTCAAGTAGCAGTAACTCCCGTCAAGTCAAGGGGATTACTCTCAGTTTACCCTAGGTGTCAACAAAGTATGGATCCGTCGTTTCAGATCAGTGTCCCTCTAGATGCTACACAGGGCTCCAGAAAATGCTTGTAAATGGATTTCTGGAAAATACGGAGTCCTCTCTTTAATAATATTCCTCTCAGTGCCTACCCACAGGTAAATGAAACCAACTCACAGGGGTCAAATCTGCATTGTGCCATGTGAAAAAAAGACATAAAGCATATCTTTTTATATATATATATATATATATATACACATTCAGCAAAATGTTTGTTTTCTTGCCTTACAAAGTGTTTTTATTCCAGAACAGAAGGAAAATGAAAAAGGAGGGAAATTGGAGACAAAGCAACATTATTTTGACAAAAAGAACTGTTACACAGATTGCCAAGATTCAAGTCAGCAAATATCTTACATAAACAAGTTGAATTTTCCTCCACCTTCGCTAAGTAGACATCTGGACACATATCATGAGACACATTAGCATCACCAGATGTGCAGAATTCTCCCAGCTTGGGGTGGGGAGGGGGGTTGCGTGTGTAAAAACTATGCAGGAAGGCTGAGACGCTTTCTGAACTGAGTGCTTGTCAAATGCCATGCATAAATCACACTTGACAGGGCAATGTGCAACGTCTATTTACTCTCATTTCGCACCGATTGCAACTGCAATCAACACAAATTTCCAAACATTTAGAGGAAAAGTAAGTAAAATTGTTCCAGCACTATGAACATATCTGTATTTTTATCCCCTTTTGTTCACAGACCGTTTGGATGGGACCATCGCTATGAAGAACCTCCCCCATTTGACACTCTATTTCCCAGAGTGCTCTGTCAAGATTTGATGAATGGTTTCCATTCTGCACACCAGATTTACCAGTGACATGAAATACTCTGCTCGGCTAAGGCTTTGAGAGGCACATTCTCTCTCTAATAAACTGTTTGCAATTCCACAGTACATTTTCATGCCTTGCTTTCCATAAGACCAAAGACATTTTATCCAGCAGTCATGCAGCAAGTTGAGATTTTTCATGGTAGGAGGCCCAACTTTGTTATTGTTTAAACTGAGTGATGTAGGAGGAACTATGTTGGTCACGTATTTGTACATGGGAATGAAACAGTGGTTCCCATGGTGATGCAGTATCTCTTAAAACTATGGGCAACAGAGGCTCTATTCAACATCAGTATTACTCCTTTTACCTGTCATGTGTATTTACATTTTTGCCCAAAATGTCTGTTGAGGCTATGGCCTATATGTCATCAGCCAACAAAGCTAGGTGAATCAATTGTCTTGAAAAAAGGAAAATTAGCATTCAGAAGAAAGATGAAGTATAGCCGCATGTGGTTTGGGCCCAATGATCCTAAAGCAAGCTGGAAACTATTCTGGATTCTCATGCGATACCTAGTACTCTCCAGATTTAGTCAGGACACAGAGCTTCTCTAGGGTTCGGTAGGCACTTCTACTCCTGGCTGTATACAACGGCACCAAAATCATCTCCTGGTTCAAGGATGTCAAATAACAATGTAAAGAAACGATTTAGTTGTGCAACTGCAATTGCCACCATTTCAGCTAAGACAAAACAAGGGACCCAAATGGAGAACTTCAGGGCCAAACTCAGTCACTGCAGTTTGAAGAGAAGAGCCAAATCTCTAGCTCCGGCTGCAATGGACTCATATCCTCCGTGGAGTAGGCACAGACTGGGAACCTGCAAGACAAATTACTGCCAGGTTCCATAAAACACGTGAACAGGAAGAGAAGCAGCGCAGATAAAAGAAAGTATCACAGAGTGAAGGAATAGCATCATACTCTCTGATCTCCTGGGGGCTTTTACTACAGAGGTGATCAAAAGAAAAGGAAAAAAAAAATGTTTATGCCCCGTTCCCTTCTCTGCACGGCATAAATAATTGTTAAACATATATCGCCGTCTTGACTTCAAAAATGTCAGCAGCATCGTGTCTTGTCTCCCCTGTTTTTGATTTGAAAATAATGAGGAATTAGCATGTGAGCTTAGAGTCCTCCAGACGGGGGGGGGG
>NW_017728911.1:31523399-31541002 GCF_001723895.1 Crocodylus porosus | reverse complement strand
TGTTCAATTTTTTTTTTTTCATAAAACATGCTAAAAGGTCTGATTCTCTGTTTTTTATACCTGCTCTCCACCAGAGTATTGAGACTAATAGAGTCACACCAACTTACAGCTAGTGGAACCGATCAAAGCTTCAGAAGCCGAGTTGGGTTTTTTTTTAATGGCCTCACTTAAAATCCATTCCACTGGTCAATAACCAAGTAGTTTCCAGTCCCCTGCATTCTTCAATCTTAACACATCAAAAAGGACACAAATGTATATTCTCTCTTTGAAGGTCATCTTGCAAAGATCATTCCCTTATTCTATAAGGCCAAATCTTTCAGTCAGTGCTCAGGCCTTCAAAGCTAAAATCAGTGTTATTTTGTCAGTAAGGTTTGGTACATCACCATCAAATAGCTGAAACATTTTTTCTAAAATGGATTCATTCTGATCTCCGAGCTAGCTCCTTTGTTGTCTAAATCAAGCAAACTATCCATGGAAACAACCACGTGATTCCCCCACTCCCCTCCCAGCCTACTATTCTGAGCAAATATACAAAAGTCATTGAGATGGTCATTGAATGTCCCTATCCTGCGATTCACATTCACTCCCAAGATTTCCTATGTTTTTGGAGCTCACAGGAGAAGCTTGAAAAGAAACTCTCAGACCCAAATTAAACTTGCAGGTTCATCCAAATCCAGGAAACCACCATTTAGTTTCATCTTGAAATCATCAACACAATCCCAGACTTGAACAATGGCTCACGAGCCTCAGTGAATCTTAATTTGGGATAAGTAATATATGTTCCACTCAGCCCTGATAAATATTTCTAAACATTCATGATAGGTTTGGAGGAGAAGGAACCACACTTAGACATTTGGAGGTGTGCTTCATTCAAGTCGCAGCCTACATCAGTATGGCTTGTGCGGCCTTTTATGTCCAAAAGAAGCCAAGCCAAACCAGAACACACTCAGGGGCACAGATGACTAGAAAGTTGAATCCAGATTAAAAAAAGCTTTTGAATCAGGGGACTCATGTTTCATGTTTTACTCTTGCACCATGATTGTCCTGTTGCCCCTTGATGTCCCCATATGGAGATAAATTATCATTTCACACTTTGTGGTTTGGAGCCTGTTTGTTTGTACTGTAGTAGCATGCAGAGATGCTGTGCAAGACTAAACACCTTGAATGGTGCATTAGAAGAAACAGAAACTCCTAGCAAGTGGCAACTCCTACCCTAAACACACCAAATGAATTACAAAAGCAGAAAATTACTTTTCCCCTCTTTACTAACACAGAAGAGGCAAATTAAATGTTTACCCCTGATTGGGATCAAATCGCTCTGCAGGTCCAGTTGTATTGCTCACAACCTTTATTTTTCGTGAGTCTCTGTACTTCTAGGTTTCTTTTAGGATCAAATAACCTCAAAATGATTGGGCTAAAACGATGAGGCTGAGTTATTCTTGCACCCTGTATTTCTCAACTGGTTGGGTGCCAAAAGTGGCAGAAAGCTTACTTGCAAGAAATGTACCTCTCCCTTTTCAAGACCTTTTTGGATGCAAAATCCAAACTGCTGGCTTCTCTCCACTACAGATTCCCAAAGATTTGCCCATAAAGGGCCACGTCAAATGGGCAGTCCTTGGTGTCGGCCACCTCAAAGAGGCTTAGAAAATCTTAGAAAAACCACGCTTAGAAAATCCCTGCTCTAAACTAAATCAATGAGGGGAAATAGTTTACCCACTGCTACTAAAACACTGAAGCATGAATTTCTTGGTTCAGTAGCAGAAAAGTGGAATAGTGATAAGAAGATACTCTTTCAATTACAAGCATATTAATATTCACAAGGCTTGGCATTAGCACAGAAATGTTATGCTAAGCTAATACAACATGATCAAACCTAACCTTGGGTTTTATGCTTTTACCAAACGAACAAGTTTAATGCTTTTAAATCCTTATCAACAGCTCTTCAGTTGCATTTAGAATATAAGCTCCAACAACTGCAGTGGAACATGTCCTCCAAGTGACCTTTACAGCAACAGGAATATGCATAGAGTCAATTTTGAAAAGCACAGCAACCTGTTTTGTAGACTTAAAAGAAGGCAGGCATTGAGACAAGAGAGGATTTTTGCCAAGACATCTGGGAAGAAATATGCCTTGGACATCTCTCTGCTAAACAAAAACTTGATTAGAATCTTTTTGCGTGGGCAGATAAAGTGCAAGGTCACGCATCTGAATAAGGCACCTTCCTAATTATTTTGAAAGAGAAAAAAGTACCGAGAAGGGCTGCGTGGACCCACACAAGAATCGGAAGATGTGGGGAAAGCAGATGCCACTGAGGTTTGGAAACAAAATTGGTACTTTTCTTTTCCAGGCCCCCAGTCTGAGTACCATGTGGATACGCAGAGGGCTCTCAGTCCAGTTTCTCAAGGGCAGAAGTCACAGAGATTAGACAGATGAGCCCAGCTGGCACCTGTTCATTGACAGTCTCAGCAGAGGGACCAAGGACTGGACCTGGATGAGGCTCCAAAAGGCACTCACACAGCATCCCTGCCAACACACACAAAAAAAAAGCCTCTGAAGATCAGGTCTGAAGATGAAAAGGCAGTTTCATCTTCCAAATTATCAGCTAAGAATTCACCATTGGAGCAAAACCGCAAAGTAAAACAAAGTTCAGTCTATACATTAAGACTCCTTTACAACATTTTTGCTGGCTGTGGTCCAACCCCGCTTTCAGCAATTCTCAAGCAAAAGGCGCATCTTTGTAATGACGATTCCCCTTACTCCTCCCTCCCCTGCACTCCAGCCTTTCACTCTGCTCTCCTTTCTCTTCCCAGGCCCAGGAAACAGCAGGGCTGGCATTATCTTCCAAAAAGAATTGTTTGTTTGACAGACCTTACCTTTTGATCCAGCAATAATGATAGTCATTTTCAGCCACCCTGATGAAGACCATCCATCAAAGTGTATTATTAATAGCAGTCCCACGCTCCAAACCTAACACACAAGACATCCTCATATTTTTATAGGTGATATACATACATAGATGGGAAATATCTCCAGTTTTTACTTCTTAAGAACAAATAATAACCAACCAGCGTTGTCTAGCCTTGTCTGGCCATACAAATGGCAGAAATATCATTTCTAATGCCCCCGACTTTAAACATAGAGGGGAGATCAGCAGGCACAGAAGCTCTCTTACTCTGCATAGATTTTAAGGTTAGAAGGAAAACAAACTGTAGCCATTACTTCTGGCCACTAGTCAGACCAAGGAAATTCACCTGGAAATGTCTTCATCAAATGTAATCAGGACTCGTAGTAGAGATGGCATTGTTGTTATTGTTGGTCTAATAAAAGATCTCGTCTCTGCTATGAGTCCTGATTGCCTTTTCCTCTAGGCCAATATGGCTACAGCCTGGATATCCACCAAATGTGTAACTTCTCTGTGAACTACAGTGCTTGTTTGAGCTAGATCACAAGGAACCGAGAGTCCACCAACTCCCCAAGTCAACTGAGTGGCTAATTACTTGCACTGTTAAAATTTGCCCCTTCCTTCAAGCCTGAATTTGTCTAGCTTTATCTCCCAACCTCTGGATCTCATTATGCCTTTTTCTCTAGATAAATGAGCTGTCTGTTATCTGCTATCTACACGTGGATCAAGTCACCTCTTAACCTCCTCCTCAATGAACTAAATAAATTGAAGCAAAGCTTTCCCAAAAGGTGAAGAGGCCTAGGAACCCATTTAAGACTTCAAAATAAGGCTTCAATCAGATGAAAGTAGTGACAGTCTTTGTGCTAGGCTGATACACAAGGTGAATTTTACCTGAAAGAAGCTTTTCATTTGTCAGACCATTGAAAGAAATAAAAAGGGGATAGCAGTCAGGAGGGAAATTCCTTCTCCAGTGCTGAGGTTTCCTTCTCTCTCCTCTTGGGACAACATTAACTCTCAGGTTTTCCAGTTTTCCAACGATTTCTCCAGGAAAAAAAAAACAACAGGAAAATCAAGCCTGATATTTCTAATGTTAAAAAAGTCCCCCCAACCACCTCATTTGAGGTAGTGTTTGAACATCTTAAAAGAGCAAACAGAAAGCAAAACATTTAAAGAATATCTATTTTCTCATTGTGTGTGTGTATACAGATACAAGCACACACGTGCGCACACGCACGAACACACATACAATAAACGTCCCCTTTACAGGTAACCTTTAAAACCATCTCAAGGTTTAGGAAATCATTCCAAGTGCCTCCCAGCAGACATGCAGTGTTGGTGCTTCAAGGTGTCTGTGAACCAACAGCATCGCTTTAGACTCCACTAGGCTCGCTCTTCTTTGCCAAAATGCCAAACTGCAGACTGCATCAAGAGCCAGCTGGAGGCTCACTTATGTGTGAAACAACCTCTAGGTATTTGTGTGCTCAGACAAATATTTTTGCAAAATGTCAGGCAATTGAAAACGAAGTTATGCAGGGAAGAAAAAAATAGTGAACAAAAAATTCAGTCTGAGAATTGTTTAATGGGGTCTGGAGGGGGCCGGACATTTGCTTGGTCTTGTGAATACTGGTGAATCCAAAAGTACATGCTGGTTGTCGAATATTGATCACAGCTGACTTTTACTGATACCAACAAAACAGGAAGCCATATTAGACCAAGCTAACAATTTAATCTGGTGTGCCAGGTTTTGTTCGAATGATGCGAGAACCACAGCTGAGAGCCCATTATCAGAGAACGAGAAAGCATTTCCCAGTGTATGAATAGTAAATACTCATGCTTGAGTTGTAGGACTTTTCTACCTTTCTGCTACCGTTTACTGGTTCCCTGAACGCTTCTGCCAGTAAAATTGAAGGCAAATGGAAAGGGGGGTTCTGAAAGCAGCTGGGGCAAATTAATTTAAAAATAGCCATCATGTTGCAGGCCACTTGTTGTACCGTTTGCTTTTCCTTAAAGCCATCCAGAGTTATTTACTGCTTTCTTTGACTTAGCTTTTAAAGTGAAGGTTCAAGATGAGGAACAGCTTGTAAAACGGGGGGAGACGGAAGAGGGGAACTCTCCAAATAGTGCATAGAAAAGTTACGATAATTTATTTGAACTAATAAGCACATGCTGCTCAAAAGGTCTCATCGCTATTTTTTCTTTTAACACCATCATTCTCCTCCAAGAGGCCTGTGTGCCAGAAGGTGGGCAGGGAAGCGGGCCATGTGAATTATTCAAGCGTTTTGGGATAGAAGTGTTGAAAGAAACAATCATCCAACCTGGCATTAATGGTCTATAAAGCACTGCATTGAATGAACCCATTTAACACCAGCGATAAATAAATAAATAATTGGAGGAGGGAGGAAGGACATATAATGATGATGATAATATACCAAGGTGACAGTGGCTGAGAAACACCTGCCTGTGAAGAGTGAGGATCACAACTCTTCTCGTAAGACTGTCCAACACGCTCACGATTAGGAGGTGGTCAAGTAGTGGAAGGTATTTCCTTCCTTAGGGATGACCAGACTGCAGGGAGGTGAAATGAGGAAGGAGGTCAGAAAAAACACACGGGGATGCACAAAAAAAATCTTCTGGAGTGGGCAATTATAGATCTGTTCCAGGCAAAAGTAAAGCTGAGATGACTTTTATAACCAGCTTGAGTGACGGAGAAGATTTAGACTTGGGTTTATAGTACAACCTACTTCTTACAGCTGCCCCAGCGTCTTCCTGGGTTCCTCTGTATGGAGACGAGAGCACCATTACCTCTGGATTCAGCATCTCCACTTCTGTTTTTCCACACACAAAATATGGATAATTATGCTTGCATACCCACGGGGGACTTGACGGCTTAAATTCAGCAGTGTTTGATGATCCTGAAACCATGCAAGTTAAATTTATTTATCAATGATTAATAAGGCAACTATTCTCTGCAATGCAATGTGTATTAGTAGGCATTCATTCCTGCATGGATATTGCTCTTGGAACCAATTCTAAGGCCAGTTATAGTATAGCATATTTGGACAGGATGCTATTTTATAGCTTTTTTCCCCTATTAAGCATGTAGTCATGCTTGGCCCATTTCATTTGTTTTCTGTTAACTTGTTATTTTGTGGAAGAAGACAGTATCAGATATACATCTGCACCTGTTTATTTGCAGGAGAACCTACATGGGAACTGTTCAGAAAGCTATCAACACAACTTATTCCAGCTTTAGAAATCATCCAGTCCACAAGCATGAATACTACTGTGTGGCATAGCAATAATTGCAAGGAATAATTTGCAAGATTTATAGATGCTCACATAAACCATTACGAATAGATGCCGCTACAAAGTTTGGTCTATTAGGCCCTGCTCCAGTAAAGCACTTAAGTATGCTTTCCCTTTATGCTTGGTCTTAAATTCATGCTGGCTCAAAGAAAACATTTGAGCCCATGCTTAATTTTAAGCACGTACATAAGACGTATTGGTTTTAATGGACTAAGTGCTTTATGTTTATATATAGCCACCAAAAAACACAGCACATTAGTCAATGAAGTACTCTTGTGCTTAAAGTCATACTTAAATGCTGGATGGGGACCTTAATGACTGCAGAACATAGCTAGCTATATATATAGTTTAATTAATAATAAATAGTATTTTTAAATTTAGAAAGCTTTTAAAAAGTAGAAGGTTTCTGGAGGCTAAAGGAGAAGTCCACCTTACAGATCCAATTCTACATCTTTTTTGTCCCTTAAGAGAACCATGGAGCAAACCTGTGGCTTTCTCAGTCCCACAAACTCCTGTTTCATTCAAATTATCTTTTGCATTGATCGGATAAATAATTCTGTCAACTGGCCAACAACTGGAGCAGCCCCAGGAGCTTTGCTGCTGAACAATTGGTTAAATAAATCTGTTACAATTATTCTGGTAATGAAAAACAAAAACGACATCATGTCTCCTCCAACACGAGGCAAAATCCGATTTGCTGTCCTTTGGTTATGGCTAATGTTATATTTCCGTAGTGGCGGAGGATTTATTTGAGCGGATAATTGCGGAGACCAAAATAGCTCTGGGATCTTTATTTTTGGAGATAGCATCTTAAAAAGCTTGTGTTCATGCGGCCGGGTCTTATCATAATGTAACATTTCACTTAATGAAACATAAGAATGACTCAAACATCCCGAAATTTATAGACTCTTTGTGTGTTAAGAAACAGACATGAGCTCAGACTTTGACCATAATGAATACGAGCAGGAGCATGAACAAACAGCTATTTATAAGAGTGCAGTGTCTCCTCAAAAGGCTTCAGGGTCTTTGGGTCAGCTTCTCTACAAGCTGATGTCAATGTCTCTTAGCATTTTATGAAACATAGGATTAAATCACAGCAAGGTGGCAAAATGCAGCCATGAAACCCATCTGTTCAGTAGCCCTGTAACATATAAAACATTCCAGACAGCCAGCAGCCACTTGTTTGAAAAAAAGACAGAAACATTAGGATGTTAGCAATCCTGGTTTTCAGCTGCTTTGACTGGGCTGAAGCATAAGAGTTAAGCGTAAAAGCGTGGCTGCAAGTTACCACGAGGAAGGCAAAACCCAGAGGTTATTGGAACTGAACTTTTGTAAATTCTGGGCTCAGGCAGCAGAGTTACAAGGATACTCTTAGACACCATTGTTGGCTCGACATCCTTGCAGATATGCAGGGCTACGTATCTTCCAGCAGGAACTTGAAAGCAAAACATTCCTTCTTTGGCTTACACATGGAGATGCCTCCTACCCAAAGAAGGATGCATGGTATCTCCAGCCTTTGACATGTCCACATTTGTTGCTTACAGATGGAAGCCCACTTCCACTGAAGTCTGCGTATGCCCCACTATCACGGGAAAAGTTATTTAGAGAATCTTTTCTCACATTCTGAACTTCGTGCCAATTTGCCCATAGTCACTCAATACTGCCATGGCCTGGGTACGCCCTGCACATGCATCTCAAAAAGATCATTTCACGATGGGGGGAACCTTTGGAGCAGAAGCAATTCATGAATGCTCAGCTGTCCATCATTTGGATGGTGAATTCCCAGTATTGGATACAGACATGAATGCTCACAGCAGCTCATTCGCAAACATGCAGTTGACTGAAATTTCCTTTTTTTTTTTTTTTGTAAAGTATCCATTAAATAACTTGGGCTAGCCAGCAAACCTTAGAAATAGGGATTTGGTCATGAACAATTCATGACGAGAGGTGGGGGCGGGGAGGGGAGAATCTAAATCCTCGGATAAACACCAAGCTATTTCAGTCAAATATCATTGTCCTATGAGCTAAGTCACTTGAACTCTGAAATCTCCTTCAGGGTCCCAGAGTCATCCAGGAATAAAAGATTTCCACTAAGTAGGAGGCCTGTACGAATAGGCAGCTATTCGATTCGGCTTCATATCCAGCCACTTTGGATGCCAGGAACCTGATCTGGGGCTCCAGATCAGGTTCCCGCTTGGATTCAGGTGAAGCAGCTCCGAAGCTTCGGAGCTGCTTTGGCGATCTGGCCATAGGGTATGATGGGGAATCAATGAAGTATCTATAATTTTGTTGTTTTTTGTCTGATTTGGATTAAACTTGCAGGAATGGTAGCCTCCACTGACAGCATGAAGTCTGACAAGTTTCAAGGAGATAGATACAGGGGCTTAGGGGAACTGCACCCCAAATTCTTGAAAGCAAAACTCAGGTCGCATATACATGTTACACCACAGTGGGGTAAAAACTGCAGAGGTGGTAGCCCCTGGTGAGGCCACAAAGCCTGCCAAGTTTCAAGATTATAGGTACAGGGCTTTGGGGGGAACTGCACCTCAAGCTGCTGACAAGCAAAACTCGTGACATGGGTGACACTGCATGTGTTAAGGCGCAGCAGAGTGAAAGCTGCAGGGATGGTAGCCCCTGCTGTGGCCATGAAGCCTGCTAGCTGTCAAGGAGATCAGTGCAGGGGTTCTGGCTTCTGAGGCCCTGCATCTCTAGCTGCTGAGAGGCAAAACTTGCGACATGGGTGCTTGTGCAACTGACTGTCTCTGTCTTGGGGCAGTTGATTGTCTGCATTGATTAATTCCTCTCCTTAGTCTGTGGTTTTGTAGGTGTTAATCCATGCTAATTAACTCATTGTCTAGTTGCTACTAGTAGCTAGGTACTGCGTATTGAGCTGGTCTCTGAGTGAATCATAATTGACTGGTAACTGGTAACACGGTAGCTTAGCAGCCAGGCCTGCAGTAGTTCCCCCCTCACCCCGTGCCCCAAGACAGACACAGTTGTACAAGCACCCATGTCAAAAGTTTTGCCTGTCAGCAGCCAGAGGTGCAGGGCCCTAAAACCACCCTGCACCAATCTCCTCAACAGCTGGCAGGCTTCATGGCCGCAGCAGGGGCCACCATCCCTGCAGCTGTCACCCTGCTGCACCTTAACACACAGAGCATCACCCATGTCATGAGTTTTGCTTGTTGGCAGCTTGAGGTGCAGTTTCCTCCAAACCCCAGCACTTATCTCCTTGAAACGTGTCAGACTTTGTGGCCTCAGCAGGGGCAACCAGCCCTGCAGTTTTCACCCCACCATGATGTAACACAGACATGTGACATGAGTTTTGCTTTCAGGAATTTGGGGTGCAGTCCCCCCCAAACCCCTGCACCTATCTTCTTGAACCTTGTCAGACTTCAGGCTCTCAGCAGAGGCTACCATTCCTACAAGTTTAATCTACATCCGACAGAAAACAGCAAAATTATAGATATTTCATTGATTCCCCATTATACCCTATGGCCGGATCTCCAAAGCAGCTCCAAAGCTTTTCCGAAACACTTCAGAAGCTCCAAGCCACTTTGGAAAGCCTAACAAAGCCAGCGCTTTGATCCGGACATGCTCCTTCGGTGTCCGAAACGTCTGAATCTTCTCCGGATCCAAAGCATGGTCTGCAGCCTCGCACAGCCCTACTAAGTAGCAAGTTACCCCAAATTCCCATCAGTTTTGCCAATACCATGGACAGAGCATGTAGTTTTAGGAAGGGAGGAAGGTGAGTCGTGAAGCCTTCATGAACTGGACAGTTCCTCCAGTACTGTGTAAGAATTCCAGGTACTTCCCATTTCAAGATCAATGATGTTGAACAAGTAATGAAACAAGTTGTATTTAAAAGACAACTAGTGAAATCCTGATGGCATGATGATTGCTAAACTACCCCTGACTTCACTGCAGCCTAGAGATCTTTCCTCATCCAATAGAGCTTGATAAGGATCCAGATAAAAATAACTTCTTGAAGTGGAAATAAGAGCTGATGAATTGATCCCCAAAAAAGTCTTCCCTGAGATGGAGGGGAGAAATCTAGATCTAGAAATCTGGGAAAAAGGTGATCTGATCGCAGGATGACCATCTAGAATGATATTGTAATACCAGGGTAAAGAGCTGTTTAAAGTAAACCTGAAAGTGCGGAGATATTTTTAAAACATACACAAAACTAAGGGTGGATAGCTGAATAGAAGTAAATTTTGCCCCTTCATCCAAGGGTAATCAAAGTCAGCATGGTGGGGTGAGGGCACTAATTCAAATGTAATAAAACACAAACACACAAAAGATGGTAATGTTCTAATATCAAGAACTTAGCAAGTATTGCAAGCCAATTAAAACTGAAGACACTCTTCATTTTGAACAGATAATTTAAAGTTGTGAGAGCAATTGGCAGCATGAGAGCTTAGACATTGGAAATGATGGGATGGACAGACGCTGTATCAGAACCTAGATGCTATATAGGGTCGATAGATAGCAGAGGTTTCATCCTTGAGATGGCTTAAATTGTCTAAGGAAGAATTAATAGCTCGACACACACAGACATAAACAGATTGTCAAGCTCTTTGGAATGAAAGGTACTTTCTATAAATATAACTAACTGTTATTACTTATGCAAGCTTTAATTCATGGATAGTTTTGCAAATGGAACTAATTTTCATATAAAGATGCAATTTCATGACAGGAACAGCCTCCAGATGAAATTTAAAACGAACATCAGCAAGGATATAACATCCCCTCTGATGGCATCGTGTTGACACACGGCCTTTTCAGGAAGAGAGAAATCAAAGCAAGTGCCCGTCCCCAGAGGAGGTAGCAGATATCAGTGAAAGGCACACTGGTGATATAAAATGGTGTATATAAAATGGTGTATAAAATGTCATCGAGCATTGAATTCTCCCAAGCGTTCTTGTGCAGAGACAAAGGCAGGGAGGTGAAAATGTCTCAAACGGTGAGAAAACCTCTGTTGGAAATGAAAGCCAATGTCATCGCTAAAGAACAGGTACCAAAAAAAAAGAGGATGTTCTTATGTTCTTTTCTAATGGGAGACAGAGATGTTTTATGATCCCTGGGACCCAGGTGATGTCTGATTGCAGCTCTGCTGCTCATTAGATTTGTGGCCTTTAGCAAATCACCTGAGCCCTTAGACATGCCACCTGTAAAATGATCACCCTTTTTCTTTTTTTAAACAAAACATAGTGCAATTAGATGAGAAGCTCAATAAAGATGCAAGGAAAGCATTTTTAATTTTTACTCCAGGACCTGCTTCAAGGCCGAATGTAGCTCCTATCAAGGTCAAAGTTCCCTTCAAATCAAGCAGCCCTTCAGGTTTGTGTGGCTTCGGGGCATCGATCTGTGTAGTCAAAAGCGCACAAGTGACTAGGATCATATCAGGTCACTTTGGACTCCCCAGCCCAAATGATCAGGTGCCCATTTCCTGAGGGTTGACTACCAGGTGCCCATTTACTGGGGGTGGGGGTTGACAAGGGGGTGGTACACACCTACGTGAAAATCAAACTTCTGCCTCTGGAGCTCCAGCAAGATGTTTTCACCACATCATCCCATAGTCCATAGGACGTCTGGCATGGACTTCAGCAGACATGGGATCAGGCCCTGATTTATGAACTCCCAAAATATGAATCTGCAATAGAGACAGCATTCATCTGGCCCTGTCATTGTAAAATGTTAATGATCCCTTTCAGGCTGAGTTTATTACGCCAACAGGCTGGCCATTGCAGGTGTAACCCTCAGTAACAAGTGAAAAGCGAACTGGCATTCATCCCCCAGCAGCAGCAATTCTTTAATAGAGTCGGTTTCTTTGCTCAGCCAGAGTGTAAATTTGGGCCTTGTTAAAATGGGTGATTACATAATCTCATGTTAATTCTTGCAGTAATTCCCTTGCATGCAGCTTTCGTATTTCTGGGTAATTAGACGAAAATGTAATCTATTCCTAGAGACACATTGCTCGTGTTTTCTTTTCTTTAATAACGATTTTGCAATTAAGCTTCCATGGCAGGCTGCCTGGCTCAATGACCTTTTGTCTTCTACCTGTAGGATAATAAACAGTAGGAAGACAGCACAAATAGTGATTAACACAGTGCCCCACATTTAAATATTTTGTGGAAATCGGTGCTTGTTAGAAGAGGCCCTCCTGAAAACTCAAATTGCTGCTTTTCCCAGTCTTCGGCTATTTTTAAGTTATCATCAACAGCTCTGCCTGCCTTTTCCTCCCCTCTTAGCCACTCAGTCACAATTAGACTGCCCACATCAGAGCATATTAAGTGAATGTCAGTTGCCCTGATTTATTAATACTCTACTTTCAGAAGTGTCAGCTTTCCAATTTAACAGGTACTCTCTCTTCTGAATTCACCACCATCTCCTCCATCCTTTCCCCCATTTCACCGGCTCGAAAGCCACAGCCACTCTACCTCCGCTAGCAAGCAAGTGGTTATTTGTGGAATTCTGCTGGAATAAAATTATACCCCAGCCTGTGAGTCAGTGATACTCTTCTTTTTTTCCGCCCTCCTTTTAAGCTTTTATGTTATGCTAAATTACATTATCTCCTGGCAGCCTAGGGACTGGAAAGGGAATTAAAAAAGGGAGACACTGATAGTGAGATTAAAGACATGAGATATGCTAGTGGCAACTGCGTGTACATTTCGTTTAATAACAATTAACACGCACAGGGCAGCATGGGAAATTGCTGCACAGAGACCCACTTCCTTATGCTGATCAAGATGCTGACACAGATGTAATTTGCCTCCAAGCTTCTGGACAGAAAGAGAAAACCTTTCATCTGAGGAACTGGAAGTGCTTTAACAAATCTGAATTAACCTTCACAACGTCTGTGTGGAGTAAGTCAGCAGTATTAGCCTCCATTGTACTGTATGGGAAACTGAGGCACAGAGCCCTTCCATGACTGTCGTAAGATCACACAGTATTTCAGTGCTGGAGCAAGGGAACCCAGGCACCCGAACGCGAGTCTCAGGCTCTAAATGATAGGCATTGGTCTTATAAATGTGCACGTATCACACAGCTGCACATGCATTAGTCCACATTCTTCGCTGCATCGCTCGAGTTTTGCAAAGCTATAACCAGTCATTCTGGCGTTAAACTGGAGCATCGGATTAGGCCTGTTGTTATGTCTTCACCAATCTGTGCCACAGAGGGAAGAATGAGAAGAGACCCACAGATATTGGATCGACTCTCAACTGTCTGTTTCTACTGCTCTGAGTGTAACTAAATTATAAACAAAAGAAGCAGCTATTGATCGGTTTAAAATATTTCACCAGGAAAGCAGCTCATTTCCAAGTGTGCTGTCCTGGGAGGTTTGTGAACTAGACTGCAGCAATCAATCACTTAGCAGCAATACAGACAGCTGCGAACGCCCAGAACTCGCAGCATCTTCAAACACTAGAGCTCTTAGGGGTGGGCACAACCCTCTGGAAGAAGAAAACCAAGCCAGAAACTTTGTCCATTTGCTGAATGTAAAACCCTTTCAGGGATGCAAACACCTCTTTCCACTTTCATTATGTTTCAATTTTCACTGCAGCCTCGCAATTTCCCACTCCCACCTTGGACTAGGAGAGGATGCTTTTTAAGTAGTATTGTGCTGGCACCTTGTAGCCTAGATCCAGATTCTAGCATTGAGCACATGTACAGAAAGGGATTGTCTAAGCACTTTGAAGAACAGACGCAGAGACAACAGGTGACTACAGCAAGCAGGGATGGCATCATGGTTAATTAATTTTTGTAAAGCAGTTTCTAAGTCTCTCTCTTTCTGTGTCAAGAAACCTGGAAGTGAACAGCAAGTAAACATAGCTGCAAAGACTGTGAGAGATCCAGTTTCTGCAACCAGCTAGACCAGAAATATCTTGAGAAAAGGACAAGGCATCTCATGAAAAAGTCTGCTCTGCAGACCCAGAAAACCGGGCATTTCTGGGAAGAGTCTAAAGACATTGCTGCTTCTCTCCACGGATCCCAACCAGTCTCTTGAGCTTGGATGCTCTCTCTGGAGTTTGTGGGCAGGGGCTTGGTAAGGGCTGGCTCCAGATACATTGATGACCTATAGGTTGGTTGTTCATCTCCTTTCTTGAACATAGCACCTGCTCTTTTCCCCTTATTGAGAGGAGTTAATAACTATTCTAGGCAGATAGCTTTCTTGAAAAAGCTCTTGTTTTGAAGATGGAGACTCTTCTAACTACTTACGGCTTCATTTTGCAGTGAGACTTTTCCCTTATCCGTAGCAAGTTCTCTTCGCTCCCTCCACTATCCAAAGGGAATGTCCAAAGTAGTCACCTGCTCACCCCTGTAGGTAGTCCCCTACTCACCCCTGCAGTTGGAAGAAGCTGTCCTAGTTTTTGCCACTTTGACAGCCCTGAATTTTGAAGATGAATGAATAACTCCTAGCACCGCAGCAGGACTTCATGCGTAATCTCAAAGAAGAAGTAAATATTATTCCCCACTGGGCAAACTGAGATGCTGTGTTGCAACGGTGCTTGGCAAAGGTCACAAAAAGTATCAGTGGGAGGAACAGATTGCCTGATGCACAGTCCAGTGCTTCAGTCACTGGATCACATTGCTGTGTGCGGTCAAAACACTATAAGTACCTTTGTGATATGAATCTCCAATGTAATGATAAGATGGTGTATCATGGTGCACACAAAAATCAGATAACAGTCCCAGTTGAAATACACTTTCTGTTCAAGTAGGGTTTTAAAAAGCAGGGCTGGCACAGACCACCACTTTTTTTGCATTTACTTCCTATCTATTTATTTGACCATACGCTTGCCAATGTTTTCATATGTATGGCAGGAAAGGTTTAGTTACATAAGCATCAGACAATGTCTACACTCACTGAAGAGTTTGGTTCAAATCCTAGAAATACAGATGCAAGCTGTTCTTCGTCATACAATTTCTTATTCCATTTTTCAGATAAAGCCTAAGAAGTAGGTCTGCTTTTCTTATTATTAGTGATGCTGTAGCTATGATGTCCAGGAATTATGTGAGAGGCAAGGATTTTGGGGGGGGAGATGATATTTTTTATTCAACTTATTCTGTTCTTATTATAGTATTCTTTATGCCAGCTTCATTTTTTGAACATGCTGTAACACAGAATGGGAATTTGCTATAAGTTATAGCCAACCACAGTCTGTTTCATCCTCTGCTGTAAAAATATGACTGCCTGACGTTGTGGGGGACATTTGGTCTCTGCAACCACACCTCACATCCTTACTCTGTAAGGATCGGTGCTTCATACATAGCGGCAAGACCAAAAATACTTTGAAGTAAAGCGATGTCTCCATAAGAGGCACATTCTCCTCTGAAGTCTATTCCCAGTTCAAGGAGTATTTTGTAGGGAATTATAATCAGAGTGGCCTGGAAGAGTAAAGGGGGCTAATCTTGAATGAGAAAGTATCTGGGTAGGGCAGCTCAGTGAAGCATAGTTTCTTCCTTGGGCTCTTCCTGAAGCAGAGCTGTGCACCACCCTTTTCTGCTGGGCAAGGAGCAAGTGCTCTATTTGGCCTGCAAAGACTGCATCCAGATGAGCGGCTGTGTGGGATGTGGTTTAACATCTGTGGCACCACATACTGCACATTCAGCTGTTGTCCACGCTGCAAGGTAGCAGGGTGGGGGTGGTTTTTGATTCTGAGGTCAAGAAAACCCATGCAAAAAACAGAAGCAGTGCACGCGTGACAGCAAATGCCATCCAAAACCGGAGTTTAGTCGGCCAGGCTCCAAGCAGCAGGATTGCCACTGCTGGAGACCCCCGCAGGACCCCAGGTAAGGCTGCTGGGGCCAGCCTCCCCTACCCCACCCAGAGTAACCTGCCCTACACCAGAGATCACGTGGCACAGGCATTCCCTGGGTACAAGTAGCAGCAGCACAAGGTGTGTCACTGCTCCTTGTCCCGGGAGAAACAAACGCCCATGCTCATGTGGACGCGGCCAGAGAATCACTCAGCCATAAAATAAAAGTCTCTGGCTCTGAGAGGTTGTCATCTTTATTGCCTGTGCGTTCCAAGACACAGCCATAGATCAAGATAATCTGCCTTCTTGCTTGCATGCTAAATCTGTTCACTTTCCCAGTGTCAGCAAGTCCCATATCACTACCAGCCAAAAAAATGACAGCAGTTAGATCTTGCTTGCTCAATACAGACTTGTGATGGGACATGTGGCTTCCACACTTCAATTCATTTGACAAGCTTGCCACTCCATGGAACTGAGCCTGAAAACCTAATACCCGAGCCTTAAAAGCCTAGGATTAAGTAGCAGTGGAAACTAAAAAAAAATAATCATCTAGCGAACACAATTTGATGCGGGGGGCTGCTGTCTATAACATCTTCCTTGAGGACAGGATTCAGCCCTGGAGAAGTCAGCGGGAGTCTTTACTTGAAGGCCCCATAGATGGACAAATGGATGATCTCCTTTCCTCCGGCAGCTCCCGCAGCCAAGCTGGTTCCCAACGTACTGGCACCTGTCTTTCCTTTGGATTAAACCAGCAAGGCTGAGAGAGGGACGCTGATGAGCAGCTCACTGCGTCCATATACACTGCCCAGGATTTTGCACCCTGGAGACGTCACTCCAGCATCATTTGGAAATAAAGTGAGCTGATGTCTCACTCCACATCATTCTAGCGTCTCACGAGACAGACAGATGCCTACTACTACTACTGGTGCTAATACCGCGATTGTCAGTAAGCGCTGAATCATGCCCCAGTAGAAAAATCTATTTGCATATAAAGGAAGTTAAAAATAATAATATCAAGAAACGGGCATGCTGCATTATGAAAAAAACTGTAGTCTGAAATATCCCCAAGAAATATGACATGTTTGTGGATTATATATTAACAAATGATCCTGAGCTATTTTAGGAGCATATATTTAGATACCATTAACAAGAATAATTTACTCTCCAGAGCACCCTTTCAGGAAACAGTAGGAGCTAAGTAAACGTAATATATCACTTAGAGGCAGGAACAATTCTCATTGTTTTCTTTCCTAAAAATATTTCCTTCCTTAGAACCGTGTCACCACATGGTCTATAAGGAAGCAAAATAAGAGGATTAGATAAGATTAAAAAAACATCAGCAAACTTCGGGAGCTGGGCCAAACCAGCAATATGCATGCGTTACCTAATTAGGATAAATTATTTGTCATCTCATCCGATGGGAAAACACAAGGGAAAAAACGCTCCACATTGTCTTCAAGTTCATAAAAGCCCCATTGAAATGGTGTCAATGAGGGGTAAGAAATCAAGTTATCTAACTTGTGTTTAATAAATTCTTCCTTCTTGTATCACGTTGATTCCTCTCCACCAGTTTCTTTCAGAAACCAAGCAGCAGACACTATGTATTATATGAAATATAGTATTTGCAAGGA
>NW_017728911.1:31507736-31516728 GCF_001723895.1 Crocodylus porosus | reverse complement strand
CCATCCACCACTACCCTCTGAGTACGACCCTTCAGCCAATTTGCAATCCATCTGACTGTGTAGGCATCAATGCCACAGTCACCTAGCTTTTTAATGAGGATGGGGTGGGAGACAGTGTCAAAGGCCTTGCTGAAGTCCAGAAAGAGTACATTCACCGCAACACCTGCATCCAATGATTTTGTGAACTGGTCGTAGAAGGCAATCAGGTTGGTCTGACAGGACCTGCCCCTAATGAAACCATGCTGGTTGCCCTTGAGCATCATCCCAGATGCTGGCCCATCACAGATGTGCTCCTTGATAACCTCCTCAAAGAGTTTCCCCAGGATTGAAGTAAGACTAATGGGCCTATAGTTGCCTGGGTCCTCCCTCTTCCCTTTTTTAAAGATGAGGACCACATTGGCTTTCTTCCAGTCAACATTGGGCTTAGCTTGTATGAGTCATGCTTAGCTTGTAGGAGTCATCCATGCTGAACGTGAGAAGGGAAAGGCCCATGTCTTAGCCTCTTCCCATGGCTCTCCTGAGTCTATCACCAGCTTTAGTTTAATTCAGGAGAGACTGTCCTGTTCACTAACCTCTCTCCTCCTACTATATACCCTCCAAGATGCACCTGCCTTGACCTCATGAGGTCCATTTCCATCCCGCTTTCCCATGATCCTAATTAAGCTGAAGCACTGAGCATACTTTATATCTGTATGGGCTCAGGACATGCAGAATTACATTGTCAAACTCAAGGTCGTTTTAGCATGATAAAGCAGCATAAAGAAAGCTGATATAACCATTCCTTTTTATCTCCTACAACTTCCCAGAAAATTGATTTTATTTTGGAGATACAAATAAAAATGCTTGGGACAATGTATTACAATTTTAAAATGTGGAAAGGTTCATGCTGTGACACTGCTATCACTCCTGAGGCTGCAGGCAGACTTCCTGGTGATGTAAAAAGCCCAGTAAAATTGGAGTCAGTCAAGTATAGGTGCAGACAGAAGTGATAATTTTTGCCCAGTCTGGCTCCTGAAAGCACTCTACAGCCATGACCAAACACAAGTGCATGGTTGAAGAGCATTTTAAAAAGTATTGATCCCACAACAGTCTGAACCCTCAATGCATGAGGGCTTAAATGAAGGTGCTCCAAAGCAGAGTACCTTCATTAACTTCTTTCTGCACATGTCAGAACCAGGGGTCTGCTGATGCAGTCCAGTCCTGCTCCCAATGCTATTTTCAGATTGGGAGGAGGGGAAGAGAGTGGAGGGAGCTCCTTCTGGGGATTGTCCAGCTAGCACTGGAGGGTGGGGGTGGGTGGACTGGCGCCCCTCCAAGGTGGGGGGTTTCAATCTACCCCTTCCTCCAGCATGGCTGGGGAAAGCCCAGAATGGACCTCTTTCCCCTGCCTTCTCCCCCTTTCTTCCTCACAAAGAACAGGAGCTGGGGAAGGCAGCCCACCTTGCGCTGCCCTCCACTCAGCAGCTTGTTTTTAATGCGGATTTGACTATGTAATATCTCTCTTGCGCCCATAACCCCTATCCAAGCTGGTGAATCTCTGCCAGGAAAAAAGGTCTAGGTATAGAAAGGGCTTGGTGACAGCAGAGCTAGGGGAAGAGGCTGCAGAGATGCAGCCTCTCTCCCTGGATCTTGGAGCTCAGTTCTCCTACCATTGGTTTAACTCATGGCACTTTCGGTAAAGCACCGTAAGTTAGACCAGGGAGCTGCACTTCTGTCTGTGCCTCAAGTCACGCCAAACTCTTGGGACCTGCGCAGGGATCACATTGCACATTGTTACAAATGAAACCCAAAAGAGTATCGACCACCTAATTAGTACAAACAGGTCTAGTGATTGCTTTGTGTCTTAGACCTCCTCTGTTTTACTTTCACTTACTCTTTTCACAGGTGAGTCTAGGCCAGATATGTCCAAATTGAGACACATTCCTCCTGTGTTTCTAGGATGTATCTTGAGGGAATTCACATCCCAAGTCAAAGCATCAGTTTTTTAATTGTAACTTCACATGAACCTACACATAGAGATTCCTCCAACAGAGTTTGATCCTGTCAAGGGCCACAAAATGGTAGAGAGGTGCCAGGCAGCCTCCATTCAAATCCAGCACCGCCTCCTCCCTCCAACCCCTTCATTCACTAATAGAAAGGCTTCATCAGTTTCTGCATCTTGGAAACTTTCCTCAAATCCCCACTGTAAAAGGAAGCAGAGCCAAAACATTGAGATGGCTTAGGGCTGGACTTACTTTCTCTAAGGAATTCTGCTAGGTGCAAGAAAAGGCTGACTTCAACCCATCCGTGGCTTTGTCTTCTTTCCTTTCCCTGTGGTTGACTCTTTGGCCCCCCCACAGCTGCCTCATTAATTCATTTGGCATGACAAGAGTAGCAGAAATAGTTCCAACAGCATGTAAGTGAAAGACAAGTTGGAAAAAACTGGGATTTCAGGGTGACTGGAGGCTTAATCGAACTGCAGGGGCAGGCTAGAGCACTGGGATGTGTTTTGAGCCAGAGATAAGATTTACACATCCAGTGTCACAGAATACCACGCATGGCTCTAGAGCATCCATTAGTTTATTCCTTTAGAAATACTGGGGCTAACTCAGTTAACTCGGAGAAGACTGAGTATTTTCAAAATACTGTGCTCACATTAACTACACTGATAAAGCTTACTAAGCACAACACATCACCCTACAGTCTTTGTCAGTTGCCATTGAACTCAGGTTCATCAATGTATTTGAAGGTACTAAACTTCCTTTATTTAAATAAAGTGGGGTGAGGGGTGGGAGGGAACTTATGCCAGATGGACATAAACGCTGGTTCTTTTTCATTAGCCAAATCACACATGAGTTATGATCCAGATCTCCCTTGAGTACCTTCGTTAGCCAAATCTGGAAAATATTCATAAGGGTTAAGGAGTAAAGGACAAATGGGAAAAAACGTTGCAGCAAATTACACATGTGTTTCTTTGCCCTTAACTATATCTGAAGTAAATGAAAAACTTATTTCGATCCAAATAACCAGACCCCGTAATCTTCAGAGGACTGGGGTTTGAGAAACAGGAATCAGAAGGGAATGCTGCTTTGCTGCTGAAGAAACAAATGACTCAAAGTCCCATTTTCCATGCAATAATGAGCATGGACATTTTTACTCCAGTAATTACATTGATACCAGCCATTGACTGTTCCTAGTAGTAAGTCGCTCAAATAATGTACTCTGCCTCCCTTATGCCACACATTTGGCACAAAAGATATGTAGTCAGGGCTACTAGCTGTGGGTTTACCCTACTGTAGATCCCCAGTGACCCAACAGTAAGTCCTTTAAGGCTTTGACTTATGTTTAACTTGCTCCGAGTTATGTTAGTAGGTCTAGTTTACTGCACAGCTGCCCTAGTTTTGGCTACCACTGAGATATGCCCATCTTGAGCAACATTGTGGCTTTCTTGGTTGTAGCCAAAGATCTGGGACTAATGTATGAAGGATGGGACCATCTGTTAGAAATTGATCGCTCCTTATTCATAATTAGGACTATTTCAATTTCCCTCCATCCTTGATCACTACAATATGGAAACAGAGGTTTGACAGGCTGGACTGTCAGGGAATCCCAGAGCCAAAAGCAATATGCATATTTTATGAAGTAATATGAATGGCAAGCTAAAATAAGGACTAAACTGACCTGAACCTTCACTCAAATAAAATTGCAGGAATAATTGATTCCTCAGTTCCCTAGCTGATGCAAAATAAATAAATAAATAGATGAATGAATGAATAAATAAATAAATAAAAGTGTCAGGAGCAGGATTTCATTTGGGGCAGACCTGTAATGAATTCTTTTTTTCCAGCATAATGACATGAAGTGGAGGAAATTCTTCAACCAAACCCCTCCCCCTCCCCCTCAACTTATTAGGATGTGCAAAAAGTTCTAGCCATATTCAGAGCTAGAGAAGAGGTGAGGTTTGAGCCAGGAGCCATCCCCATTTTCAAGTGATCACACCTTAACCATTGGTCTGTTCATCATGTTTGTATATCATTTTGTATACAGTGCACAATTAACATTGTACAGTTATAAGTGCCAGAATTTTCCTCCTGGCTGATTGGGGCTTTGCTAATAACCAGTAAGGCTTATCTATGTCTGTGCATGTGCGTTCCCCTTCTGTTCTCTCCTGCCGTGACTTTGGTTTAACTTATTTGAGCAGAAAGCTCCCAATGGGTCTAGGTTGCTCCAGTGAGACCAGTGGTTGCCTTCCCGGGGCACCTACCTCCCCTTATATCCCATCCTTTCACCCACCAGATGTTGCTGAAACAAGCAAAATGAGAGTTATCAAAATAAAACAAAAGGTCTTTCCTAGAGACTCAAGGTCAATAATTATAAATGATCAGTCCAATTCTTAGTAATCTAACAAATGCATAATTGAGAACATACCGTATTTGGAACTTCAGTGTTCCTCAACTCACAGTTAGTTGCTCTCTCATTCAGGAGACTCACTCCAGATCCTGGAATTATTTTCTGGTTCTCCTCTGCCTGGGGATCTGGCTCTAGCATCCCTATTATTGGACACTCCTCTGACTGTCTGGATGTCCAACACTTTTCTTCTGCCCCCTCTGTGGAGCTGGCTTCCCACGCTCAGCCAACGTCTTCCTTCAAACCAGCAATCTTCATTTCACTGGCTCTCCTCAATGAGCTGACTCTCTCCTGCTTGCCAGCTCTCCCCAACATGCAGGCTTCTCCCAGTATACTGGTGCTCCCAAGCATGCCAGCTCCCAGTCTGCTGCTGGCTCTCCCTAGCATGCAGGCTTTTTCTGGCATGCTTGCTTTCCTCAGCTTGCCTGCTCTCCTCTGGATGCCAGTCCTCCCTGGCATACCGGCTTTTCCCTGCATGCCTGCTTTCCCTGGCATGCTAGCTCTACTCCTGACACCAGTTCCCCCCGCATGCTGGCTGTCAGCTGGCTACCAGCTTTCTCCTGGAGCCAGCTTGGGGCTTCCGGTTATACTGGAACACGCCAGATGCCCACCCACGTGTACCCAGCACATGGTCTTAAAGCATGGCTGGGGCCATCCAGAATTTAGCTGCTGCTCCTCTGGTGCTGCCAGGATGTTTGTCCCATGGTAGGCAGCTCTATTGGCCCTTCCTGGACCACTTCCTTTCCTTTCAGGGTCCGGCACTGCTTCGCCATTCATCCCCCATCCCATGTTCTTCAGGACGGTGGGAGACATGCTCCCACACATTTTTTTGCAAAACATTCAGAAGTTCTTGGATTCATCCCAATGCAGGATGGGATCATATCTGAAATCTTGAAGATTTGCATACAATGCAGGAAAACAGATGTCTTCCTTTGCAGCCTTTCCAGGCTCTGACTTTGCTTTTCCTGCTTTGAACTGAACCCACGTGCCCTGAAAAAAGTTTTACCTAAAAAAACCTATTCTTATAACACATCCCACACATCCCAGTGGAGAGAAGCATTGACTCCGACCCCCAATGCTCATCCATGCCAGAGACTTGGAGGTTCAGTTATAACTAAAATGAATACTATGTGGACCAGCTTGTCAAACTATTTCACCCTTAACTCTTGACGTACTGAAGTTTGAGTCAAAATAGACCTCCTTCTGTTTGTGACAGTTAACTCTTCACAGAGGTCACGATGAATGCAGTATTAAATAATGCAGGCATGACAACCCTGACTTAATAAAACTCACGCGGCATTTTGTGTTTGAATTGATTTTCTTCTCGAGGGCTACTTTAGCTTGCAAATCCAAAGTGCCTTGTGTTGGCTTCTTCTAAAAGATGGTGCCATTGCCTGGGCTTCCTTCAAAAACAGAGATTGATGGAACAAGGTTTGTGCTGGGTCAGTGTCTAATGGCCTCCTCTCAGAAGCTTGAATTATTCATAAGGACCAGTGCATTTCATGTTTTTTGATTAACATATACAGTGGAGGGAAAGATGGAGCTGAGAGGCTAGACTATTTTCTTGAACAAGTTTGCATGGGAAAAGACAGTTTCCTTTGTTAATAGAAAACAGTTACTTTGGAGTGAGGTATATTCTTTCTGAATATCAGATCTTTTCTGGACTAACGAGTCTAACTTTGAGCCAGGTAGATGAAATGTGCAGTCTATTAAAAATATCTTCCCACTTATCTTGCATATTTTATCCAAGGTGCACTTTTGAATAAGCTACAGTTAAATCTGATGAGTACAACAGTACCTGCTTCTACCGCTGTTTTTAAAGACATGTTTTTAAAGTTGTAAAATTAAGTCAGTACCAGGGCTGGGAAGCAAAACAGTGTTGAAAATTCAAACCATGCCTTCTATTCAACTAAACAAAGCTTTCATTTAAGCAGACTATAGATTCTCTGTCACCTGGTTCTCATAGTGCCTGCATTGTAACAGAAAGGTGAAAGGAGGATCTTCCACCTAAACCCTTGAATGATATGATTGTCTGCATTGTTTTTTCCAACTCTGTTATGGATTTTTTTTCCTGCCTTTGAGGAAGATGTGCAAACATTTTTGTGCTGCAGCTTCTTATAAAATGGAGACAATAGGTAAAATTAGAAAAGCACTTGGAAATCAACAGATAGAAGGACCTTGCTGTCAAAAAGCACTAGAAAACATGCTTGCTTCATTGAAAAGTTTTCCATATAGCAGTGGAGGTGGCCTTTCTCTTTCCTCCCGTATCTCTTCTTATGAGACCTCCAATTGTATATGAGTGACAGTAAAGCTGGATTTTCATTCCAGTGGGATGAACCTAGGATATATCAGTTGGATCTGAATATAAAGATAAATCATGTGTAAAGAATACCAACAGTTCAGCTGGAAAAAAAACAAATCAGAACCCTCCGAATTAGCTGCCACCTGGTGTTGGTGGAAGACAGGAGATTGAGTATCATTTTACCTAATGGGGCCTTCCTATTGAGGATATAGGGACTGATTCCCCATGGTTTTGCACATTATACACTGGGTGTATACTGTGTTTTGTGTGTTCTTTTATATGTGGGCAAGATGGCCCCCGAGTTTTGGCCATGAGCTCAGCACATGGCAAGCTGGGGTCTGTATCTAGGGGAACTATGTAAAACCCTCTGGCCTCACTGGCCAGGGGAAGCAGAGGAGTCTTCAAACATCCTAGTTAGGAGACGAACTGGGTCGGGTGCAAAGGGATATATGGGGAGCTAGACTGGTTTGGGGGGAGAAGATGCTAGTGGCTGCTGAAAAGTAAAGTCTCCTCTAAAGGAGAAGCAGTGCAGATGGCAAAAAAGGAAGGTCAGATAGAGGGAACAGAAAGATAGAATTGCCCCAAAGTCTGGGAACTCCTCTCTCCTCCTTTTCTTCCCTTTTTTTGCTTTGTTGAGGTTATAAGGGATTAATACTGGGGAAAGAGTATTGGTTCCTTGGGTTTGCTGGCCAGGATTTAGGCCTGGGAGCTGAAACAGGGTTGGAACCTAAGTATTTCTAATCCTGCCAGTTTTAGGCTGGCTGTAACCATTAAACAGCCTAGTCCCTTTGGAGTTTTCTCACAGTTTCCTTTCAGCAGGCCACATAATCCAGCCCGGACGTGTGGGGTGTGTGCATGCTGTCTGGAGCCACAGTCACTCCCCACACACATATACGGCCTTTCTGTGGGAGCAAAGATTGCCACGCCACTATCCATCCAAGAGCATCGAAGGGCCCTTTGCACCGCCAAAGGACCCACGCTCTCAAGCAGCTTCCCCCTGCTGCAGCGCAACCTATAGACTATGCTGTATAGTTGTGTTGTACATTGCATTTGGTAGTTTTTCCTGTTTTATGTATTAAATCTGTTTGGGGTTTTTTGTTATACTGCTTGCGAAGAGACGGGTGGGTGTTATTTATGCAGGACACCCTGGTAATTAATTTAGTGTTCGCAGATTTCTGGGTCAGGGCTCGAGCCACAGGTATAATAAATTGATGAGGTAGCCCAAAATGTGAGCCCAGCCCTTGTGCTGACCAGGTCCCAGAAGCAGGGTTACACATGTATAATGATGGGCTCTTGCAATTTGAGCAGCAGCTGTGCAATGCTCCTGAAAATCGGAACCTCATACCACTGAATGGATTTATCCCATCACAGCTAGGCAGTTTCTGTCTGATGCAACATGATAAAAGACCTGATGTGATACAATGCAGATGATATCAGTGTGGTTTGTTGGAGATAACACTTGAATCCCATCTCCTCTTTTCTTTCTTTCTTTCTTTTTTTTTTTTGTCCAGGTCTTACCAAGTACTATGTTAATGCCAAACTCATTTAAAAAAAAGAGGCAGGGAGTGGGGAAAAGAAAATAGTAATGACTAAAACAAAATCAATGTTTAATGCTATTAATTATAACAATGACATTTAGTAATTGGAAAAAAGCAAATTACTGAAGGCAGAAGAAGGACTTATGATCTGTTCTGATGATCAACATTGAATTTTTAAATGATGGATCAATTATGCATGCTACTGCAGCAAATTCAAATAGGTTTCTGCAGGGCTGAATCTTCCCAGCTGAGGCCTAAATTACTTACGATATTTCGATCCATTACAAATGGTATACAGTATATTTTGCACTATTAACAGTGAACTAAGCAGTAAGGAGCTTTATACTTCCAAGGCCATAAGTATTCTTCTAGCATTAGGACAGTTTAATAAGTGAAAAACACAGCAGGCTCAGATTAGAATACCAATCACAAACCACAGTAACAAACAGCTGAAAAATATGATTTTAAAAACTGATTTTGGTCACAGTAGTTTTCTGACCAAAGACCCAGACCAAAGCACTAGCAGAATAAAAATGGAAAGGACCTGGGGTTTTAATGCTCCAACTTCAATAATTATGTATAGCTGGTATAAATTATCTGCAGTTTGCAAATCAATTCCAGATTTAATTTCAAATTACTAAAGGTAAAAATTCTCTCAAACGCCCAAATGATTTTCATAGATTTTCATAGATTTCATAGACATTAGGGCTGGAAGGGACCTCGGGAGATCATCGAGTCCAGCCCCCTGCCCAAAGGGCAGGAAGTC